>NC_136264.1:37308208-37463208 GCF_964187855.1 Myxine glutinosa | reverse complement strand
TAAGAATATATATATATATATATATATATATATTATATATATATATATATATATATATATATATATATATATATATATATATATATATATATATATATATATATATATATATATATATAGATATATATATATACTTTCTACAGGATGAAAACCTGATCTCAAGCTGCACTGCTGGAACAAATGTCCCACAATAGATTCTGCAAGTTGAATTGTATTTATAAACCAAGGGTGTTTATGGGGGTTTTTTTGGCCTGGCACAATGGTCTGATTAATGATACAAACATTTTGGCCTTGTATTCTAACTGGTAATTTACTACTGCAAATAACTTCAAACCTTATCGTGCAGCTCTCGAAAGTCACTGTAACGATGTTTCACGGTCCATTGATGTCTTCCGGATGTGACTTCAATTATGTAGACCTTTAAAGAAAAACATCACTTCATTGCATTTAAATACAGAAAACAAATGTTTTTTTTTTACTCCTTTTTTTGTTCCTACTTTTTTTTTTTTCTTTATGTACAATTTTCATGGATTGGCAATATTCTTTACAAACAAAATATATAATTTCTGAACAGGTGGGCAAGCAGGTCTATTATCTCCCTTTTATAGTTACTACACATTTTATACGGACCAAAAACATGGTGGCAACATCGGCAAACCTTACAATCCATATGCAATATATTCATTATAATTCACAATGGGTATGCACACACAGCCTCAATACATTGTCCTGACAGGTGATAGATGCATCGATTATTACGTGAGAAGTCACAAAAACACCCAGATCGACGAGTCGGCAATAACGAACTGATAGGCCACAAGACTGATGAGAAACTTGGACTCGGACTAGCAGATCACTGGGTAATGCGTTGTGAGTATTGGCATGTTCTATCCCCATTGTGATTTCCCACCTAAAGATTTCCCACCTTCAAGCCATCCATCCCTCCCCCTTTACATCATTCACATCCATCACCCTTTCCCCCTCAACCTCTCCAATCCAGTACTTTCCTATAAAACCCTCCTCTTCGTATAAAGCCATTTCAAATACCTTCCGTCTTCAATCCCTAAGAACCCTTTTACCATCCTATGCCCCCCTGGTCCTTCCCACGCCGCAACCACATCGACACTACAAACACAAGAAAACCACAATTATCATAAATCATACCTTCAAAGCCGACATCAGCACAACCCTGTGAACCACAACCACCGTCTCCCTCCAGTTAACCCATTTCAATACCTCACAATCTCAATCCCTTCAAATCCTTTTCTCCATCCTATTCTGCCCTGTACATTCCCACATCACAACCACACCAACACCACAGTCACAGTCACAGCAACGCCACAATCAAAGCAAACACTAGCAATGCTATGCCAATGACGAGTACCTGGCTTGCACTAGTGCTGCAATTCCAATGGCGAGTGCAGCGGATTGAAAGCAACCAAGATGTGACATCACACTGTGGCAAACGGGAACCAATGGCAGGCAATGTGGCAGAGGGCAAAGCATGCTGCGGCGACCTCTGCTCCCAACAGACCACAGACCTGCCCTGCACATATAAGCCGTTATATGTGCAGGGCCGTTATATGTCTAAACGCCGATATAAGCCGTTACACGCTGGGATTCGGCACTTGTCTGGCGCATCCAAAGACCTGAGCGGAGCAACCATGAACCTGCCTTTCTGTCTGAATGAACCATTGACAGTACGAGGAATTTGCCTGTCCAGAACCAAACTGTACGAGTGACCCTGGGGGAGAAACCGAATGGCGCAAACCATAGGGTCTCAAGGGTGGACGGCAAGCACACAGTCCAAGGGTGCGCAGCAGGCTCCATAACTGACACACACGATCTGTGTTTTCTTTCTCTAAACGCCCTAATCCATCTACTTGATTCGCTTGCAATTTTGAACTTGCAATCAACGATTTACCTCTTGACCCGTCTGGGCAAAGCACTCATTCGCACCTCGCACTTTTCCTCTAGAGCTTACATTGCATACGCTGCCTCTCTCCCTACACTGCAGTGGCACACGCATCCTCCCCTTTCCTCCACTTTGGGATTAACAAAAGCCTGCCTGATTGTGTGGGGGTAAGCGAGAGGCCGCAACCACACCTCAATATTCCTTCTTTCTTTCTCTCCCTCTTCCTCTCTACTTTTCCTGGTGAGTGTAGTGTGCCTGTCTGCCTCTAGAGTCTAGATAAGATTTTATAAGGGGAACTTCTGTGCTATGGTAAGCTTTTCTTGTGTCTTTGATTTCAATATGCACCTTGGAAGTATTTGACTTGTAAATACGTGCTCTGAATAATTTACCTGTAAATACGTGCCTTTTGGGGATCATTGGTAAACTTTCAAACCTGCTCGATTGTCTCTTTTCTTCATTGGTTCAGCATATCGTGTAAGCAATAGACAGACAGTAAGATGTGTTCCATTAATTCCTTCCGATTACCGGAAATTTATTTGTTCCTAGATCGCCAATGCACCTCCCACAGTTTCGCTCGGCTGTACATAATAAGTAGACAGGTGGGACGTTTAGAGTGCGGTTCCCCAGTTAAGGTCATTAGGTCACTAGTCGGTAACGTGAAGTGTGAGGACCCTGCTAGACCTCGTTGTCCCAACAAGAGTCCATGGTTGCCGAGCAACAATCGGGCTGTGGAGTTATCTGTGACCTGTCGGCTTCAGGGTCCGAGAAATCTGAGAAATCCCCTCGTGAATCACCGTGTCACCTCAAAATGTAACAATATTAGACTCGGTGGAACTATTCAATCAGTCATATATCATATAATATTACAAGACTCGTGGTTAGAGCATCCACTTTAATTCTGGTAGGTCGGCGGTTTGATTTTGACACTGGCCGAGTCTCATCAAAGACTAACAATTATGACGTATACGGCATACAACTGAGACTTTAGAGGATCGAGCATGGACAAACCCCATGGGATGGCATCCTCAGTGTGCACATGACTGATGCCACGCAGTGCGCAACATGTTCCATTGATGTCACCTCATTGTGCTCCACGTCACCGGGCGGCGACGAGGCCGTCAGGGTGCAGCTTACGGTGCACCTTTAGGTGACGCCACTGCACATTGCACCTTACGGTGATGCCGCTGCACAGTGAACCTTGCATCACCGAGCGGAAACACCACCACCACGGCGCATCTTGCATCACTGAGCGGAAACACTGCTACCACATTGTTGTGGATCGGTGAAGCCACTGTACACTTCTCGTCGTGGAGTGGCAACGCTGAAACAGTGTGCTTTGTGTCGCGCAGAGTGTTGACGCCAATGCCACAGCGCACTTTGCGTCACAGAACGTTGACGCCGCTGCCACATTGTCGCAGATTGGTAGCGCCACAGTACACTTCTCGTCCTGGAGTAGTAATGCAGCCACAGTGTGCTTTGTGTCGCGCGGTGTTGACACCACTGCCACATTGTCGTCGACCAGTAGTGTACACATGTTTACGTCATGGTTGAGCGATGCCACAGTGCGTGTGTCACAGCTGCCAGAGATTACACCACCTATGAATATTTGAAGCGAAGAACAATGTCACCACCAGAACCCGTTTTAAACCAGTTTGTGGTGAATCCTTTGGATTAAAACATATTTTCTCTGACAAGGAGAATATTAAAAGTACAGGTACAGGCAACTTTGCTATAATCAGTGTTAAGGTTTAAATTGGACATATTATGTCTGTCTGAGCCATTATTATTATTATTTTAATCACATGACATACTTCCAGATCACAAAGTAAAAAATTTGCTTTGACGACATAAAAATAACGAGGCTGTTTGAAATTCAGTAATAAATTTTATTCGAACTAATCTCACCCTATTAGTATTAACCTTTGACCCTCCCGCTTCACCGTCACACTTTACAAATGACGTCACACACTTGACTGGCTATCGAATTTGATGGACTGATTTTAAAACGTCGAACACCGAATAGTATAATAATAATAATAATAATAATGCATTTATTTTATATAGCGCTTTTCAGGAAGCCCAAAGACGCTTTGACAGAGTGCAAAACATAATGCATAGCAAAACATAAAAACAATTGCAAAAAAGAAGAATCAATAGGGAAATATTCAAAGCACAAAGGAGGGAGAAGGAGAGGAGATAGTCAGGGGTTAGATGCTGTGGGTTAAATGTTGAATGCAGTGTTGAACAGGTGGGTCTTGAGTGATGTTTTGAATGTGGTGAGTGAGGAGGAGTCTCTGATGGTGTGAGGTAGCGAGTTCCAGAGGGTGGGAGCAGCGATGGAGAAGGCCCTGTCCCCCCAGGATCTAAATTTGGTCCGGATGGGGGGGGGGGGGTCAGGAGGTTGGTACCAGCAGAGCGGAGGTTGCGGGTGGGAGTGTGTCTGGAGAGGAGGTCAGCCAGGTAGGATGGGGCCAGGTTATGGAGGGCTTTGTAGGTCAAGAGGAGGATTTTGTACTGGATTCTCTGGGAGATGGGGAGCCAGTGGAGCTTGTAAAGGACGGGGGTGATGTGGTCACGGGTCCGGGAATGGGTGAATAGACGGGCAGCGGAGTTCTGAATGTATTGGAGTTTATTGGTGATTGTTGAGGGTGAACCATAGAGGAGGCTATTGCAGTAGTCCAGACGGGAAGTGATGAAGGCGTGGATGAGGGTTTCTGCAGCCGTGGAGGAGAGGGATGGACGGAGACGGGCGATGTTGTTCAGGTGAAAGAAGGCTGTCTTTGTGATCTGTTTAGTGTATTTGTCGAAGGAGAGGGTTTGGTCAAAGATGATGCCAAGATTCCGGATGTGAGGGGAGGTGGATACTGGGAAACCGTCGATGTTGAGGGCAAAGTTATGGGTGGACTTGGTGAGCGTTTTTGGGCTAATGATGATCATTTCAGATTTATCACAGTTAAGTTTGAGGAAGTTGATTTGAAGCCAGGATTTTATTTCAGTGATGCAGTTTGTCAGGATAGAGTGGGTGGCGGTGGAGATGGACTTGGTGGAGATGAAAAGCTGGATGTCATCGGCGAAGCAGTGGAATTGGAGACCATGATGGCGGATTAAGTGACCGAGGGGGGACAGGTAAAGGATGAAGAGGAGGGGGCCAAGAACTGAACCTTGGGGGACACCTTGGGGGAGGGGAGCAGTGGGGGATTTGCAGTTATTGATGGAGATGAACTGACGTCTGTCAGAGAGGTATGATTTAATCCAAGAGAGGGCAGTGCCGGTAATGTTAAAGGTGGTTTCAAGTCGGGTGAGGAGGATGGTGTGATCGATGGTGTCAAAGGCGGCGCTGAGGTCGAGGAGGATGAGAATGTTGAGGTTGCCAGCGTCAGAGGAGAGGAGAAGGTCATTGGTGATTTTGAGGAGAGCAGTTTCAGTACTGTGGTTGGAGCGGAATCCGGATTGGAATGTTTCATACAGTAATATAGTATAATATTATAGTATAGTATAACATAACATTATATAACATTATATTAATAATTATAGTATAACATTATAGTATAGACTATAGTATTAAAAATGCTGTCGTAAGATAACGTAATATTAAACACGAATGCCATGATCATGTGCAGTAAGCGAATACCGTGTACGAGTCCATAAGTTCAGAGCCGATAACATTGACACCGCGCGACTCTTCTTCTTCCTCATACAGCTGTTGTTGCTGCTGCAGCAGCCGCTCCATGGTGAAGGTCTTTTGTTACTCCCTTCCCGAAGCTCCATCGACAGGGACAGGTCACCGGAGGAATCTCCCTGAAACTGCTCACATTCTGGTTACAACATTACCGATTCGCAATCTGCGCTTGAATTGGGATTAATCCTTATTTTGATCGAATTTTACCATCATTCAGGTCGGTGGCATCCATCAGTCGCTTTAATAAAATAAAACGATTCTCCAATGTTGTTAAAACCAATACACCGCCCAAGTATTACTCCCAAATTAAGGAAAATAAGATGAAGAAAAGTAAACATCGGGAATCAGAAAGAACAAGTAAATATGCAAATTATGTTTAATCAGTAGGAAATGACACTGACCGTTGCTGTTAAGGTTGATGTTGAAGACCCTTATATCCAAAAAAGATTCGTGAAAAGAGGCAGAGCAATGTATCACTTCCCCTTTAATCAACACACTCTACTGTATCATTTAACTGCTCCGTTTTTTAATATATATACATTTTTTACCACTGGTACCTGGTGAGTTTACTGACTTCGGTAAAAAAAAATTCACAGCGTCCGGATAATCAATTTTATTGATTTATAGCCATCGTGTCCCACTAAATTAAAACCCAGCCTATACACCGCACAAGCGACATGGACTTGGCACATGAAGAAAATGTTGATTGTCAAATAGGAGAAAATACATTTAAATGAAAAATAAAAGTGGAAAAAGGACAATACACATTCGGAATTATTATATACATAAAAGCACAGAAGACGATTGAGATACGTAGCCGCGGGTTCAACGATTGTAGCGCTGGGAGAGGAAGCAGACTTGGGTGTCTATTGACAAACGACAGCTAGCCAATCAGCTTGACGAGCCAGCCGTTCCTTAGCAACCGTTTCATTTAAGTGCTTGCTTGAATGCTTAAGCCGCTTGGCGAGCGCTCTACAGGCTGATTGGTGATGGAACACACCCCCAATGACACCTATGTCACGTGCTGCTTCTGGGTTAATGTCCTGGTGCTGGTTTGACTTTAAGTGTCGCAACAGAGGGTGCTGTATCATGGAGTATGTTCCTGAATAATAATAAACTGTATGTTCCTTTATAAGGAACTTCAACGCAGGAGCATGGGGAGGCCAATCGGCCTAACAAAGCCCACGTAATGGTTGCCAATATATGGTTGTTTCAAATCTTCTTTTTTTTTAAATGCTGAGCATAAAGCAAGGAAGCAGCACATACACTACATGACCAAAAGTATGCGGACACCCCTTCTAATTAGTGCATTCGGCTGTTTCAGCCACACCTATTGCTGACAGGTATATATAATCAAGCACAAAGCCATGCAATCTCCACAGACAAACATTGACAGTAGAATGGGCCGTACTGCAGAGCTCGGTGCCTTTCAACGTGGCACCGTCATAGGATGCCACCTTTCCAACAAGTCAGTTCATTAAATTTCTGCCCTGCTAGAGCTGCTACGGTCAACTGTAAGTGCTGTTATTGTGAAGTGGAAACGTCGAGGAGCAACAACAGCTCAGCCGCGAAGTGATAGGCCACACAAGCTCACAGAACGGTACCGCCGAGTGCTAAAGCGCGTAGGGCATAAAAATCATCTGTCCTCGGTTGCAACACACTAACGAGTTCCAAACTGCCTCTGGAAGCAACTTCAGCACAACAACTGTTTGTCGGGAGCTTCATGAAATGGATTTCCATGGCCGAACAGCCACACACAAGCCTAAGATTACCAGGCGCATTGCCAAGCATTGGCTGGAGTGGTGTCAAGCTCACCGCCATTGGACTCTGGAGCAGTGGAAACGCGTTCTTTGGAGTGATGAATCACGCTTCACCATCTGGCAGTCCACCGGACAAATCTGGGTTTGGTGGATGCCAGGAGAATGCTACCTGCCCAAATGCATTGTGCCAACTGTAAAGGTTGGTGGAGGAGGAATAATGGTCTGGGGCTGTTTTTCATGGTTTGGGCTGGGCCCCTTAGTTCCAGTGAAGGGAAATTTTAATGCTACAGCATACAATGACATTCTAGACGATTGTGCTTCCAACTTTGTGGCAACAGTTTGGGGGAAGGCCCTTTCCTGTTTCAGCATGACAATGGCCCCGTGCACAAAATGAGGTCGATACAGAAATGGTTTGTAGAGACCAGTGTGGAAGAACTTGACTGTCCTACACAGAGCCCTGACCTCAACCCCATCCGAACACCTTTGGGATGAAATGGAATGCCGACTGTGAGCCAGGCCTAATCGACCAACATCAGTGCCCAACCTCACTAATGCTCTTGTGGTTGAATGGAAGCAAATTCCCGCAGCAATGTTCTCACATCTAGTGGAAAGCCAACCCAGAAGAGTGGAGGCTGTTATAGCAGCAAAGGGGTGACCAACTCCATATTAATACCCATGATTTTGGAATGAGATGTTCGACGTTTGGGTGTCCACATACTTTTGGCCAAGTAGTGTACCATTTTTACGGCGTAGCCAGTAGAGCAATGCCGTCTCGAACAGCGTTTAGCTGTCCGTATGCCCCCACAAACGTACACCAATCAGAGCTGAGGATCTGGTCACATGACAGGGGGACAGCATTTAGTAACCATTACAGTTGCATATTTTACAAAAAGGAAATATAAATATAACCTGTGGAACGTTTTGGGGTCTCAGTGGGTGTTGCAAGGTAGGTAGGAGGTTTCAGAAATTTCCGCAATAAAATTATGATTTTGAAATGCGATCGACATGGACCTTGCTCTCGAATCCGGAAGTCAAGGTGAGGACGGTTCACTGATTTGATAATATCTCAATACAACCTTGGACGCCATCCGCAACACTCACCTCTGGCTGGAGCCTCATGCCAAGTGTCGGTTTACCATACCTGTGAGATCCAGCAGATGGGGAACCATGCCGACAGCCGTGCAACAGATGTCAATTGGCCGAGAGAACCAACGTTACGCGCTGTACCATATCGTCTATCAAAGACCGATCAAACACTTGGGCTAATTACCCCCAGGGGCACTATATCACGACCAAAACCCAAACAGGATAAATCAAGACACAGTTCTTTATACCCCATGGGTTTAATTAAAGCAAGCAAGGCAGAAAATGGTAAGCAAACAAGCAATTATTATAATACGACCAAGAAATGGTGGGAAGACAAATAGTTACAATAAAGGCAAGAAATAAAACAAGTGATACAAAACAAGGGATGGTGATACAGGCCGTCTATACAAATGTTTCAGGCACGTATACATTTCTCCAAGTTACCGATAACATGGCACCACACCAACGGATCTTAATCAATCACTTATCACCTATACACTTATATGGCGCCAAAAATTCACCAGGAAGAAGTGAGGAGAGTGTCTAGAGGTATTAGTGGTGAGAAGAAATAGTGTGGGTCTTTGGTGTCCCCCGTCCCGTCTTGTAACAACCCGGTTGAATTGCTGCTGCTCATTGACCTGGCCTGATAGTCCATGTATTGCTCCCTTCACACTCTCTCCTGGATTCCTCCTTCCGCTCCATTCTCGCTCTCAATCTCCTGGGGCGCCGAATGGTGAAAGTATGCGAGACAGCCGTATGCGATGGCTTGCACAGTCTTGGCTGGAAACAGCTGACGGTGAGGCAGATGAGGCGAACACCTCCGATGTGTCCGTGTGACGAAATGAGAAACCTAGCTGATGTGAAGGTGTGCAGGGGTTGATGTTTAGATGTGTGCGTCATGAGGTGAAGGGAAAGAAGGGCTTGAAAAGGAACGAAGTGAAGTGTACATAAAGAGCGAGCGAACTGGAAAGAGAAAGGAAAGAAGAAAGAGAAAATAAAAGTTAAATATGCCTCAAACTGGCTTATCGATAAATGTACGGGTTGATAAAGGAATGAGAACATCCCTAAGGCCAGAGTCAAAAAGAAATGAAAGGACCCGAAGGCCAAAGAGAAGGACGGATTGTCAAAGACAAGCCAGACTCCAACTCATTCTAGGGCTAGAGCGTCCGACTAGAGTGCATCAAGTCCCCTGTTTCTAGGTCTGATTCCTTGATTTGAGCCTTTGTGTTGAATACTTCCCTGCATTCCCTTTTCATTCCTCCCCCTCCCCTTCCTTGCGGTTCCAGGACCCTCATTGATGGAGAGAACATGGAGGAGGACTGACCCTCACCATTGGTAATTGGCCATACATCATTATTCTGCCCGGCAACAGGATCTGATGGGTGGAGTGATGTCCATGCGGAGTACTTTCTAGGGAGAGGGTTGAGGGTGAGAGTTTTGGCATGTACCTGTCAGTCATAATGATTGATGACTTCCCATCAAGGAGGTACCCTGAGGATGTTTTTGGCTGGGCTTACTGAGCCCACTGCGCTAAATTCTCCACTAAAGCGTGGAGAAAGGATGCGAAGACGGTGTGATGTGTGTGGTGTTGTGCTTGAGATGATTTGAGTGCAGAGTGTGGAAAAGAAAGAACGTGTACTAAAAGATAACTAACATTCACAATGCATATCTATACAGTATACTTAAAAGCTAAACAGAATATTAAGATATAACTAGCTTAATTATAAGTGTCGGTGCTTCACTTTTTCCCGAGAGTTGTCAACCTCAAAAAATACAAAAAAAATCCTGTACATATATAAAAGCAAAATGTCCGTTTGTTTGTTTCTTTGTGAACCTACTTCTCTGAGCTCCCAAGCTTAATTGGCACGAAACTTTATAGTATAACATATTTTACCACCCTGCACCTAAATAGGGGTTTTAAAACAGTTATTTTCTCACAATTCATAACTTAAAACCATCTGAGCCGCCACCTGTTGCCATGATTTCCGAGGGTCAATCCACATACTGCATACAAATCTTTATAAAAAGCCCAATTTTTATCGGATTTCAACACGGATATCGATATAATTAGTTTGATGATGAGCTCGGATCATCAAATATGTTATCATATGTGAGAAACAACTCTTAATTTAATTGAGACGTTACCGTGATCGGTAAGTTCGGCAAATACGCAGTCACATGACCTTTCAAATGCGCTACTTATTCAAACACCGAAAATAGTACAAACACAACCTATACATTGTTTTAAAGGTAATTTTACTGCTCATCTAACAACATCATTCTCAAGTGTGAAAAGTAGTTTGTAGAAAAAGGACCCACGTGACGCCAACTACAAACTGCCACTTGACAACGGGTGAAGAACCTTCAATGATTACTTCATCGTCACAACAAGGTGAGTTGTTGTTTTGTTGTTTGGGTTCATACTGCCTTGAGCTCCCAAGGTTAATCACAACGAAACTTTCTACCGTCATATTTTTAACTACTATGCAGCTAAAAAGGGGTTTTATACCTCGATGAGGAGGTCACTTGGCCCGTTTTGTCGTGTTGCACTCCCGAGTTAATTTATTTATGAACCCGAGGTAATTTCTTTACTAAAGCTTCACTCCTTTACACCCTGTAGACACATTTAGACCCTTTACAACCTTTAGACCCTTTAAACTCCTTTACACCCCTTCAACCCCTTTGACCCTTTACACACCTCTAT
Source organism: Myxine glutinosa (assembly GCF_964187855.1). NCBI lineage: Eukaryota > Metazoa > Chordata > Myxini > Myxiniformes > Myxinidae > Myxine > Myxine glutinosa. Next base: position 37,452,064 of record NC_136264.1, on the reverse strand, counting down.
ACCCCTGAGACCTTTTAGACCCCTTACACCCTTTAAGACCCTTTGCACCCCTTAAATCCCTTAACACCCCTTAAATCCCTTTACACCCCTCTATACCCCTTATACCATTTAAGACCCTTTACACCCCTTAGACCCTTTACACCCCTTAAATCCCTTTCGACCCTTTACACCCCTTCGACCTCTTTAGACCCTTTACACCCCTTTGATCACTTTCGAACCTTTACACCCCTGAGACCTTTTACACCCTTTCGACCCGTTCATACCCATTTAGACCTTTTTGAGACATATACACCTTATTCCACTCAGACATGGACTCAGTGGACCCGGAGTTCGTGGGAGAACGGGGCGTAACCCCCCCTTAGTAAATCGACGAACCCGGGATCCGCAACAATATATATATATATATATATATATATATATATATGTACATACGCAATATTCAGCAAGTCATCTGTGTGATAAACTGTCACTGCTTGCCTACATGCAACATCTTCTGTGCCCTCTCCATCTGTGAATTGAACCTTCACGTCTCGCAGTCTCTGAGATTTGCAGTTGGTCAGGTGGGGATAATGCTGACTCGCAGGAGGGACCAACTGGATTTTTCTTGTGTATAAGGTTTTATGCAACTCCATGGATGGTCTTTTTAATCTAACTGATACATCCAACCTCATGGAAATTGTTTTTGAAGTCAGAAGAACCATAAAAAAGGTGACGTGGTAATGGTTGCTTCAAATTCCTTTACATACATAAAACATACTGCAGTTTAATTAATTTTGATATCTAATGAAAAGAAAGTCAGGGTTTATAAGATGATAAATTGATGCAGTATAGATGTTGATCAGAGAGGAAGGATTGATAATTTGAAATGAAATGACCCTTACTCTCATCCTGCATGTTGTGCCCGACCTGTGTTGCCATTTGGTGGGTGAGCAGGGTGGGAGGGTTCGAGCATGTGCTATAAGAGGGTTTTGTAGTAACCGTCTACTGCAGTTATCTCAACTGGTCCCACCATGTCTGAAGATGTGTTTCGAGCTGCTGTGAGTTGTCCCTCTGATTTATTTGTCTTTGCACGATTGGATTTTGGTTTACATATTGTTTGTGGAGGAATTAAGTAACACAATAGATTACTGACAAACTATGTAACACTACTTGTACTTTAATCAGTGTTACACTTTTAAGGTAGCAATTTCAGTAATTTTTAGATCAAACATTCTGAAATTATGGACTTTTACATCTTTTTCTAATAAAATAAAAATGGAATGGATAGACAGACTTAATTGTCATTTATGAATTTATAAAAGCATGAATATTAACTTCCTCTACTCCCACCAAATTAATGTGTAAATGGCGTTTCAACAATCTACCATATAAAACAATGTCAGTTTGTGTGTTTGTACAGATGTCTTTCCCCCTTCATAAGGGTAGGTTTTAAAGGCCTTTTTTTTTTTTTTTTTACCACGAATGTGTGTTCACTACCGTCAATTTTTGAGAATAAAACAAACTCGAAAAACTATTTCCATAAAATAGTAATTATGTCTCTTCTATTGGAAAATGTAGACGGTGGCTTGCAAACCGAGCCTCAAGGGCGGTGTACAGAAGCGTTTTTTAAAATATCAATAAATACAAGGTGCATGGAGGTGAAATTTGCTGAATGTGATGTACAACACACACAGAGTCAAACGAGTGTTCATTTACATTGGTATAATGTCGAAATAAATAAAGAAGATATAAGCACACCTGACACTCGGCCAAGGTTTCAGACTTTGGCACGCTCACGAGGCTGCACCGTCGAATAAACTGTTCCAACCATTTTGGTGGGCTTTTATACTCGTGTTTTAATATACAACAAAGTGAGCTCAAGCCTCGCAGCTATTAAGAAGAAAACGTCCCTTCTTTCTGTTTTACCTCCATTTTAAGTTTTCAGCAACCTTTTACATCATTCCCCACAAGCATAAGCTGGAGGATTGTTTGTCATTATCAGAGAGGGATGGGGAGGGGAGGAAGCTCCTGCTATAATTCCAATAAGTTCAGAATATTTCACCACTGTGTTTCACAAAAAAAAAAAAAAATTCAAATCCATATCCTCGTCTCGATTTGATTCATAACCGATTTTTCTCTGATCAAATATCTCTCTTTTGAGAAGACACCTATTTGATCATTTTGAAGAAGGTAGTCAATCCAGAATGATCATATTCAGTACAAGCGTGAGCTCATAAGTAATCGGACCAACTTTACCAATCACACCAAAGCAACAGCTGGTGGATGACACATCAAACCTGTGGAACATCGGGATAAAACCCATCTGGCAGAACGACGTCGGACTAACGTTGGGCATGGGTTGGCATCATCATGGTTGGTCACACGCACATTTCCACACGTTTCAATAATGGCGTTCAGACGGAAAGGGACCCGGTAGCCCAGAAGTTGGTCTTGTGGATACCGATGACATTCGACAAACTTTGGGTGTCAATTTGCCAACAACAGACTAACGTTCGCCCGATGATCAAATCGACGTTGGCCCAACAGAATGGCCAACGTTGGTCCAATGACTAATACTAAAAAACGTTGGTTGGTGTCAGCTGGGAAATGAGAAGATAATAAGCAGTAAAATGTAAGTCGGTTTTTATTTATACTTTAGACTCTTTACATGGGAAAAAAGAAATAATGAATGTGAGTTAAAATTATCAGGTTAAGTTTGGAAAAGACTTTATATACAACTACCAGGCATACCCGGCATTGCCCGGTGCTGTTCGCATCCTGTTGGCATTTTGAAGAAGTCTAATTTTTTTGTGGGTGTCTTATTTTAACCACTTCCCTGCACCCACGAAGGAATGGGGGCAGGGGTCATTTAATATTATCTTTCACATTGTTGTAAAGGCTTAGGCACTACAGAGTGATAAAAAAAGATATATATATATATATATATATATATATGACGGATATGAGACTTAGTACTTGGGACTCAAAAGACTCAGAGAAAAGGAGCAACGGATATATTTATTAGAACTCGATTACTCAAGCTTGAGGACAGCAAAGGTTGCACTGAAACTCACAAGAAATGACCAACAGTACAGCAAGATGCTCTGAATTAAATCAATTAAACCTTGCTTTATATAAGGAATATCAGGGGTGGGGTTAGCTCACAAGATACAGAGATAGAATGGGCTCATTGGTCCCAGAATGGGCTCATCGGTCCCCCCACCATAGTCCCATCCTGTTGTTCAGTTAGTTAGAGGAAGCTCATCAAGGCCACTCATAGGTTAACTCAGATAAGGAGATGGTCAGCCATCTGTGGCAACCTGTTTACAACTTTCTGTATAGAACTTTGGTTGAGAAAGAACAAAGGGAGGGTGAATACTCATGAATACTCATAAAAGTGTCAACATTCAGTATATTGGAAAAGTCATGAAGAGATAAGAACTGTAGCCAAGGCCAGCTGAGGAGAACTGAAAGATTGTGCCCACACAGGCTAAGAGCACACAGGAAAGAACTCCTTATTAGGATATTACACATCCTCAAAGCACAAGAAAGAACTTAAGTATTATAAAGAGTTCAGTAATAAGGAAAACAGAACATATAATTGGTTATACTTGGTAATTGGTAAAGCAGCATAATAACAAAGGGGGAGGGGCATAATAGCTCCCTACATACCGCCCTTTTGGATCTAAGATACAAAGTTATCTATGAGCCAATCAAAGGCCTTTATTTCAAAACAAAGCAGAAATGAATCAAATCAGAAAAGCCATTCAACATATCACGCGAAGGCAGCCGGTGAGCATGTCCCGCACGCAAAGCACCACACAGTACCCAGTAGGATGATTCGCGTCTGTATGTGAGTATGCACCGTAAGGCCGTAGAAGCAGGGTGAACAAATGGCATAAAGGAAAAACCTCCAAGTGAGGCAAAACAGACAGTGTAAAAGATTCACTAAACATACCACACGGATGCCTCCCAGTGAGCATGTCTCGTACCCCGTACCGCACAGCGCACTCAGCAGGAAGATCCGTGGGCGTCTGGGTGCAAGTGGGTGTTAGTGGATGTATGATGTAAGTCGGGTGTAGATGGGTGTATGAGGTGAGACCGTAGAGACATGAAGATCGAATAGCGTGTCAGATCCCCAACGAAGACCTCTGGTTCCACCGGGGTCCACACCCAGGAAGATCTCCTGACCCACCCTTGGTCCACAGAGGTGCGGCCGGACTCCTCCCCGACTGGAGCTCGCCCAGGCTTCCCCAGGAGAAATCCTTGGAAATCGTCAGCGCTCAATCGATATTCATGTTCATGAGGTCCCTTACATGCTGGTGATCTGGGGAAGACACAACATCGTCAGTATCAGGTGGCTCAAACCTATGGCCATAAAACAATGCAAAACGGTCCAAAGGAGGGAGAGCAACTTCCTTTGGGTCAAAGTCGAGATCGTCCGAGGCGATGCTGCTTGCAGCGCTGTTATTCACGGGCGTATCTCCAAAACAATCAGATTCGGAACTCGGAGTATCTTCATGATCGAGTTCCTCTCCATCCGGGCTTGGGATAGCAGCAGGGTCCAAATCCCGGACTGGGTCAGTGGCGTTTGACTCACTGTGGGCTTGTGAGACATGAAGATGAGCTCGTGATACATAAAGAGGCAAAGCCTGCATTGAGACATAAACATCAGCCGGGGGCCCTTGCATGTGGCCCCCATCATCACCGGTAACATCATCAGTAACATTATTCTCAGGTGGCGTAGGCTTGCGGCGTCGGCGGTCAGCAACAGTCATAGCCGTACACATCGAGAAGAAATGAGAGGAGTCCTTTAGGAACTCGTTGACGTCTGCATGCGACGCGTTGGGGCCCAGAGGAATCGGCCTTCTGGCAGCCTGAAATGCTTCAAGGTCTGCAAATGTGTAATCGACCTCATTATCAGTAATATCAATAATGGAAGAACAATCTTCGGAAGCGGAGATCTCATTGTCGCAGCCCAGTGACTCGTTCGGGTCGTCGTTCCAGGATCCGCGATCTGCAGTTGCGTCGACGGCTGGTGTGTCATCTGGACCCACGGTCAGCTTGTCGGTCATCACCATGGCCTTTTCTGGTGTCGTCTTCAGTGTCCATCCTGTGGTAAACTTTCTCACACACGCAAGGACTAAAGCCTCGATTAGTACACAACAAACCACGATTCCAAGGACTATTGCCAAGGCGGTCAATATCTACTTTACTATCGTACCTGTCCATCCTTTGGTTGGCGGCTTTTCCTGCCGTCTCGTCCGCCCTTGCATTGCCCCGAACAACGTCAGTGTCCGCCCTTTGATGGCCGCGACATTTATCACCGCAATAGCGCGGGGAAGCAAAATGCTTTGGAGTAGCCCTTCCAATTCTACCACGCGCACCACAGCCCATATCCACCACAATTTACCTGTACCCTCTACCTATTTTAAACTACTATCCACGGGTATTCGTGAAGGGGGTCCATCTTTCCCAACCACTCCCTTCGCACCAGCCACTCCCCGTTGTCCATAAACCTCTGAGACACACACACAACCTGTCCATTTCACAGTGAGGTGGGGTGCAGATCAATTCTGAAATAACAAAGAGGGTTTTGTCTGAAATTCGTCTCATGAAAACCCATCCAAGAGTCCAGTGTGACAGACAGACAGACACATAGACACACAGAAAACCCCAGGTACACATTCAAACCAGCTTGTCCCCAGATCCACAAATGTTCACTTTCTCCCATTTATAATCCCCTTATTTCATTCCCTGTGCAAATTAAACCGACAGTTCAACCAAGGTCGCAGCACGAGTCGGGCCTGGTGTGGGAGTGGACCAGATAAGACTTTGGCTGAAATGTACGCTGGCCCGACCAAGCCCGTTTAAAGGAAACGCATGTTAAATGCAGTGAATTTTCTTCTACAAATGGCAAAATGAAATTGGACGTAGCTTTTTAAAGCACTTTTGACAATTTCCACTTTGGACTTTTGGTCCAACCACCACTTTTGGTTTTGGTCAAACTTTTGACTTTGTCCAATTTCCAGCTAACGTTAACCTTTAATTTAAACCAAATTGCAACTGAAGTTATTTTCCTGAACCCAGGAAGTTACATACAGTTACATACATCCCTGCTCATGCCACACAAGACAACAGGTGATCCACTTTCAACAGATACCACACTACACAGAAACCTTTGGCAATGCAACAACCGAACTTCCAAAAACAACAACAAAACATTTAATCCACCTCAATGGCTCACCTAGCAGCTCATTGTGTCCCGGTCTATCTCTTCTTGCATCTACACTGTTCACAGCAAGTCCAATTCATCCTTTAAGTCACATGTACCCAGAGTATATGAAACAACCACTCAAACTTAATCCAGCTGCGCATACCGTTTTCCCAAAAACTCACAGAGCAGTCCAAATCCAGACCAGTCATGCATTTACATGTAAATATTAGGTATAGTATCTAAAATTAAACAAATGGTCGACTTCCGGCTCACAGATGAAAAGCTTGTATCTTTAAGATTGATCTAAGCTTCCAACATTTCAAATCGTCACTTGAAACATCAGCTTATATCAAAAATACTTGCTCATTCCTGGAATCGCACGTTCAACCCTTTGTGTCATGACACAATATCTATTTAAATAACTATTTTCCATTTATACATTCATAGAAATGTTAGCGTCGGTCACAATCCACATGGATTGTAGCTGTCAGCGAGCGAGCCATCCATTCCATACAAGTTATTTCACACAACCATTCTCCATACACCTGGGTTTGCACACCTGTGCCCACACACTGACTCCAGGCTTCTTCATTCAATACAATGCACTCACCCCCACTCACAATACTCTGCTCAATAGACAATACTCTTCTACACACACACACAGCGTCATTTGATCTAACTACTCCCTTCTGAAACATGCGCTTTGCAGTCACCCCTTATATTATTGCGCTCCCCCATCACTACAATACTCGGAGCACACTGACGTCATCTCCCATTTTCCCCGTCCCATATGCACTAGACTATAGGAATTAAAATTAAAATTGAACATAAATCCACAACAACTTAAATCAACATAAAACCCAGCGGTTTTATCAACAGCCCAGCCACTTTCCTTGTTCGCTCTCCTTCTGTGGAACTGTAACCTTTGCCACTTTGTTGTCTTTTCTCTGCCAGTAATACAAACCGAAGCACACCTTTGTCTGCACATGTACTTTAACCATAATTATATGAGACCCAACACCAGGAGTGCTCCCTGGAGCTGCCATAACTCGCCTTCACACCCCATCCAACCACATATCTCACTCAACCTTGCCAAAATCCAATCTATTTACCTTTGTTGCACACAACATCTGTCCCCCATTGCCCATCAAAAGTGCCCACTCCACAACCCACAATTTTCTCAGGGTACACACCTGTCTTTACTGTCGAAATCCATGTTTCAGAAATATAACTCCATGGCCTGCTAGACAGCCAGACAGACACAACAATGAAACTATAACCTCCATTCTCCTTCCATGGTGAGTTTGTACCCCAATTTGTCTTGTCGATTTGTTCCATATTATTCCCATATTTTCCTATTCCCCTTCCAATGGAACGTAAATCATGGAAGTAAGTTACCAAAAGAACTCCCCTCCAGGCCAAAGGTGTGTATTTCACACCTCTACGGCATTTCACACCATGACATAATTTTAATCTTTCTCATTACACAGCTCATTGGCTCCCATGTCCTGTCAAGCCATGTGCAGCTTCACAATGTGCTACATCCTTCGGCTGGACGTTAAAATCGACATTCCCGGCATGGATTTCAATATTTATCCAATAGCCAATGTTAAATTCAATCCCACCTGCCCAATAGCTATTATGAATCCCAATATCCCAATATAAATTGTTTCAACTCGACTTTCAACCAATTTTACCGCCAACAAACCACCATTAACCTACCTCCCCCTGTTATTTATTTATTTTTCGTAAATAAACAAATAAACAAGAAAATAACCTAGTCTGTTAATTGAAAATAAAAAGTTCCCATATGTCTTTCCCTGTAACACTCACCACGGGTGTGCACTCCCGCAAATACCCCCACTCGCGTGCTCCGATGTGCCCCCTCGCACACTTGCCACAACATAAAACTCCCATTTACTGGATTAAACCTTGGCCCTCCGTGAAATCACACCACAGACTTACGATCAGACAAACAGGCAGACACGTCTTTCCTCCATGACATCATACATTGGGACCTTGTCAGTCGGATCACAGGCCACAGGAGAAATACAAAAACCTCCAACCTACTCTCCTGCCAACCTAGGCAACGCATTTTAAATCATGCGTTTCCCTATACATTCTCCATACCACGTGACTGACAAGCCAGCTCGCATTTCAAACCACTGCGCACATTCAGCAGTGTGAACAGTCGCAAAAATTCACAGCACAACGACCTGAGTGGGTCGTGTACAACGCCTTATGTCTCAATCATTCAAAAGAAAGGGGATTCTTAGACCGGGGTGGAAAGGGTGAGTTGGGGTGAAAAGGGTGGGGCAGGGAGGGTGGTGTTGCCTGGAACCCCGGGACAGAGCTCAGGGCTGGGAGGGTAGGGGTTTGGTATCTGCCTGACCCTCCCACGGGGACTTGACTTTCAACGAGCGGCATCAGTCACTCGTTAGCCTGCCTCTCTATTTCCTTAACCGCTTCATCCTGCATTTTATTCACCTGTTTCCTCAGGCCCTTGAGTTTTAATACCTCACCGGCCAGGCTGGCCTGTTTCGATCTTGCCTGTCACTTCATCGCTTCTTCCTTCCACCAACCAAAGACTTTCCAATAGTCAGGTGGGAAGTGTTTCGTGTCCTGTTCTAACTTTTCTAATGCCCCATACAACACGTCCAATTTTTCCAGCGCAAAAGACCCTCCTTTGGGCCACGGTTCACCTAGATCCTTAGTCAGCGCAACCCATGACTTCCCTGGTCTCGCAGCATCATAGCCATACCTCCGAAACATGAAAAATGCTGGGGTATTTCTAAGAGGTTCACCTGCCTTTACAGTCTTATTACCCATCCAGTTCCCCATCCTAGGAAAATTTAGTTTACCGACGTAGCCTTGTACTCGTGAGGTTCGTCCGCCTCGCGTTCTACCTAACTCTGAAAGGCTCGTAGCCTTGTGTACCCGTGAGGTTCGCCCGCCTCGCGAAGTACGGCCTTCTACCTAACTCTGAGAGACCCGTAGCCTTGTACCCGTGAGGTTCGCCCGCCTCGCGAAGTACGGCCTTCTAACCTACCCTTACTGTACTCTCCTGGCGTCCTACGCCCTTATAATACTTCTAATCTTACTTATAATTCCGACGTCTCCCGGGTAGGCCTCGGATCGGGACACCGCCCTTATCCTTACCCTCACAACCCAGAGATCTATTACCCCTTAACCTCGGGCGCCCAACGTGGGCACCCCCCTTACGTAACGTTACCCTGACGAGTCCATAAACAGTCAGTTGCTCCGGGACCCAAGCGGTCCGTATTTAAATTTAGGTTCGTGGATCAGGTTCGAGCAGGGAACGGAACAAACGGCACCCGAGCAAGAGAGTGGGTTACAATTTGGACTGACCCCCATGCTATAAAGGAAAAAACAAAAGAAAACCCACAGCTCACCTGACCCGGATCAATTGCTAGCTGGTCTCACCACTCACTTGCCTGGGACCGCGTCCCGGACTGCACAGACTGATCGACACCGCTGCCACCAGTTGACGGATATGAGACTTAGTACTTGGGACTCAAAAGACTCAGAGAAAAGGAGCAACGGATATATTTATTAGAACTCGATTACTCAAGCTTGAGGACAGCAAAGGTTGCACTGAAACTCACAAGAAATGACCAACAGTACAGCAAGATGCTCTGAATTAAATCAATTAAACCTTGCTTTATATAAGGAATATCAGGGGTGGGGTTAGCTCACAAGATACAGAGATAGAATGGGCTCATTGGTCCCAGAATGGGCTCATCGGTCCCCCCACCATAGTCCCATCCTGTTGTTCAGTTAGTTAGAGGAAGCTCATCAAGGCCACTCATAGGTTAACTCAGATAAGGAGATGGTCAGCCATCTGTGGCAACCTGTTTACAACTTTCTGTATAGAACTTTGGTTGAGAAAGAACAAAGGGAGGGTGAATACTCATGAATACTCATAAAAGTGTCAACATTCAGTATATTGGAAAAGTCATGAAGAGATAAGAACTGTAGCCAAGGCCAGCTGAGGAGAACTGAAAGATTGTGCCCACACAGGCTAAGAGCACACAGGAAAGAACTCCTTATTAGGATATTACACATCCTCAAAGCACAAGAAAGAACTTAAGTATTATAAAGAGTTCAGTAATAAGGAAAACAGAACATATAATTGGTTATACTTGGTAATTGGTAAAGCAGCATAATAACAAAGGGGGAGGGGCATAATAGCTCCCTACATATATATATATACATGTAGATATATATATATAAATATATATATATATATATATATATATATATATATATACTGTATATATATATGGTGGCTGTATATATATATATACTGTATATATATATATATATATATACAGACCGGTAGACTGTATATATATATATATACTGTATATATATACATATATATATACATATATATATATATATATATATATATATATATATATATATATATATATATATATATATATATATATATACATATATATATATATATATATATATATATATATATATATATATATATATATACATATATACATATATATATATATATACATATATACATATATACATATATATATATATATATATATATATATATATATATATATATATATATATATATATATATATATATAGTATACAGTCACGTGAAAAAGTAAGTACACCCCATGTAAAGTTTTTACTTTTTCAACATATTTCAACATACAGCTATTTGATCTTCATTTCAACAATATTGATAGATAAAGGTGATATAATATGACAGATATCATGAAACATTTAGATTTTGTAGTCCATTGCATAATTTAAATAAACATCAATGCAAATTTCGCATATGGAAAAAGTAAGTACACCCTTACATTTATCACTACTTCAAATACCTAAAATTAGAATCAGGTGCACCAGGTCTGGTGCAAATGATTAGAACATCGTTAGAGAGGATCTTGGAGGAACCTGTCTTATTTAAACCTCAGACATTTCGTTTGGTTTGCTCTTTGTTGTTGAAGTGTGCGGCGTCACCATGCCTAGATCAAAAGAGCTCTATGAGGCCTTCAGAAAGAAGGTTATAGATGCCTACGAGTCTGGGAAGGGATTTAAAAAGATCTCCAAACAATTTGAAATCAATCATTCGACTGTCCGGAAGATCATCTACAAGTGGAGAAGATTTCATACAACTGCCAACTTGTTCAGGCCAGGCCGCCCCAGCAAGTTCAGCCAGAGAGCAGACCGCAAGATGCTGAAAGAAGTCTCTAAGAACCCCAGAATGTCATCACGGGACCTACAGGTAGCTCTTGCGACTGTTGATGTCAAAGTGCACGAGTCGACCATTAGAAAGAGACTGCACAAATTTCATCTACATGGGAGGTGTGCCAAGAGGAAAGCTTTGCTGTCCAGAAAGAACATCAGGGCAAGACTAAAGTTTGCCAATGAACACCGAGGCAAAGACCCGCACTTCTGGAACAATGTGCTTTGGACAGATGAGTCAAAGGTAGAGCTATTTGGCCACAGTACCAGAAGACATGTTTGGCGAAAACCAAAGACAGCATTTGACCACAAGAACCTGATACCAAATGTAAAGCACGGTGGTGGAAATATTATGGTTTGGGACAGCTTTGCTGCATCAGGGCCTGGGCAGCCCACCATCATAGAATCCACTTTGAATTCTTCATTGTACCAGAGGGTGCTTGAGGATAATGTGAGGCCATCTGTCGGAATGTTGAAGCTCAACCGAAGGTGGACCTTGCAACATGACAATGACCCTAAACATACCACTAAATCCACCAAGGAATGGCTGAAAAGAAAGAAATGGAGGGTTCTGGAATGGCCAAGTCAAAGCCCGGATCTAAATCCCGTCGAGATGTTGTGGGGGGATTTTAAACGAGCTGTGGATGCAAGAAACCCCTCAAACATCGCACAGCTGAAAGAATTCTGCATGGAGGAGGGGGCAAAAATTTCTCCGTCGATGTCAGAGACTGGTAGACAGTTTCAGAAACGCCTACTTGAGGTTGTTTCTGCCAAAGGGGGCAATACCACCTGTTCGAGCTTGTACTCCTAAAAGTAAGGGTGTACTTACTTTTTCCACATGCGAAATTTGCATTTATGTTTATTTAAATTATACAATGAAATACAAAATGTAAATGTTTCATGATATTTGTTTTATGATATCACCTTTATCTATAAATATTGTTGAAATGAAGATCATATCTGATAGGTTTTTGTCTGATCTTTATCCATTAGATCTGAAGAAGTATCTGTTGTTTATATGCCATGCTGATTTACAGGGTGTTTCAAAAAGAGTGATGCAACTTTAAACGTTTATTTACAAAGAAACAGAAACCTCAGGAACGTGAACCAAACATTTCTTGAAAGCTTATGACATGATATTTTCTATCACTGATTGCTATTGCAGTGAGTCACTGCTAGAGTTAGTGAGAGCCCAAGGTCTGAAATTGGCATTTATGCAAAATCCTTGTAATTTACATTATCGATGTGTGCCACTCCGCGGTTCAGACAAGCATTGATCCTGACTCCAAAGTTCTGTTCAACTTTCCTGTAGGTCTCATGTGGCACTGCCTGGAGGTAGTCTGACACGTCCTGCTTAAGATCATCCAGTGTGGCAGGGTGGTTGATGTAGACAGAGAGGCACCCAGGGCAACGAGGCGGTTTCTGAAGAGCTACTGCAGGAAAGTGATTGTGTCACCAGCTGCAAGCAGGGGTGCAGCATCCTGCATAAACCAGGTCATGCTGAGCTGGTTTGGGGTGACCTTTTGGGCTCGATCATTATGGAACTTCTGGAGCACGGCCCGGTAGTACTCACTGTTGATCGTCACCGTCCTGCTGTTGTCATTCTCAAACCAGTAAGGCCCGAGCATTCCCCATCTGGCATTGAAGGCGCAGACACATGTGACTTTAGGCTCTTTCAGGTACCTCTCAGTGATCTCCTCAGGTGGTTCTGCCCCCCAGAAAATGTTGTTGTGGTTGTTAATGGCACCATTCATACATATGATTTAGTCTCATACCACAGAGCCAACACTTTTGTCTTCTGCTCCACTGTCAATGGCATAGTTGAGCTACAGAGCTGGAAATCCCAGGGAACAAATATCACAATAACTCTACCAAACCCTGAAAAGGAAAACGGTACAGGTCAAAAACCAAAGAAATGGCAGGATGTCAAAGTTGTATCAATCTTTTTGAAACACTCTGTATGTACAGAGATTAAAAAGCAAAATGATATTGAGAACATTTTGTGAATGGAGATGTCAACAACATTTCAGGTATAATATTCAATTAAACTGTCAATTAATAGTTATTTAAGTGAAATACTTGAGTCTCCATTCGATGTTGCATTTCCCGTTTCACTCTTTGCCTTCCTTTCTGTATTCTCAATGTCATTGTTTCAATATTCCCATCACATTTGCTTTCTTTTATATCTCCCATTTCCCCCATGCAAATGTATTCCAATTGAATAGATTGCACATTCTAATGTCCATTTAAGGAACTTATTGACAGTTTATGGTCTTCTATTGGCACGTTAACGAGATGCCTTGCATTTATTTAATCCCACAGTTCTGGAAGAAAACCCATAACCACTGACATATATTAGGACACTGAGTATGAACGCTCATTATCTGCTCCAGTGTGGAATTCAGTGCGGACAGATATAGAACGGCTGTGCTTTTAACCTCATTGACCTCTCAGCATAGAATCTGCACAATGTGTTAAAATAAGTCATGGGAGAAGTATTCGGCATGAGGAAAAAGAATGTTTTACGCATGGGTTTCAGGGGGAGCGCACAAGCAAAAGTCTTGCCTGAAAATGTTAGTGAAGTGCGTGTGTGTGTTATGTGTGCGTTGTTTGTTAGCTTCGCCACCGAAGGTAGATGGTTATGTTGTCACGCATGTTTGTCTGTCTGTGAACAGCTAGGATATCAGAAAAAGTTATGGACGGATTCAGCCGAAACCTGGTGGACAGGTTGGATGTGTGACAAGGACGAATTGATTCGATTTTGGTGAAGGGGGGATTCAAATTATCGATGTAAATGTAAATATCGGACCTTTACAATATTGAATGAATCCGTCCTTGTCACACACCAAAAAAAATAACAATGTCGTTTTTGGACCCATCTCTCAATGGTGACGAATCACTTAAAACATTACAGGATCCCGATCTTCAACAAAATTGAATCAATTCGTCCTCGGCAGACACCCAACCTGTCCACTAAGTCTCATCCGAATCCGTCCATAACATTTGAGATATCATGCTGTATGTTGTCTGTGCCCCTATTGGTGAAGTTCCATTGGTGAAGAATCACTTAAAATATATATTTTTAGCCGCGTCGCAGACGCTGGTCATAGAGTGCCCTCTGCTGTTGTTGTTGTTCTTCTCGTTCTTCTTCTTCTTGTTCTTGCAGAGAAGACAAAACCTCAAAGCTCCACCCATTCTGGGAACCATAGCTCCACCCATTCTGGGAGAGGCTTCATATAAACAAATATCCACCATTTTATTAACTCGCATAGCTTTGAGGCCTGTTTTGTAGGCCCGTGGTGTCTTCCTCTCTCACACAGTTTTATTTCAAATCAAATTCGATATATCATTTCATTTTTCACAGTCGCTAACATAGTTTTAGACTCGGTTGAAAAAAAACGGGAAGAAAATCCGATGAAAGTTGCCCTTTATAGAACGAAATGAATTCTCAAAGGCCTGTAACTTCAAGTCCATTGAGATATATTTTGTTTAAATCGCGGCATGGTCAGTCATACACCGACCGAAATAACAGACGGGAAAATGCCGATATATATTAAAAATTCGTCCATTTGATGACAATCGTCACGATGAAATATTTAATTTATATGTCGTCACAATAATGTGGAGAGAGGAGCATAGCTTCGTTCACATGTCGCCACATACGGGAAATTGCCGAGATATATATATATATATTTTTTTTGTATACTGAATCGAGGCTCGTGAAAGAGCTAACATTTACTTCACAAACAAATCGACCAGACAAACAAAATACACAAAAAGAGGGAGCGGAAGACAAGATGGGGAGAAAAGAGGAAGCACACAAACACAACATCCGAGAGCAGGGAGATGTGTGGAAGGGAGAGGGCCCGGGGGGAGGAGGCATGGGAAGGGGGGAGGGAGACGTATAAAGCACAAGGACACCAAGGACTTCCAGGACAGAAGTTGGTATTTCAAAAAGGGGAATTGGGGTGAAATTAGCGGGGGTAGAAAAGATCAAGGTTTTGGATAGGGGAAGATAAGAGATGGTGGTGAACAGCTGTTTTAAAGACTTGGAGGGTGGAGTGGGATTGAAGAGAGTGAGGGAGTTTGTTCCAGAGGCGGGAGAATAGAGGAATGAAGGAGTGAAGGTGAGCAGAGAGTCTTGATTTTGGCAGTTTAACCAAAAGAGGGTTGCAGGCAGATCTTGTGCGACCTGTAGGAATATTTGCGGGACAGAGCCCAGAGAAAGCTGGGGGGGGCAAGGCCAGAGAGGAGTCGGTAGAAGACAGAAAGACCACCAACCTGCCTGCGGTGAGTGAGTGAGAGGCCCTTGGAGTTAGCTTCATCGCGGGAGATTCCAATGATTCTGAATGCTTTGGTTTCAACAGCGCGAAGGCGAGCTAGGTGTGAGGCAGGAGCACCAGCCCAGAGGGGAGAGCAGTATTCCATTGAGCTGCGGATGAAAGCCTTGTATGTGGTGAGGAGCTCAGGTGTGCCAAGGAAGGACTTCGCACGACGGAGGATGCCCAGTCGGCGACTGGCTTTGGAGGCCAGATTTGAAATGTGGTTTTTCCAGGAAAGATCATGGCAGATAGTGAGACCCAAAAGCTTGAGTGACAGAACTTCTTGGAGAGGATTATTCAGAAAGTGGATGGGAGGGTTGTCCAGTCGGTCTTTTCGGAGAGACATCGTAAGAGTGTGAGATTTGTCAAGATTGAAAGACATGTTCCACTTGTTTGCCCAGTCTGTGATTTTGTCAAGGTCTGCAGAGAGTGAGGAGGCTGCAGACTGCCGATCTGAGGGATGAAGAATGGAGCGACAGAGAGTAGTGTCGTCAGCAAAGAGATACAGAGGATTTTCAAGAGAGTCAGAGAGATCATTGATGAAGACCAGAAAAAGCACAGGGCCCAGAACACTGCCTTGGGGAACTCCAGCCTGAACAGGAAGAGGAGATGAGAGAAACCCATTCAGGGCCACACGTTGACTACGACTAGAGAGGAAGTCCGCCAGCCATGCGTGGAGATTTCCATGGACACCAAAAGAGGAGAGTTTGGTGAGCAGAGCGGGGTGCCAGACTGTATCGAAGGCACGTGATATGTCAAGGGAGACTGCTCTAATTTCCTGTTTGGCATTGAGGACCTCCATCCATTGTTGAGAAAGCAGAAGCAGCATGTCCAGAGTGGAGTGTCCAGGTCTGAAACCAAATTGATGATCAGAGATCAAGCCATTGGAGAAGAGGAAAGATTTCATATCTGAAGCAATGATGGATTCCATGACCTTGCTGATAATTGGGAGAAGGCTGATTGGTCTGTAGTTGCGGCATGGTCAGTCATACACCGCCTGAAATAACAGACGGGAAAATGCCGAGATATATTAAAAATTCGTCCATTTGATGACAATCGTCACGATGAAATATTTAATTTATACGTCGTCACAATAATGTGGAGAGAGGAGCATAGCTTCGTTCACGTGTCGCCACACATGGGAAATTGCCGAGATATATATATTTTTAAATCGCGGCATGGTCAGTCATACACCGCCTGAAATAACAGACGGGAAAATGCCGAGATATATTAAAAAATCGTCGCCACACACGGGAAATTGCCGAGGTATATTTTCACTTTGCACAAAAATAACATCAAGTAATCGAATCAATAGGAATGTCCTGTGCCTATAACATCGACGTTATAGACACAGCTGCATCTAGGCATTGTGTAACATCGACGCGGCTTTTGTTTTAATTAAAACTTTTTGTACTTGTTCATTCTCATATGTGGATCCGGATCCGCACCAAGTCGAATCAATTTGTTCTTGTCACATACCAAACCTGCCCACCAAGTTTTGGCTGAATCCGTCTTTTACTTTTTGAGATAACCATGCCATATATATTTTTTGACCTTATTTCTCAAATGTGTCGAATCATTTAAAATTATAGTATCCGGATCTGGATCTTCACCAAAATGTACTCAATTAGTCCTTATCACACACCCAACATGTCCACCAAATTTCGTCCGAACCCATTCGTAACCTTTTAAGATAGGCTGTCCTGCTCACAGACAGACAGATTGTCATACTAAATGTCATACCGTTTGTGAGTTTGTTTCACTTATACGTACTCCTGAACCGCTGGACAGCATGAGTTTCAAACTTGTTGATGTACTCACCGTATGGCCGGGAAGGTTCTAGAATGGTTAAAAAAAAACCCATAGATTTGGTGGATTTGATAGGTGGTGGGGACTCCTCTCATTATCTCTGTGTAAATATGTATCATATACAGTCCCTGGTGTTGGGCTAGCGGCTAGTGTGCCAGCTTAGGATGCCAAGTAGATCCTGGGTTCGAATCCCGGTCAATCGCTGAATTAACGCCAGGGGGGTTGACTCAGCCTGAATCTTACCTTCCGAGGTCGGCAAATTGAGTAATTCCCTGTTTATCGTAAAAAGGCGACAAACAGGGTTGGCGGCAGGAAGGGCATCCGGCCGTAAAACATTGCTTCAAAAAGGGGACCAAAAAAACAACAACAACCACGGTCCCCAAAAAGGCCAACTCCCGCTTTGCAGGGAAAAATGGCCTCTAAACGGTGGTTTTTTTATACAGTGCATTCAGAAAGTATTCAGACCCCTTCACTTTTTTCACATTTTGTTATGTTGCAGCCTTATGCTGCAATCGTTTAAATTCATTTTTTCCCTCATCAATCTACACTCAATACCTCATAATGACAAAGAGAAAACAGGATTTTAGAAAGTTTTGCAAATTTATTAAAAATTAAAACTGAAATATCACATTTACATAAGTATTCAGACCCTTTGCTATGACACTTGAAATTTAGCTCAGGTGCCTCCCATTTCTCTTGATCATCTTTGAGATGTTTCTACACCTTGATTGGAGTCCACCTGTGGTAAATTCAATTGATTGGACATGATTCGGAAAGGCACACACCTGTCTATATAAGGTCTCACAGCTGACAATGCATATCAGAGCAAAAACCAAGCCATGAGGTCGAAGGAACTGCCTGGAGAGCTCAGAGACAGCATTGTGTCAAGGCACAGATCTGGGGAAGCCTACAAAAAAATTATCTGCTGCATTGAAGGTTCTCAAGAGCAGAGTGGCCTCCATAATTCTTAAATGGAAGAAGTTTGGAACAACCAGGACTCTTCCTTGAACTGGCCGCCCGGCCAAACTGAGCAATCGGGGGAGAAGGGCCTTGGTGAGAGGTGACCAAGAACCTGAATGTCACTCTGGCTGAGCTCCAGAGATCCTGTGTGGAGATGGGAGAAACTTCCAGAAGGACAACCATCACTGCAACACACCACCACTCTGGGCTTTATGGTAGAGTGGCCAGACGGAAGCCTCTCCTCAGTGAAAGACACATGAAAGCCCGCTTGGAGTTTGCAAAAAAACACCGAAAGGAATCTCAGACTGTGAGAAACAAGATCCTGTGGTCTGATGAAACCAAGATTGAACTGTTTGGCTAGACTGCACGTTTTTACCAGTCGAATCATGAACGGTAACCCCAACATGTCATGTCGTATTAAGATCTAGATAAGAAATCAAAATGATCAATATATATAATATATATATATACTTTTTTGAGGGTGAAAAAAGGTGCGGTTAATTCACGGTCGTGGTTAATACACCGGAAAATACGGTTATACATGGGAGGGAAAAGTTTTGTACCTCCCGCTAAACAAAATCACATTAACCTTTTGAACCCCGAGCTCCTCGGAGACAAATCACTGAAAAGTAGAATTTTTTATTTATTTCGGTTTTCTGCATGTAAAAATGTTCCTGTGCTTCCTGAGCAATGAGCGGTGATGCAGGCCAAAGATTAGGTGTGATATAACAGAATCGCTAATTGCTCAGGCAGTTGCTCATGTTATGTTTGTAAACAAGAGAAAATTAGCCTTTGACCATGTATAAAACAAGCTCCATTACGAGCCTCAGACCATAAATATCAATAAATAAATAAATAAAACATGTGGCAGCCGGAAGACTGGCCACCAAGGTACATGGAGGTTTTATAGCAGCTTGTTTACTGGCCACTATGGTTCAAAGGGATAATATTGCGAATTTTACTGTACAACCAAAATGTGATTATAAAATACCATCAAAGGATGCCATTTGGATTAAGATGTTGGGAATAATGCTCACGATGATTGTCACTAAAAAGGCAAACGCACTTGCTTTAATGCCGACTCAAACCTATTTGGACAACTCCATTTGGATGCGAGTTTCATCATTGACAATGATTTATTTTCTCAAACTCAGAGATGTATTGTTAAGAGCAAGGAGCAAAGTTTCTGATCGGTGCAATGATCTTCTTTCCGGTTGTAATTTAACTTTGTGTTTTCAGGTTGAGCAGCTCAGTGAAGAACAGAAGAAAGGTGGGTGTTTGTTTTTCCCAAAAATGCTTGGCTAAATCACATCCCTGTCAACGTGGAAGCCAGGCGGAGCTCAGGAGACTCCTGGATTGACAACTGTGATTTTCAGGGATAAAGATTTCCCGCAAACCTAGAATAAGACTGCCTATAATTATGTCAAATGGAGTTTCAAATAATCTTTTAAAACCCAACATATGGTGTCAGAAGCATTTTCATCACAGAGCTGTCATCATAAACCCTTACTAAGGTCGAGCAATATATAACATCGCCATTAACATCAAGTCGAGTAGTTTGTTACATTGTGGAACTTGAATGCATTTGATGAGCTTTTGTTCCAAACAAAACAATTTGTTACAAGCTTTACAATGTGTAACTGATATAATCTCATGTGCAAGAACCATTTGACCAAAAATGGCATTGAGCATATACACAACTGCCTCCGCTGACCCATGACCTTATTGTAACCATTGTATCCGCTTGCAGAATTCCGTGCAGCATTTGACATCTTCGTGGAAGATGCAGAAGATGGCTGCATCAGCACCAAAGAACTGGGGAAGGTGATGCGTATGCTGGGACAGAATCCTTCATCAGAAGAGCTGCACGAGATGATTGACGAGGTGGATGAAGACGGTATGGATAATTGCTTGCATACTGATAAAGTGTCCTCTCTCTCTGAAGGCCGCACTTGATTTCGGATAGACTGCAACATAATGCAATTATTTTGTGGCTATTGTTTAGCTGTAATGCAAATTGCATGGCACCTGTTTCTCAAAAATAGTATTAGTTACACTTTTGATGATGAATATTGTGATACCAGTCACACAAACAGATTATACATATTGATTACAAAGCCTCTCTGGTAGTATGACTTCAGTCTGTTTGATCTGGCAGGAAGTGGCACCATTGACTTTGAAGAGTTCCTCATCATGATGGTGCGCAGCATGAGAGAGGAGAGCAAAGGAAAACCGGAGGAGGAGCTGGCAGAGCTCTTCCGTATGTTTGACAGGTACATGGGCGATCAGTATTCAAGTCTGTTAAATGCAGAATACTAAGTGTTCGCTCGACCTCAACCTTGATAACCTCTCTTCTATTCGTTTGAATATACAAATTGCTAAAATATGTTTGCAACTCCTCCTATCTGTTTGCATCCTCTTAAAGATGTTCATAATTGTGATCCAATACACTTCTCAACTACTCATGACAATTAAGAGCTATCCACAACTACCATTCACTGCTTCCACATCCATAAAATGTAATTATAACCCTCCATACAAAAAATGAGGGCAAGGTTTAGGAAAAGAAAATCTAAGAAAAGAAAACTAGGGGAGAAAAGGTAAAGGAATTTGGCAGGTAGAGGGGTTTAAGGGGAAGGAAGTGAAGGAAATTCTGATGTGTATCCCTTATTTTAAGTTTATTTTTTAATTTCCTTATTTTTAATGTTTTTTATATTATTATTTTTCATTATTTTGAATGTTTAAAAGAAATTATTTTTCTCCTTATTTTGAATGTCTTTAAATGTTTTTTTCTCCTTATTTTGAATATTTCTTTTATTTGTTATTTTAAAAATTATTTAGAATGTTTTTTTAAATTTCCCTTATTTTTAATGGTTTAAAAAATGTTTTTCCCCTCTCATTTTTATTTAATGTTTTTTTAATTTGTTTTTTTTCTCTTATTTTGAATATTTTTTAATTTGTTTTTTTTTCTCTTATTTTGAATGTTCTTTTATTTGTTCTTTTCCCCTTATTTTGAATGTTGTTTAAAATTGTTTTTTTCCATTATTTTGAATGTTTTTTATTTGGTTTTCCCCTTATTTTAAATGTTTTTTAAATTCGTTTTTTCTCTTATTTTGAATTTTTTTTGTTTGTTTTCCCCCATTTTTTTAAAAAAAATTGGTTTTTCCCTTATTTTGAATGCTTATTTTCAACATTTTTGTGTATCCCTTATTTTGAAACACAAGAGGTGAAAATTTCCTGGTTTGTCTCAACATGTGATTTGGAATCAGACCTCATGGTTGAGTGATCAGATCCCACTTTGCTGAACTCAAATCACTATAAGCTCTACACTTTGGCTCTCTCCTTCAGGTCCCATCCATCACCGAGCAAAGTGGTGAATGCCGTCGTAATCCATAAGAACAAAGCTGTCCAGGATTTGCTCACAATAAGTGACCGAATGGTTTTAAAGGTTATAAATCATGAATGGCTGCACGCATTTTTATTCAGTTGTAAATGATGATGTGTTACATTACAGTCTGGTACTATAATGGATATATAAATGAGAAAGGTCAACAAAAATAATTGGCAACAGCAAACATGACAAAAGGGCTGAAGTTCATGTTTTTTGCATGAAATCTCAGCATTATTTCTGTGTAATTATATCAAAAATACTGTAATTGTAGTGTTTCCTAGATGAGCTATAATCGCAGAGACAAATTACACAACTGATAATAAAGAGGAGACATTTTATTTCATCCACGGATAATTTCTTTAAAATGATTATTGGACAGACTGGTCGGGTAGAGCAGAGATAGCAGATTCACCTTTGATCTGTCTAGTGCGAGTTAAATCCTCCACCTCCCTATGAGTTGTCACCTTTGTCTTTCTTGGATAGGATGCGGTATCACTGAGTGTGCCATCCTTCATGTGGACTTGAAGCTGTGTGTCCTTATTGCTAGCTTTAGCTGCTGGATGTTAATAATCCCATTAGTATTTCACAAGAGTATGTGCTATCGTGTGCCCGAATAGTGTTCTCTCGTGTTCTTCCTTGGCACATCTAAGCTCCTATCAAATTACAAAGCTTTCATCCGCAGTTTGATGGAATACTGCTCTCCCCTCTGGGCTGGCTCCTGCTTCTCATCTTGCTCAGGTTGACGCCGTGGAAACCAAGAGTTTTAGGATCATTGAAATCTCTCGCGATGAAGCGGAGTCTATGGGCCAATCACCTTGCCATCACCGAAAGGTCGGTGGTCTCTCCGTCTCCTTCTGCCTCATTTGTGGCCTCGCTCCCTCTGCCCTCTCCGTGCTCTATCCGCCAGATATTTGCAGGACACATGCGGTCCACCAGCAACCCCTCCTAGTGAAACTGGCTAAAGCCATAACCACTGCTCACCTCCACTCATTTATAGCTCTATTTTCTTACCTGTGGAACTGCTTTCCATGCTCTTCAATCTCATTCTTCCCTCCAGGTCTTCAAGACAGCTGTTCACCAACTTCTCAAATAATCCCCCATCCAAAGCCATGATCTTTTCTATACCTGTTAGACCACCTAGCTACCACCCCTCACAAAATTTTGATTATGTTTCCATATTGTCCACCTCTTACTCTCTCCACTTCCTCATCGTTACCTGCATCCCTTGTTTGTCCACCTCCGTTGACTTTCTCCCTCCACCCTGATATTGGTGTTTCTCCTTTCTCCTGCTGTTCCCTGTGTTATGTTGTGTCCTGATCTGTTCTGTGCTCTTCCACGACCTTGTATAAAAAACCAAATTCCCACGCTAATGTGTCGCTCCCTGTAAAATATGACTCATTTTCATGCACTATCCAACTAGGTTTGAAAAACCATGTTCAAGATAATCTGGGTTTTCCCACAAATGGTGTTAAAAGCCGACCTGAGTTGAGTGGAAAGTTCCGGGTTCCATGTAACGTGAGTTCTCGAAGGATGTAGATGGTTCTTATTAGCGTTAATGCTGTGAAACCGAAAGGGTGAACACCAATGCTTTGATCTGACAATCCGAACAATTCGTTGGAGCTTTGCATAAGCACAATAAGCGACATGACAATTTCAAAGCATAGAGCAATGAGAATAAATATAAATAATTAGCACTCGTCCTGCTCCAGCCAACTTTGGGTGAGTAAATGAAAAAAATCTCAGCCAGCTCAAATTTCCAGACAATATGGCAACCTGATGTCTATCTTTTCAGTTTTGCTGTATTTATGATACTAGCAACGGTACTAGCAATTGTGAAGCCCAAATGAAAAGGCAAAATATCAGAAATTGAAGGCTTTTTTTTTATTTTTAACGATTTATATAAACATCCGTTAAATCATAGCACACGCAAATCATCAAAATCTAAACAGTAATTGTAGAATTTCAATAAAAGCCACATCACTGTTCATATCGGTAAATATTATTCCATCGTGTTTGGAAAAACTGGAAAATTGGAAAAACAATATAGTGTAGGAGTTGCGGATGACGAGAAGACGAGGCCATTTCTTAGGTGTTCAAAGCTCCTTTATTCCAACAGAACTCCTCTCGCGAACGGAACTCATACAGCTTTTATAGCGCCAAAACTCTTCGGAGGGTGTGGCTTCAACAACCGCGCGCACGCCACGCCCACACAATCAAAATCCTCACTGGCCCGTGCCCGTAGATTATGTCCCAATAAGGTAACCGCTACATGCGCCCCCCCAGAATGCACTCGCACGGGCAATGCCAGTCCTCGGGGGGCCTTAACCACCCGGCCGAAACGACTGATAACCCGAGCAGGTGCTGCGAGCGGCCTGGCGGTGGGTGGGCCAACCGGGGATTTCCCGACGGGGGACGGCCCCGCCGTGGGGTGGAGCCAACCGAGGGGGCTGGTCAAGGCCTCGGGGGAGGCTGCTGATGTTCCTCACGGGCCTCGGGGGAGGCTGCTGAGGTTCCTCACAGGCCTGCCGAGGCTGCAGAGTAGGAGTTGTAGTTGCGCGAGTTGTAGTTGTAGTTGTAGAGTTTTCGCCAGTTGTAGTTGTAGTATGTAGTTGCGCAAAGGTGACGAGCAGCAGTGCTGCCCGGGTCAGTGCGCGCGAAGGTGACGAGCAGGTGCTGTCCGGGTCAGTGCGCGCGAAGGTTACGAGCAGCAGTGCGCGTTGGAGAAGGCTCACCACTCTGGTCGCAGAGGAGGTGCTTGGCCATAGTGCGCGCGAAGGTTACGAGCATCAGCGCACGTTGGAGAAGGCTCACCACTCTGGTCGCAGAGGAGGTGCTTGGCCGTAGTGTGCGAAGGTTACTAGCAGCGGTGCTCGGCCTGTGTGCACGAAGGTTACGAGCAGCAGTGCTCGGCCTGTGTGCGCGAAGGTTACGAGCAGCAGTGCTCGGCCTGTGTGCGCGAAGGTTACGAGCAGCATTGCTTGGCCTGTGTGCGCGAAGGTTATGAGCAGCAGTGCTCCGCCTGTGTGCGCGAAGGTTACGAGCAGCAGTGCTCAGCCTGTGTGCGCGAAGGTTATGAGCAGCAGTGCTCGGCCTGTGTGTGCGGAGGGTACGAGCAGCAGTGCTCGGCCTGTGTGCGCGAAGGTTACGAGCAGCAGTGCTCGGCCTGTGTGCGCGAAGCAAACGGCCGCCCGTCATTCCCAAAACTCCGGCAGTTCGATCGAAACTGCGCTTGCCATGTTCGTTTGAAGCCCCCGAAAACGTTCGGGAGCAGCCGGGGTCACCAGTGTAGGTGTTGCGGATGACGAGAAGACGAGGCCATTTCTTAGGCGTTCAAAGCTCCTTTATTCCAACAGAACTCCTCTCGCGAACGGAACTCATACAGCTTTTATAGCACCAAAACCCTCTTCGGAGGGCGTGGCTTCAACAACCGCGCGCACGCCACGCCCACACAATCAAAAGCCCCACTGGCCCGTGCCTGTGGATTATGTCCCAATAAGGTAACCGCTACAATAGTCTATTTTACTCCAGGGGGTCCCAGGATTACCCACTTAAAATTTCGTTGCGATCGGTTCAGCCGTTTTTGCGGTACCTGGGAACAGACAGACAGACTGACATTTGGTGAATTATAGTTCGATTAATTGATGAACGTGGTTAAAATTCATGTTGAATAGAGATCAAATCTATTCACTCAACTTGGCTCGACTGTAAAAGTGGTTTGTTGGAGAACCCGAGTCAGCTCGGTTGGGTTTTTTTTAACCGGGTTGGATGGCAGGTGCATCGAAACAAGGAAATAGTGGTGACCTGTCCAAGGTTCATTCTCAGCCATGGAAATATTGAAGACTTGCTTTGGGTGCCCTGCTACCCCTGCAAGGAGTTTGGGAATTTGTAAACAAAACACGGTTCAAAAAAGACAAAAAAAAAGAATGAAGCTTACATTACCTTAAAACATTTGGTGTTAAACCATCTCATAAAATGCTGAAACGTAACAAAGAGCCATAAATACAACTTCAGAAGATATTTTCTTTGCTATATCAGGCTTGCTTAGCTTTAGCCCAATATTGTGCAACAAATCAATTTGAATAACCATTTTTCACTTTATATCCTTGTAGCACTGTGGATTTCAGAGAAATTTTCGAAGCAGCAATACTTTTGACTTTGCGGATCTATCATTGGCTGTGAAAAGCATGTGATACTTCCAAGCCAATCACAAAACAGCAAATGAAAGACATTGATGCCTACTGATGAAATTTTTAGGTCATCTCATCTCGATTCCAGAAGAGATTAACTAATAAAATGGGTCTAGATGTCCGGATGACTCTCCATCTGTCTGTCCGGTTGTCCATTACCTTTTTGCTGTTTGCTAGTCCTCCCTTATCACTGGGCTGATTCTTTCGAAACTTGACCAATGAATACAATACGGTGGTCTACACAATGGCTTGTGCTTCGATTTTTCCATTTCGGATCATGGGGGGTCCTAGGAGGGTTTGAGCAGGAGTGGGAGCGGAAGAAGTATACCCCCTGAAACTTTGGATCCCTACTCGTCCTTTATTTACCAACAGATTGCTCTGAAACCCGATACAGTCCTTCGACTCGATGGCCCGCACAATCACATCGGTATTTCATCTTCCGATGTCGTATTTTTCGATTTCGTAACAGGGGGCTTTATCACATATTCATGGCGTAAACTGCAGTACCAATGTTTTCAGGGCAAAACAGGTTGATCTATTCACAAATAATGCACAGTTTAAACTTCAGTAAGAAGGTAAGAGGACTTTATTCAGAACAGCTTAAACTGTATTCTTTCATGTGCTATCCAATTCACCTGGTTAATGTTTGCATGCAATATACAAAAGAAATTTTGAGAATGAGGGTGTGGCATGAGCATGATGGTCCAAATGACCTTTTCTTTGGAAGATTGTCTTTGCTTTCTCTTGTATTTTAAGTTTTAAAATGTCTTGTCCACAGCAACTATGACGGTTACATAGACATTGAAGAGCTGAAGCTGATGCTGGAGGCAACAGGTGAGAGTGTCACTGAAGGGGAGGTTGTGGAACTCTTCTGTGATGGCGACAAAAACAACGATGGGCGCATAGATTATGATGGTACGGAATGCTTATTTCTGTTTCTATTAATTATTGTGTTTATGTGCCTCGATAATCCCCACTAATAACCCTGCCTTCTCTTTTCCACCAAGTTTATCAGCCTAATTTCGCTAAAACACCTGACTAAAACTTCCGTCCTGGTGTAGTGCCTACAGGATGCAACGCGTGGCCTATATCTGAGTTGGTGATGTAAAGCCGGCTGTTTCGTCTGCACTTAGGTTGTGGATATTCAATATTCTATGGAATTTCTTGAGAAGAGTAGGTCATTGTGAGCTCTACCCTAACCTGTTTCCCCATAGAAACATGTCAAGTGATATGCAAGCGAATTACAAAATAAACAATAAAAAGAGCAATCAGAGATTGCAAACCCTCGCCAGGATGTATTTTCAGTGGTTTTAAAAGGCTTTTGTGTTAAAACAAATATGGCGGCCGAACCACGTGACCGATGACGTCATCATTATTTTTTTTCTAAAGTAATTTATTCCTAGATTATGCTGAAGAAATTTCATCTTGATTGAATGAAATGTTGTACTTGTCGAATTATGACGTCATAATGGAGGAACCTATGACATCATCATTAACATATTTTAATCCCCATGGAGAGTTCTTTACAATGAGCCATGTCTCAATTTTTTATATTCAGCGCTTTCGGAGATATAGAGATGCAAAGTTTTTCGGGTTTTCCAAGATTGCGGCCGAACCACGTGACATATGACGTCATAATTATCATTGAAACATTCTACAGGTGGAGTTGCACCTATGGTGAAAATTTCATGTCGATCGGACCAACGGTTGCAGAGAAAATCATATTTATTCTGTGCGGCCAAACAGACAAACAAACAGACATACAAATAAACGGAGAAACAGACAAACAGACAAACAAATGGACTCGAATGCAATACCCTCTCTTCTGGTGAGGGTAAAAAATTACAATCAAATTACATTTACAATTAACAATTTAAAATAAATTATAAAAAATTATTTCAAATAAAAAGATTATTATTTTATTATTAAAAATGATTTTTAAATTTCATTTACAATAAAAAAATTAAAATTTAATAACAAAATTAAAAAAATTACAATAATTAAATAAAATTTACAATTGACAATTAAAAAATATATAAAAAAAATTATTATTTAAAATAAGATTCTTTTATTATTAAAATAAAAAATTAAATTAAATTTACAATTTAAAAATTCTAATTGAATTACAAAATTCAAAAATTACAACAATTAAATAAAATGTACAATTAACAATTAAATTAAATTAAAACAAAATTATAAAAAATTCGTATTTAAAAGATTTTTTTATTATTATTTTGTTGTTTAATTTTTTTTAAACATTAATTAAATTTACAATTAAAGAATTACAAATTTTAATAAATTACAAAACTGATGTAGATGTTAACCTTGACTAAGTTAGTTGTTGAATAAAGTTAATGTTGTCTGTTTAAGGTGCAAGCATAACAGGCAAATGGCATTCATACAAGTTTCAGGTTTTTCGTATCACCATAAGTTGAATGCTCTTTCAAACAGACAGCAGCTCTATTCTTTTCAACACATGTAGAGAACATCAAAGGCTGGTCTAATTCTGAAAAACCCAGGTGTGTTATCACACCATCCACTCTCTCCCCCCCCCCCCCCCCCCCCCCCCCCTGCACTCTGGAGAAATCATCTTGCTCTTTTCATCCCGATGCTCGATGTCTCACTAGTCAATATCTTTCCTCCCATTCTTCAAAGTGGTAGCTCATCAACACCTCCTGAGTCTACACAGCAGGGTTGAGATGGCAAAAAAAATTAATCTCCAGAAGCGGAAATTGTGGCTGGAAATGACGTCAAAAGAACAGAATGAATGCTGATAAATCAAGCCAACGTCCAACAATGCGTCCAACGATTGAGAAAAATTATCGACCATCGGAATAAGTTATTAAAGAACGTTAACATTGAAGGAAGACTGAAATAATAATTATTCATTCGGTTAGATGATTATGCTGTGAGATTGATTCAGCAATTCCCTGTCACACAACCAATATACATGGATTTGCTGAACATGATCAAGTTTCACAGACCAGCTGAATTACCATAGGATTGTCTGTCACTGTGTTGGACCAGCCAACAGGTATCCTTGTGATTACTGTTATTGGAGCAACTCTGGCAATCGGCCTTCAGAGGCAATGTCAGACAGTGCA
Organism: Myxine glutinosa; assembly: GCF_964187855.1. NCBI lineage: Eukaryota > Metazoa > Chordata > Myxini > Myxiniformes > Myxinidae > Myxine > Myxine glutinosa. Next base: position 37,422,848 of record NC_136264.1, on the reverse strand, counting down.
TTCCCAGCCTAAAATCCAGTCGGGAAACGATATTGCTTGGAGAATTGGAAACATTGTAACACGCGCTCTCACCAAATTTGAGTCAATGGTACAAGCTACTGAGAGTATCATTTATACCTGTGGGGTGGGGGGCCATAAAGTGAACAGGAGGGAGTTAGTCTTTGATACTCCAGCTCAATATCAAAGCAGCAATCAACATCAAAGTGAATCCCCCCTAAAAGTAAAATGTTCACAGCGGTTTACAACGGATGAGACAATTTCCTCAGTTGACTTTTCCATCTTACAAATGCCACTGATTTCTGAGAGCAGGATAGGTGGGACGTGCCTGGGCATGGTGAATGGTAAAGGAAAAGCTGTATCCATATCCAAGTTCAGTACAATTCAAAAAATTGGTACATATGACCTAATCCTTCGATGGAGAGCAGGTGCTGCTGAAGGTTGATTGGTGTTACATTAAAAAATAGGTGTATCACTAAGTCCGTGTCCTACATAGATTCTAGAATAATAACATAAAAGCAATCGTTAAATTTGAGGTAAATTTAGGTAAATTTATCGTTTAAATTTAAGTTGGATTTAGGTAAATTTACCTTTTTAGTTAAATTTGAATACATTTTACTAATGCCGCAGTTAGTGGCCTTTTATGTCAGGCTATAGACTTTGTCTCCATATAGGAACATTGTGATTGATATACTTCTTGAGTGACCCTGAGGATTAAAAATAATTGATCAGTAGCATTTTCATTCCAATACTGCAAGCAAATATCATCAAAGGCAGTGTAAATGTGAAATAATGACGTATCATTGGTTATGTACTTTTTTGTATGCGGAGTCGAGGCGTAAGTATATGTATATGTATGTATGTGTATGCAAGTATATGCAGAAGTGCATTGGAGATTAACTCATCGACAATATTTTTATAAACAGGAATTAAATTCCTGCGTGGGGCTAAGTGTGAAAAACTCTGACTCAACACGGGACTCGAACCAAGGCCCTGCGCTACATATATATATATATATATCTTTATATGTATAATCTTCAATGCATTTCTACTTATTCACACATACATACGCATGCATATACTTACGCTAAGATTCGGGGTCTACCTAGCAGGCACGTAAGACATCGGCCATGATAAAGCTCGCAGTGTTAAGTGTGGTAAAGTTCTGAGGAGATTGCGGCTGGCTCAATAGCGCAGTGGGCTGGTGACGCGTTATCAACGGAGGTCCGTGGTTCGAGCCCCGCATTGAGTCAGAATTTTTTCACACTTAGCCCCTCGCAGGAATTTAATTCCTGTTTATAAAATTGTATTATATATATATATCTTTATATATATATATATATACAATTGAAGAACTAAATGGGTATCATTGTGTTAAATGACTGAATGGGAGGATTAACCTGGTGTACAGGTATTGGACGGCAATGGAAATGATTGAATGGTTAAAAGAAAGAGTTTTCCAATGCAGAAATGGTTCATTAATTTAGCAGTAATGTAGGTTATTGATTTGTGCTGCATTGGATTTTGTTTGGATGGGAAATGGAGGATGGCTGCACCGATGCATCGATAATTCAACGTAATGATATCAGTCTCAAGCTTTCACCTTGCTGGTGAGAATACAGACTTTTTCTTGTATTTGTGTGGACTGGTTCCAGCATATTAGAAGTTCTGATGTTCTTTTCAAGGTGCACCATTTTGAACATTAGCATAATACTTTATCAATGTTTGGTGTCGAGGATTCATAAAGCACATCGCACAATTGAATGGTTTGGGTTGGTGTTTCACATCTTTGCACACACGGCCTGAGTATCGCCCGCAGATGGCACCGGCTCAAACACTGGACTTTCTGAGACTTTGTTTATTTTGACAAAAAATGAGTTTGTTGTGCTTTCCTGTGTTCCTATAAATGCATTTCTGAAATTTACTGAAAATTCCCTGAAGTTTAGTTTCAATAATCAAATTGAGTTTCTGGTGTTGTCTAAATCAAGGGAGATCTTGTAGATTGTGATGAATAGCCAATTGAGTGAATGCCATTCCTTCCTTCCTTTTTTTTTGCAGAATTCATGGAGTTTATGAAAGGTGTCGATTAGTTGCACCAGACCCTGGAGACGCAAAAGGACAGGCTTGTGAATACATTGATGAGTGGAAGATTTTACTTCAATAAAACTCTTATTTTTAACTGTAATCTCACTTTTTCCCCCTTTCTCACAATAAAATTTCCCTGATGAAAGATCTCCATGAATACTAATTGACATAGAAAAACAAGAACGACCCACACTGTGGTCTCAACCTTTGTAGTCATGCAACTGGACTTTTGTAAAGTCTCGCAGGCCTCCCTGGAATCTCCTGAGCTATGCTTTGGACCCACTCACCAGGTTCCCTATCATTGACGAAGTCTTTGACAGACACATTTGCTGATCAATTTCTACCTATTTTTCGAAAAACAATGCACAAAGGAAGGAATGAAGGGAATAAGAAGGCAAACTATACTGAAACGCAAAAGAAACTTACCACCTTTGAAACCTTTAAATATCAACAATAACACTGCGTGTAGTAAATGTGTGAACTTATTTGTGGACAATAGTATCCTCACTGTCAGACAAAACGGTCACGGATGGTCACTTGAACCTTCAATGGTCACTTCATAGCACAGCTGTTGAACAGCCGTTTTGACTGTCAGTGATTAGCCAAGGGGTACGGGATGATTTTAATGAGCTGCACGTGATGTCTTGATATTGGCTTTAAAAAGGCCAGTGCAAAATGGGCATTTCAATCAACATGCCACGATTGTCAAGGGATCAACGGCAGCGTGCCCTGGGCTTGCTGCAAGGCGGACTGAGCTACCTGCCACACACGCTATTGAAAGGGGACTGACATTGCACCCTGTGCTGTTCTGTACTGTAGAACAAACTGATGAGATGGTGTATCTTGGTCAAAAACTTGACATGTCATCAATAAAATGCCAATGTTTCAATTAGCAATTGTTGGTTTGTACGGTAGCTCAGTCCGCCTTGCAGCATGCCCAGGGCATGCTGCCGTTGATCCCTTGACAATCGTGGCATGTTGATTGAAATGCCCATTTTGCACTGGCCTTTTTAAAGCCAATATCAAGACATCACGTACAGCTCATTAAAATCATCCCGTACCCCTTGGCTAATCACTGACAGTCAAAACGGCTGTTCAACAGCTGTGCTATGAAGTGACCATTGAAGGTTCAAGTGACCATCCGTGACCGTTTTGTCTGACAGTGAGGACACTATTGTCAACAAATAAGTTCACACATTTACTACACGCAGTGTCATTGTTGATATTTAAAGGTTTCAAAGGTGGTAAGTTTCTTTTGCGTTTCAGTATATATCCGGATACTGCACGCCACAAAGCACCAAGACCAGCCAATAGATGCACCTTTCGGAATGAAAGGGCTGGGCAACACAGGTATACTCCAGAGAGAGCCTGGCCAAATGCAGCAGACAACCAAAGCCTCCTGAACAAAGAGGAATTTTATTCAGATGGATTGTATCGCCGAATAGACAGATCCAAATCTAACACAGCTAAACACACTATTCCGCAGAATGAACAGAGACTAATGCTGTTCATCGTATGACAATTCATTCCTAAATGCCACACAACCGATTGAGGTTGACTTCCCAAATTCCTCTAGATGAGGATGGCAACTAATAGTGTTGTTTGGCTCACCTAATTCATCTTACAGTGACTTAATCTTAATGGGACTCTACTTTAAACTAATAAAACACTTGGTCATAGAAAACACACCAGTCGGTCGACCGTAAGTCTGAGCTTTCATGAATCTACGTAGTACGTATGTCTGTCTTTTAACACAATAACTCAAAAACACAGGCGTGTGAAGCTAAAAAAAAACGTCACAGCTTTGCATGTCACGGGGATGAAGATAAAATTACAATTTGATGCCATCTGGAAACTTTTCATGATAGGTCAATTTTTGCACTCACAAATTGTTCCTCTCACCTTTCTGAACAAAATGTCTCCGATGAAATCACCATTGCAATTGCCTTTCATTCCTAAAACCCCCACTAGTCTTCATTTCTGTTAAATAACACAATTAGTTAATATCATCTCATGAGAGTAGCTCAAAAGGGCATCAGTATAGACTCAGACAAGTCATTTAAGAATATTTGTGTGGCATACTACCTATAAAGAGTATGGTTTGCACTTTTTTGATTTTGATGTGCCAGACTCTTTACGGTGTTATTGCTGTCAAACAGTTTCTTGGCAAGAATCATGTTGGGTAGTTTGTCATTGTCTTCCCAGCATTAATTGTCCATGCTCTATCCTTTTAAATGCTGAACGTCGAGCAAGGAAGTAACACGTACCATTTTTAAAGTCGTTGGTGTGACTCAGACGGGGTATGGACCACCTCTCTCCCAGACTCAGAGTGGACCCTCTAACCATTACACCACCAAGTCTGGTATATAATATGCACTAGTAGTAAGCTTATTTAATACGAGTGGAGCCTACCCAATGCTTCGCTGATGGACCAATTGTTTAGGGAGTGGAGAGGGAAGAGTGGGGGAGGAGAGGTGACATAGGTACGGGAGAAGGTCAGATTTACCTGTGCAAAGACTGCTTCAGTGCTTCAACCTCAGCGTTGCCCAGGTAAGAAACGAAATTGTAATACTTCAATTAATACACGTGCACACACACGAAACTCTCCATTAAATACGAAATGTAAATTGAAAATAAACTTCAATTAATACTCAAGGTGGACCTGATGAAATAATTAGTTAAGAGTTAGAGCATCTGCTCAAAAGGATAGCTCACAGACAAATATAGAGAGGGAGAGAGAGAAGGGAGTGAAAGAGAGATTGGAGTGGGGGAGAAACGGGAGTGGGGGAGAGAGGGAGGGGAGTGGGGAAAAGAGGGAGGGCCGTGGGGAAGAGAGGGTGGGGAGTGGGGAAAAGAGCGAGGGCGTGGGGAAAAGAGGGAGGGCCGTGCGGAAGAGAGGGTGGGGAGTGGGGAAAAGAGCGAGGGGCGTGGGGAAGAGAGGGTGGGGAGTGGGGAAAAGAGGGCGGGGGTGTGGGGAAGAGAGGGAGGGGAGTGGGGAAAGGAGGGAGGGGCATGGGGAAGAGAGGGAGGAGAGTGGGAAAAAGAGGGAGGGGCGTGGGGAAGAGAGGGTGGGGAGTAGGGGAGTGGGGTCGTGGGGGAGAGAGGGAAGGGGACTATGGGAGAGAGGGAAGGGGACTATGGGAGAGAGGGAAGGGAGTAGGGAAGAGAGAGGTGAGTGGAAGAGAGATAGAGAGAGGGAGAGATAGAGAGATAGAGAGATAGATAGAGAGATATATAGATAGATAGATAGATAGAGAGAGAGAGAGAGAGAGAGAGAGAGAGAGAGAGAGAGAGAGAGAGAGAGAGAGAGAGAGAGAGGGAGAGAGAGAAAGAAAGAGAAAGCGTGGAGAAGGAGAGGGGAGGCAAGCGGGGAGGCAAGAGGGGAGAGAGTGTGGAGAGAGAGAGAGAGAGAGAGAGATAGAGAGAGAGAGAGAGATGAGGGAGTGGGTGGAGAGGAGAGAGAATCATCCTTCCGTATCCATCTTGTCCCCCCCAATCCTCCCCATGCCATTGTTTGTCCAAGTCTCCCTCTATTTTGTCATTCAACTCTGCTGTTTGTGTCCCCCCCTCTCTGCTGTTCCTTTTGTCCTATTGTATCCTGATCCTTTCAGTGTTCTAGCTCTTCCATGAACCTTGACAATGTGTACAAAAAGCTGTCGTAGGTTGGCAACCATTGCACATGCTTGATGGGCTGAATGGTCTCTTTATATGTTGAAGTTCATTGAAAGGGAAGTCATATATTACATATCGCAAACCGTGGTGTCTGTCCATGCGTTTGTCTGTCTCTCGTTTACGGCGGCCACTTCCCATGCTGCATTTGAAAAGCTCAACATCCACTTTTGAAATAATGGGAGAGCAGGCATGAATGATGTTGATACCAAATTTTATTTCATAATCAGGATATTTTGCCCTCTTTTTAGCCAAGTCCCACCTCCCCCCCCCCCCCTTCCCCCTGATGTTGCACCACCATTTTGCGGTGGGCGGTAAAAGTAGCTCAGAGCTTTGGCTCCGAGTGAAACCAAGAGTGCAACACAATTAACCTTTATAAAGTCCATTAAATAATTTAAATTGATAGATCAACTTGAGCTTTTCCCGCCACCTGGAACGGGATGGGCGGGTAATTTGCTCTTCCTCGTCATGAATAATAATATCAAGCGGGATCATGTTTTCTGTTATTCCTAAAATCGAAATGCAGTCTTCATGTGCTTATCAGGTCACCACGATTAACATCTAGGTGGGATAGGGGTGCAATAAATAAAGCTTGGTTTGAATCTTTAGATTTCTGCAGAAGGTGGAGCTAAATAGGCAACGGAGGAGGAGGATTTCTGGGAAAGGGGGAGCTAAATAGGCAATGGGGAAGGATTTCTGGGAAAGGAGGAGTTAAATAGGCAAAGGAGGGGGATTTCTATTAAATAAGAGCTTTTAAGGTTAGAGTATGGATATGATTTAAAAAAAAATCTTTACACAGGTGTCAAGACCCAAGAAATAGCAGAAAGACAGAGGGCAAAAGGTCAACAAAGAAAGCGCAGTGATAAAAAAAGTGAAAAGAAGTCACAAGTGAAAAAGCAACAGGGTGTACCTAACCAGGTGGATAAAATCTCAGAGGTAGAAATTGGAAAGATCATGAGGTGACAGTTGATAGCAGACTTGAAGGCCTGGAAATGAAGGGTACAAGAAAGCAAATTGAGGGAGGCAATTCCACAGGTGAGAGCGGAGGGGAACAATGTCTAGAGGTGAGTGAACCATTTAGGCTTGAGGATGGGAACAAAGTAAGGGTTTTTGGTATAATATGTAATATTTGGGAGAGTGGCAGGGAATGGGCAGAGGGGAGAAAGGGTGAAAGGAACAAGATCAGAAGAGTGACAGTAAAAGGATTTGAGATTAGAAAAAAAGCGTGCAGTAGGCCTTGGCTGCGTGGCTGCCTCATTTTCTGGGGCCATGGCTGTGTCGCTGATGCAATGCCCCCTCATTACCAGTCAGCTGGTACGCATTTTGCCAACCTCGTAAGGATAAGTCCACCCATCTGGTGTTATTTCTGAGTCAACCCTCCCTCTCTCCACCACTCCCCACCCTCGCTCCACCACTCCCCTCCCTGTCTCTCCCACTCCCCTCCCTATCTCTCCCACTCCCCTCCCACTCTCCCCCATTATCCTCCATGTCTCTCCCCCACTCCCCTCCCTCTCTCTCCCACTCCCCTCCATCTCTCCCACTACCCTCCATCTCCCCCACTCCCCTCCGTCTCTCTCCCACTCACCTCCCTCTCTCTCCCACTCACCTCCCTCTCTCTCCCACTCTCCCCACTCTCCTATCTCTCTCCCCACTCCCCTCCCTCTCCATCCTACTCCCCCTCTCCCCCATTATCTTCCCTGTCTCTCCCCCACTCCCCTTCCTCTCTCTCCACCAGTCCCCTCCCTCTCTCTTCCACTTCCCTCCCTCTCTTCCACTCCCCTCCGTCTCTCTCCCACTCACCTCCCTCTCTCCCACTCACCTCCCTCTCTCTCCCACTCTCCCCTCTCTCTCCCCACTCTCCTCTCTCTCTCTCCCCACTCCCCTCCCCCTCTCCCCCATTATCCTCTCTGTCTCTCCCCTACTCCCCTTCCTCTCTCTCCACCACTCCCCTCCCTCTCTTACCCAATTCCCTCCCTCTCTCAGCAGGAAGGGAATATGGAATATCTCAACAGGAAGGGAATATGGAATATCTCATCAGGAAGGGAATATGGAATATCTCAGCAGGAAGGGAATATGGAATATCTCAGCAAGAAGGGAATATGGAATATCTCAGCAGGACGTGAATATGGAATATCTCAGCAGGAAGGGAATATGGAATATCTCAGCAGGAAGGGAATATGGAATATCTCAGCAGGAAGTTAATATGGAATATCTCAGGAGGAAGGGAATATGGAATATCTCAGCAGGAAGGGAATATGGAATATCTCAGCAGGAAGGGAATATGGAATATCTCAGCAGGACGTGAATATGGAATATCTCAGCAGGAAGGGAATATGGAATATCTCGACAGGACGTGAATATGGAATATCTCAGCAGGAAGGGAATATGGAATATCTCAGCAGGAAGGGAATATGGAATATCTCAGCAGGAAGGGAATATGGAATATCTCAGCAGGAAGGGAATATGGAATATCTCAGCAGGACGTGAATATGGAATATCTCAGCAGGAAGGGAATATGGAATATCTCAGCAGGAAGAGAATATGGAATATCTCAGCAGGAAGGGAATATGGAATATCTCGACAGGACGTGAATATGGAATATCTCAGCAGGAAGGGAATATGGAATATCTCAGCAGGAAGGGAATATGGAACATCTCAGCAGGAAGGGAATATGGAATATCTCAGCAGGACGTGAATATGGAATATCTCAGCAGGAAGGGAATATGGAATATCTCAGCAGGACGTGAATATGGAATATCTCAGCAGGAAGGGAATATGGAATATCTCAGCAGGAAGTGGATATGGAATATCTTATCAGGAAGTTAATATGGAATATCTCAGCAGGAAGTGAATATGGAATATCTTATCAGGAAATTAATATGGAATATCTCAGCAGGAAGGGAATATGGAATATCTCAGCAGGAAGTGAATATGGAATATCTTATCAGGAAGTTAATATGGAATATCTCAGCAGGAAGGGAATATGGAATATCTCAGCAGGAAGTTAATATGGAATATCTCAGCAGGAAGTTAATATGGAATATATCAGCAGGACGTGAATATGGAATATCTCAGCAGGAAGGGAATATGGAATATCTTATCAGGAAGTTAATATGGAATATCTCAGGAGGAAGGGAATATGGAATATCTCAGCAGGACGTGAATATGGAATATCTCAGCAGGAAGGGAATATGGAATATCTCAGCAGGAAGGGAATATGGAATATCTCAGCAGGAAGGGAATATGGAATATCTCAGCAGGAAGGGAATATGGAATATCTCAGCAGGACGTGAATATGGAATATCTCAGCAGGAAGGGAATATGGAATATCTTATCAGGAAGTTAATATGGAATATCTCAGGAGGAAGGGAATATGGAATATCTCAGCAGGAAGTGAATATGGAATATTTCAGCAGGAATGGCAATGGAAGCAAACACAGTTTTTCAGTTTTAATATGAATTGTAAAAATGTTTACAGGAAGTAAGAATAGACTGATCTACATCACTGAGGTAGTGAGGTAAGTCAACAGGTAATACACCCAGCCAGCATGTACAGCTGGGACACAGCTGGAAAATAGGTGGTTCGGATGGGCTAAAGTAAGCTTGGGTTATGGGTGGGTTTTTTTAATGGTTCCACATGGGTCTCATCTGGGCTGCCGATGTCATTTTACAACTAGAACGACTCACTTTGACGTCATATCCCATCTTACAAAGCTGGCTGGGGCCCACATGGGTTTTCGTCGCTTAGGTGGGCTGAAATGGACTTGGAGTGGGCTTTCAACTGGGCCCTATGCGGGTCCAAGTGGGCCAAGCCAATGTTAGTTTCAGAAGTCGAAAAAAAATGGCGGCCAGCAGCTGGCAACTAACGTGTTATCTGTTGTGATTGGTACTAGGTACTGTCTGCGTAGTGACTGTCGAGGCTACCGAACTCAGAGAACAATCAGGAACTGCAGTTGGACACATGTGTGGATGGTATTGAGCTTGATGATGTGGATGATCATCATCACTTTGACCTCATTGATTTCAGCTCAAGGAAACAGGACCAACTCAGAAAGTGTGGAAAGGCTGATAGAACCTTTCGAGCATTGCAGCAGGTTGTTCATCGAGGGTGGCCTGCTTGGATTACAGAGCTGCCTGTGGACCTACGTCCGTACTGGCCATACCGTGATGAAATTGGTATTTGTGACAGAGTTCTCTTCAAAAGTCGACAGGTACTAATTCCAGAGCAGCTACGTAAGGATATCCTCGACCAGCTCCATGAGGCGCACATGGGGATCGAAAAGACAAAACGTCTAGCACGCGATTGTGTTTACTGGCCAAGTATATATCTGGACATTGAGAGAGTTGTCAGAACATGTAAGGCATGTCAAGAGAACCAACCAGAACAAAGGCGTGAGGCTATGATAGCTCATGAGATATCAGCAGTACCATGGACAAAGGTAGCCAGTGATATTTGTGAGCTACACGGGCAGACCTACCTCTTGGTGACGGATTATTACACCAAGTACCCAGTTGTGAAGAGAATGGAATACACGACGAGCAGTGCAGTAGCCATCGCCACATCTGAATGTTTCAGTATGTTTGGCCCACCTCTGGAGGTCATATCGGACAATGGACCTCAATATGTGGGTATGCCGTACCGTGATATGTGTACCAAATGGAATGTAAAACTCACGACAACATCGCCGAGGTATCCACGCAGTAATGGATTGGTTGAGAGACAAGTTCAAACAGTGAAGAACATGATCAAAAAGTGTATTAGATCAGGGAGTGACATAGATATTGCACTACAACACCTGAGGTGCACACATGTAGATTCCCACCTTCCTATACGCACCAACCTACCAAGCCATCTGTTGGTTCCTGCACAACAAAGACATCAGGAAATTCAGGAACGATTGAAGGAATGTGGAGACCGGATGGCGAAGCAATACAACAGATCGGCTGGGCCGCAATTACCTGAATTGGCTATTGGACATCGGGTTCGGATTCTGAACAAGGACACGCACCAATGGTACCCCGGGAAAGTTGTGGCTCGCTGTAATGAACCCCGCTCGTATATAGTACAGACGCCGAATTGAACGCATCTTCGAAGAACCAGGGAACACTTGCGTGAACTTCATCCACCCGATTGTGGCGCCAAGTGGAAGGACGAACCGACCCAAACAAACACATCAAAGTCTACCAACTGCTCGACACATACAGTCACGTGAAAAGGTAAGTACACCCCATGTAAAGTTTTGACTTTTTCAACATATTTCAACATACAGATATTTGATCATCATTTCAACAATATTGTTAGATAAAGGTGATATAATATAACAAATATCATGAAACATTTACATTTTGTAGTCCATTGTCTAATTTAAATAAACATAAATGCAAATTTCGCATGTGGAAAAAGTAAGTAAAAGGTGTGTTCAAAAATATCCGACCTTTGTTCATAAAAAATACTCATATCCAGATACAACAGGCTTACACTAATCTCCTTCAAAGTAGTCCCCTTGGGCTGCCACACACTTCTCCCAACGGTTCTGCCACTGTCGGAAGCAGCGCTGGAACGCCTCTTTTGGGATGGCGCGCAGCTGGTCCGTCGCATTCCGCATGATGTCTTCTCTGGACTGAAATCTGGTCCCTTTCAGGGGCATTTTCAGCTTGGAGAAAAGCCAGAAGTCACACGGAGCCATGTCGGGAGAGTAGGGAGCCTGACGAAGCACAGGTGTGTTGTGTTTGGCCAAGAAACTCTGTATCAAATGTGAAGAATGGGCGGGTGCGTTATCGTGATGGAGCTGCCAATTGCCCGCTGCCCACAGGTCCGGCCGTTTGCGTCGCACAGCGTCACAAAGGCGACGCAGAACCTCTTGGTAATACTCCTTGGTGATGGTTGTGCCGTGTGGTGCGTACTCGTGATGAACCACGTCACTGGAGTCGAAGAAGACGGTCAGCATGACTTTGACATTGCTGCGGACCTGCCTTGCTTTTTTTGGCCTCGGGGATGTTGGATGCTTCCATTGTGATGACTGCAACTTGGTTTCTGGGTCGTACCCATAAACCCAGGACTCATCGCCAGTGATCACTGTGTTGAGGAAGCTGGGATCGCTGTTCACAGTCTCCAGCATGTCCTGTGCGATCTCCAAACGGAGATGCTTCTGCTCAATCGTTAGCAGCTTTGGTACGAACTTCGCTGAGATCCTCCTGAAGCCCAAATCCTCCTTCATAATGGAATGAACGGATCCAATGCTGACGCCCACCTCGTCTGCAAGTTCTCTGATCGTGATTCGACGATCCTGCATCACCAGGGTCCTCAATTGGTCAATGACGATCTCATTTCGGGATGTTGAGGGCCTACCCGAACGTGCTTCACTCTCCACTGATGTGCGGCCATCTTTGAAGCGGTTGTACCACTCCTTTATCTGTGTGGTGCTCATTGCTTCGTCCCCGAAGGCCTGTTGAATCTTGCGGATCGTTTCCACTTGGGAATCGCCAAGCTTTACACAAAAGTTGATGCAGTAGCGTTGTTCTTGTTTTTCCGACATTTTGTCAAAAACGAAAATCCGACGGCGCTCACTTACACTTCCTCACTCATCGGCGGTCTGCCGTCGAATCACAGCTTCTGCAGGTGGGAAAAAATTCACGCGTGCGCATTAGGATCGCCTACATACGTGCACCAATCAACGCCTCCCTAGCTTCATTTGTTTACGCACGACAAATTAAGGTCGCATACCTTTTGAACACACCTCGTATGTGTGGTTCAAGTTGTGTCTGATTGTGTTTATTATTTTGATTTAGTTTAGTAGTGTTTTGTTGCATACAAATTGTAGTGGAAATCAATCAGTCCCACGACATTGTCCTGTAGGTAGGTTTAATGACAATTCGATCTCTGGCAATATCCTGTAGAAATACAATCATGCAATATATCAGGTTCATGGAATCATAAGAGAGTTCAGCAATATCAATCAATGCAAGCAAGCCTAGATTATCTACGTATACGCACCATCCGAGTCAACATGTCTTAGCTTAAATGTCACAGGAGTGTGACGGAGCAGCAGTCGTCTGAGTTCTTATAGACACCGCTCAGTGGTTAGCGAGAGCATCACACCTGGGTTCAACTTAGGTACAATTTCATTACATTCTCCCCGCCGTTAGAACTACACTCCAGCTAGGCAGGAGTCAAGCACGCAGCAGCATTAGAAGTGTAGCGATGTCAGTCCATGTCAATCGGCCCATCCGTAGCGATCAGGGCGGTGAATTTCCCTGCCAGCACGGGTCCGGAAACTACCGGGTACTACATCCCCAAGCCCGGAGTCCCCCGCATCGGAGTAGCCGCCTGAGGCAGGCGACGGAGGGGGCACCACAGGGCCTACAGGCGAGGGTGTGTTTGGCGACGGGAGGGTCGGCAGATGCTCCATAGGTAGAGCCACGGCAGAGTCCATAGACTCGTACATTGGTTCGTCGATATCCCCGCAAGGGTCGATGGCCCCGCATGGGGCCAGGTGGCGTACGGAGACAGTGGACTCGCGTCCATCAGCCATCATCACGTGAGCATGCTCGGGATTAGCCTGGAGTACCTGCACCTTATCCACTAGTGGGTCATACTTGATCGTGCGAACCGCGCGTTCGAGGTAGGCCGGTCCCGGCTCAGCAAGCCAACTAGGTAAAGATCGGATACTCCCCGAGCTCCTTGGGTGGTGAAACATCCGTTATTGAGGAGTCTGGTTGGTAGCCGTACATAGTAAGACCCTGATTACGTTCAGAGCCGCAGGTAACGACCAAGCCCATTTATCTCGGCCCCGGCTGAGGGACCGCAGGCTTTGCGTGACGGCCCTCCATATGATCCCATTGAAGCGTTCGACCTGCCCATTCGCCTGCGGTCTTTACGGGGTGGTATAGCTAGAAGCGACATTATGCTGAAGTAAGAAGCTCCTCACTTCCTGGGACAGGAACACCGCGCCTCGATCGGTATGCACATAGGCCGGGTTCCCGAACATAGAAAACAAGTTCTGCAGACATCGTATAACCGTGGCGGCCGTCATATCTGCACACGTGAAAGGCGGAAGGGAATCGCGAGTACTCATCAACGATAGTGAGCAGGTAACGAGAGTTACCCGATACCGGCAGCGGCCCTTTGAAATCCATCGCCAATCGCTCCCACGGCCTAGTAGCTCTGACCAGCGTCCCCATGGGAGGGTTATAAAAACGTGGCTTAAGTTCAGCACATACAGTACAGTCGCGACAGACCTGGCGAATGTCCTCAACCGAGTATGGCAGATTACGACATCGCACAAAATGAGTGAAATGTGCCACCCCAGGATGACACAGAGTGTCGTGCAAAGTGCGCAGACCCTCCAAATATATGAGGCCCGCACACGTTGCCGGCCGCGATAAGGCATCGGCCACCAGGTTATCCCTCCCCGGGCGATATTTAATTGTGTAGCAGAAAACGGCGAGTTCGATGCGCCAGCGAGTGATTTTCTCATTCTTAATGCGTTGAGCATGCAGCGTCGTACATAAACGCAACGCTCTGTTGGTCCGTGATGATTTAGAAGCATCGTCCGAGCAAATAGGGATGCCAACGCCTAATCGACTCGACGATCGCGTACACTTCCTTTTTGACAGACGAATGTCTCCACTCAGTGGAGGTGAGAGTTCGCGAAAAGAAAGCCACCGGGCGCCCCCCCCCCCCCTGGGAGAGAGTCGCTGCTATCGCATGATCCGAGGCATCACTTTCCAAAACGAACGATTTGTTATCGTCAATCGTCGCCACAGCGGCCCCAGCGATGTCGGACTTAAGGCCATGAAAAGCAGCCTTGGCATCAAGGCTCATGGGGAACGCTTCGCAGTCCACAAGTGGGCGGAGTTTCACGGAGAAATTTTGCACCCACTTAGAGTAATGGGCGAACAGCCCGAGAGCACGCTTCAGCGACGCATGATCGCAGGGCGGGGCCATGTCGAGCAAGGGTCGCAGACGCTCCTTATCCGGAGCAACCGAGCCGTGGGTCACGGTGTACCCCAGAAGATCAATCGTGCGCGCAGAGTATCGACATTTAGCCTCATTCATAGTTAAGCGATACCTCTGCGCGACCTCGAGGAAGCGCTTCAGATTTGCATCATGATGTTCCTGGTCATGCCCGCAAACCGTAAGATTGTCCAGATATACAAAGACGTTGGTCAAGTTCTCCTTAGCGATGAGGTCGTCCATAGCTCTCTGAAAACACGCGACCCCTTTCATGACCCCAAAAGGTAGCCGGGTGAACTGCTATAACATTTGACCCGATTCAAACGCGGTATAGATACGGTCGGCCTCGGAGATGGGGATTTGATGATACGCACTACGCAGATCGAGAGTGCTATAGACCGAGTACTGCGCCACCTGTCGAACCAGGGAGTCCATCCCCGGAAGGGGGTAGGCATCCAGCTGTGTAAATCGATTAATCGTCTGTGAATAGTCGATTACCATGCATTTGCGATGCGCTTCACTTCGTACCACCAGGACTTGGGCCCGCCATGGCGACCGGCTGGGTTCTATGATACCTTCCTTTAATAGCTGGGCCGTTTCCTCCGCAATGAATTGCACGTCAGCTCGTGAGTAGCGTCGCGATTTAACCGCTACAGGTGTGCAGTCCGTGGTCATATTGGGGAACAGCGACAGCGGCTCAATTTCCATCCCTGCAAGAGCGCACACCGCCAGCGTGTCAGTGCCACCAAATTACATTTCCAACCGTCCATGTCACTTAAGAAAATCATGTCCTAGCAAAACATCTGCACATAAGGCTGGTAAGACCATGAGATGCACGTCCGGAAACATTCGTCCCTTTATCACAAGCTTCAATCGACATTCCCCTTTTGTGCTGAGCCTAAGCCCTTGAGAGGCCATAAAGATCCGACGTCTGGTCCCAAGGATCGGCCATCCATGTTTTCGCACCAACCGATAATCAACATAACTATCAGTAGACCCAGTGTCAATTAAAGCACTTGCAAAAATCCCTTCGATCATAAGTGGGATAATAGCCCGAGCCAGGCCAGCTGGTCCTGTAGGTATCGAGCCATCCATGCGGGATGATTGCGCTTCGCGTGGGGAAAGGAGAGGTGTCTTTCTCTTTGCCCATACAGACGGAAAGCAACAGCCCATCCGTCTGTATGGGCTGTTGCTTTCGTACCGCGAGCAGATGCCGAGAATAAACCGCGCTTTGTTTCTTGATGTAGATTCGCTTCAGCTCTGTCACGGCTGCATCAAACGTCACGCACTGTTCGATAGCCCGGTAAACGTTATGATGCACCTTTGTTTGTAGCACCTCTAATTTCGTTTCATCCGAGACGGCGTTTTCCTGGGCCTTGAATTGATTGTCCAAGGTTTTCAGCCAATGTGTCAGTTCTGCGCCCGCATCCGCTGCCTGAGCGTCGGCTGCAAATTGCGGCACCTGAATCATACGGTGTCCCGCCATGTCGTTCACGTTCGCGAGAACAGTCGTTCGACATGTCGAACATGTCGTTCGATTGGACAGCGAGAAGAATTGTCATTAATTGTAGTGGAAATCAATCAGTCCCACGACATTGTCCTGTAGGTAGGTTTAATGACAATTCGATCTCTGACAATATCCTGTAGAAATACAATCATGCAATATATCAGGATCATGGAATCATAAGAGAGTTCAGCAATATCAATCAATGCAAGCAAGCCTAGATTATCTACGTATACGCACCATCCGAGTCTACATGTCTTAGCTTAAATGTCACAGGAGTGTGACGGAGCAGCAGTCGTCCGAGTTCTTATAGACACCGCTCAGTGGTTAGCGAGAGCATCACACCTGGGTTCAACTTAGGTACAATTTCATTACACAAACATAATAATTTCAATGAAAGGGAGATGTTGTGATTGGTACTACGTACTGCGTGGTGACGTCTGGGGGCGTGGCTTCAGTGGTTGATGGCGGCTCGTCATGATGGCCGTGTGCTCTGTGAGAGCTTGGTATCGTCTTTAATAAACCACTTGGTTGAAGGAGAGTCCTGAACTTACTACATTATCGAGACCAGTTCAACAACAGTTTTTAAACGTGAGTTTGTTGTTGACTGAAGTGAATCATTTCATTTGAAGAAACATTGCAGTGTCCAATCAGCAGCCATGTTGTAGACCCTGATATAGATCGATAGATAATACTTGAATCGTCAATTTTATGATACTTCGGATGGTGGTTTAACGTAGAGGGTTGAAAGTTTGATTTTTAGTAAATCTATACATACTATAAGAGAGATGTATGTCTATATGTGTGTGTGTGCACATGTGGTGTGTGTGCACATGTGTGTGTTGCACATGTGTGTGCATGTGTACATGCATGTGTGTGTGTGTGTGTGTGTGCGTGCGTGTGTGTGTGTGCGTGTACGTGCGTGTACGTATTTGTGCTGGCTGCATGTGCATATTATTAATAATAGCATCTTGGTGTGTACATTACATTTACAAAGCTTGGAATGATTATTGTTTTATTTAATTACAAAGTACCAGTCTGGCTAACATTTCATTGTCAAATGCGTGTCTTCGTCTGTCAATATGTCTTCTTTCTAGTTCCGTCCACCTTTTGTCGCAGAGGTAATAAGATGCAAAAAACGATTCCCTTAACTACAGACCTATCATCTTGCTTCCAATCATCAGCAATGACATGGAATCCATCATCGCAGTTGACATAAAATCATTCCTTTTCTCCATCAACCTCATCTCAGATCATCAATTAGGATTCAAAACTGGTCACTCTACCTTGGACTTGCTGCTTCTACTCTCCCAAAAATGTGTGGATGCCATCAATATCAGACATTAGATCAGCGTCGTCTCTCTGGACATATCTCGAGCTTTCAATACAGCCTGACACCTCGACCTGCTCTCCAAAATCTTCACTCGGGTACCGATTTCCTCTATTCTCGGAGCCAACGTGTGGCACTCGACGGAATCCTTTCATTTCCTCTCTCTCTCTCTCTTAAGGCTAGACGATCCCAAGGTGGTGTTCTCGGCACAATCCTATTGCTGATCTTCATCAATGTTCTCTCTGATTCTCTGGAAAATCCTCTTGATCACTTTGCTGATGACTCCACCCTGTGCCGTGACATCTCTCATCCTTCATATGGACAGGCATCACCCTCTTCCATCTCTTCAGACATTGACAAAATCACAAGCAGGTCAAACACCTGGAATATAACACGTCTTTCAATCCTGACAAATCTCACAGTCTCACCATCTTGCTCCAAAAGGACCACATGGCAAACCCTCACCTCTACTTTCTCAACAATCCTCTCGGAGAGGTACAGTCACTCAAACTCTTGGGTCTCACGATAAGATATTTCTTGGGGAAACCCCATTTCAAAGTTGGCCTCAAAAGCCAGTCAATGACTCAGAATCCTTCATGTTTAAAGTCCTTCCTTGGCACACCTGAACTCTTATCCACCTCCAATGCCTTCATCTGCAGATTGATGAATATTGCTCTCTTTTTTGGGTTCGACTTGCACCCTTTGCCTCTCCGTGCTTTGTGTCCTCCAGGTTTCTGCAGTGTGCACGTGGTCCATAAGCGACATCCTTTTGGTAACCTTCCCAAAATCCAGAATTACTGCTGGCCTCCACTGATTCGTTCCTCTTTTTTCCCAACCGTGAAACCAACTTCCACATTCTCTTCAATCTCCTTCTTCCCTCCAGGTCTTAAAGGCAGCTGTTCACCACCTTCTCAGATCATGCTCCATCGAAAACCACGATCTTTCCTATCCCATTAACCACCCTCCACATTACCACCCCTAAATTTCCAGTTTTTCCTTCCTGAGAGTTTGCTTCTGCGTCTATCTTGTCCACCCTCTGCACTCTCCCCTATATATCTCATCATTAGCTGCATCCATTGTTTGTCTTCCAACTATTTTGTCCCTCGACCATGCTCTTGGCATTTCCCCTCTCTTTCTGATGTTCCTTCTGTGCTGTTGCATCATGATCTGTTCCGCATGGTACCTCTTCCACAAGCTTTGATTTTGTATACAAAAAATATATAATGGGTCAGTATGGGGAATGATATGAAGTGAAAGCGCAATGTCTGCTTGAAGCCCTGGAGGGAAGAGTAAGAAAGGACGGCCACTTGAAGGTGGTTCCATAGATGGAAGACCATGTAAGAAAGGATGGCCACTTGAAGGTGGTTCCATAGATGGAAGAAGTGAGGAACAAAGGAGTTGAGTTGTGCAGTCAGTCTATATTTTGGAATTTTAATCAGAAGGGGTTTACTGAAAGAACAAGTGCATCCTGGAGTGGCTAGATAGGGTTGGAGGATTGAGAGAGCAGATGGAGCAGTATTGGAGAAGAGGTGATTCAAAAACATTAGAGCCCACTGACCTGCCTCCAATGTGAAAGCTAGAGTAATTATATTTAGGCCTTATCATGATAGAAAGAACTTTAGATTCCACATAATCCAGTAGAGATAGATGTGATGGGGCTGCGGTGCCAACCGAAAGGAAAGAGCAGTAGTCCATTGAACAATGAAGAAAAAGCCTTGTAGACTGTGAGACTTGGATGGACAGAGGATGACCAGCCTGCAGCTGGTTTTGTAGGCCAGTTTTGCTATGTGCTTGGCCCAGAAGAAGTCATGGCTGAGGATGAGGTCTAGAAGTTCAAGAGACTGAATCTCATACAGTGTCTGCCCATGGAAATAGGTTAATTAGACAATTATTCTGGAGTGACAGGGAAGACAGTGAAATTTTGTAGGATTGAAGGACAACGTTCCATTTGTCAGTCCAGCATCTAATTCATTCCAGATCGATCAACAGGGATGCAGAACTGCAATCTGCCAAGCATTGGGATAGAGGTACAGTACTGTACGACACAATGTGGAATCACCTGCAGAAAGGAAACGATGGTTTTCAGAGCATTGAAGAGGTCAGTTATGTCGACGAGGAACAAGACCAGACCCAATGCACTGCCTTGGTGAACTGCAGCCTCCACTGGGAGAGAAGAGATAGTTCCATTTACAGCACCACATTGACTGCCTGAGTGGTGGAAATGAGAAATCCAAGAATAAACACGACATTTTATGTCACAGGCAGGAAGCTGGACCGGTAAAGCAGCAATGAGAAACCCACAACAAATCATCTGGGCTCCAGGTAGAGCAAATTATGGAGTCCTGAAGTATGAAGAATTTTGTGAGGCTCAGAGCTTTGGACCTGCCAGGGAAGGACCAGAGTGCAAATTTAAGTGGAGGAGCAGAAGCAAGTGAGGATTCTGGGAAAGTATAAGAAAGCTGGTAGAAGCAAATTTTAGGTGGTGAACATTCAGAATGGATAGAATTTGAATAGATGGTTGAATGTTGTGCTGAGTCAGAGAGGTACGAATTGGTGGTAGTTTGGGCACTGTTGGTGAATGAATTGCTGCTGGAGAGCCTGGATTTGTTCAAGCTGTGTTCCGCAACTGACCCAGATGCCCTCTTGGCTCACAGGTTCTCCTGTATGTTGAGTAGTGGATAAGCTGGTTTTGTACCTGGTGTCCTGCCTTTGGACATCGATGGTTCTTTCTCCTCTACAACCCCTGAGAGCACACGCTGCAACCCCAGGGCTGGTACTTTGCGGAGGTTCTGTGGAACCTGGATGTCCGAGGTCTCGATTGATCATCAATACATGTTTGTCATGGTGTTGTGAAAGAAACACAATCTGCAGGTTCCATTTTCTTTCTCCCTTTTGTGCACGTTTTGTGTATTTATGTATCATGTGTTGAATTTAGAAACGAGCTAATGCCGAAAATATTCATACACTGGTGTTCTGCCTGAAGGCAGGTTCAGAACTGCCGAAGCTGTTTATTGGCAAGGGTAATACTGGGTGGTTTGCCAATGATTTCCCAGCAGTAGTGCTCTTTGTAATTAAATAACTGATCAAATGCAGCACTAGAGTATCAGGAGGAACGCAAAAAGACAATGATGGAGTCATCAGGAGGAACCTGGATAGGATTGGGGTTTCAAGTGCTGCTCCTCTACCCTCAAACCCATCCAGGTGCAGTCAGGTGAACCCGACAAAAAATATTTACATGATTAACCCCTCCTTAGCGAAAAAACGAGAAGGAAAGAAAGGAGAGATGGAGGAAAAATTAACAAATAAATCATGCAGGCACACACAAAACCTATCCACACCTAACCTCACCTAATCACACCTGCCTGAACCTAAACCTAAACTAACCTAACCACAGAATGTACACAGTAATTCACCAGCACACAAATCAATACAGAGGCCCTCGATTTACAATGAAATTCTACTTCCTGTAAACACTAATGACACGCTTCCGGTTTAATTAATTAATTGATTACAAAAAAATAACAAAAAAGGTATTTAGTCTGGCAGGTTTTAAGTTAGGTCAAGAATTTGGAATTTGGCCAGGGTGCCGGAAATAGCTCACCTACCCTACAGATTTCTCGCGAAGGACCCTCTGGCATCTTTAACGTCCACCAACGAATGCCAGCAGACGGGATGCCCAGGTTAACATCCATCCGAGGGACCACGCACACGTTGATGAATCACCCTGCCTGAAAACGGACAGTTTAAAGCTGTGATGGGATTCAAACCTAAGCCAGGCAGCTCAGAGGGGTTGCAGTGTGCATAGCTCCAAGCCATTCGGTGAGCCCCTGGCGAATATATACGACCTTGTATTGTCGGGTCTCAGATTACAAATGTCCATTCATTCAATTGATAGCTCACTAAATGATGCATTTGTTGTATAGATGACTTGTGTTAATTAACTTTGCACCATTCCTCAGATTTTTGGCCCTGTGTTTATGGCTTAATGCAGTTAGTGCTTTAGCCAGATCTGGATTATCATTTGATTACTCTTGGGTCTTTGCGCAATCGGAATTTGAATGCCTCATTGCTGTGAACTCCATTCCAGCCAAGTTGTCTAAAATGGCAGATTTACGTTTATTTATTTATTTATTTATTTATTTATTTATTATAGTATAAAGAAATCTAGGAGAAAATATAAATAAATAAATGAATG
This sequence comes from Myxine glutinosa, assembly GCF_964187855.1. NCBI lineage: Eukaryota > Metazoa > Chordata > Myxini > Myxiniformes > Myxinidae > Myxine > Myxine glutinosa. Next base: position 37,401,112 of record NC_136264.1, on the reverse strand, counting down.
CAGGATCTGTATTTTGCACAGCAGCCTCCGACCCCCTGTTGCTTTGCCTCCTGCGTTCTGGAAAGGTTCGCCACCTTTGTCGTGTTAAAGTACTGCCAGCTTATTTTGGCGACTGAGGTTTTGAAGGGAGCATGATCGCTTGGCAAATGCTGTAGACTTGATCGAAACTAGCTATGGTCTATCTGACTCACAGAAGTGGTGGAAATTGCCCAGGGCTTTGTGTTTGTGTGTGTGTGTGTGTGTGTGTGTGTGTGTGTGTGTTTGTGTGTGTCTGTTCTAGTTTTCTTTGTTGGGGTGGAAATGCAAACGCATCGTGTTGTTGGTGTGTGGAAGGTAGGTGGGCGTTAGCGGGCTGCAGAAGCACTCTGTAAGTATACACCGGGTGGTTTGCCATTGCTCTTCCCAGTCCTTGTCAGGGCATACATTTTGAAAATTAAGCAAGGTGACTGGAAAACATGGTTTAATCTTTTTGTTCACCAAGTTTGACAATTTATTATATCAATACTGCATGTCCATAAGCAATGCAGAGGTATGGCTTCTGATTCTGACGATGAAAACATTCATGTTACTCATGTGAACAATGACAACAACAATAAGAAAGAGCAATCAGACATTGCAGACCCTCGCCAGGTGTTTTTAGTGGTTTTAAAGGATTTTGTGTTGAAACAAATATGGCGACCGAACCACGTGACAGATGGTCATTATTTGTTTTCTACACCAATTTATCCCCAGAAGATGCTCAATAAATTTCATCTTGATCGGATTTCATGAAGTTTTGTACTTGTCGAATTATGACGTCAAAATGGAGGAACCTATGACATCATCATTAACATATGTTATCCCCCATGGAGAGTTCTCTAAAATGAGCCATGTCTCAATTTTTTTCTGAAATGACATAGACAGACGGACAAACTGACTGAAATGCAATACCCTCTCCTCTGGTGAGGATAATAATTTAATAAACGAATATACTAGACTTTTAAAATCCACCCCAGAATGTTCAGGGCACATACAGTCACGTGAAAAAGTAAGTACACCCCATGTAAAGTTTTGACTTTTTCAACATATTTCAACAAACAGCTATTTGATCTTCATTTCAACAATATTGATAGATAAAGGTGATATAATATAACAAATATCATGAAACATTTACATGTTGTAGTCAGCCTGGTGTTGGCTTAGCGTTTAGGGTGCCGGCTTGGGATCCTAGGATCCTGGGTTCAAATCCCGGTCAATCGCTGAATTAACGCCAGGGGGGTTGACTCAGCCTGTCATCCTTCCGAGGTCAGCAAATTGAGTACCAGCTTGCTGGGATGAATGATCATGGTGTGTACCCTGATTTAGAATAGGTACACCGTATCCCTGCGCATCGTAAGAGGCGATCAAGGGTTGGCGTCAGGAAGGGCATCCGGCCATAAAAACATTGCCTCAAACAGGGAAACATGATTGTCATGGGGCCCGCAAGGCTAACCCCCGCTCGAGTGGGGGAAATGGCCTTAAAACGATCATTCATTCATTCATATTCATTTACATGTTGTAGTCCATTGTATAATTTAAATAAACATAAATGCAAATTTCGCATGTGGAAAAAGTAAGTACACGCTTGGCTCTAATAGGTGGTATTTCTCCCTTTGGCAGAAACAACCTCAAGTAGGCGTTTCTTATAACTGTCGACCAGTCTGTGACATCGACTGGGAGAAATTTTTGCCCACTCCTCCATGCAGAATTATTTCAGCTGTGCGATGTTTGAGGGGTTTCTTACATGCACAGCTCATTTCAAATCCCCCCAAAACATCTCGATGGGATTTAGATCTGGACTTTCACTTGGCCATTCTAGAACCCTCCATTTCTTTCTTTTCAGCCATTCCTTGGTGTGGATTTACTGGTACGTTTAGGGTCATTGTCATGTTGCAAGGTCCACCTTCGGTTGAGCTTCAACTCTCCGACAGATGGCCACACATTATCCTCAAGCACCCTCTGGTACAATGAAGAATTCATAGTGGGTTCTATGATGGTGAGCTGCCCAGGCCCTGATGCAGCAAAGCCGCCCCAAACCATAATATTTCCACCACCATGCTTTACAGTAGGTATCAGGTTCTTGTGGTCAAATGCTGTCTTTGGTTTTCGCCAAACATGTCTTCTGGTACTGTGGCCAAATAGCTCTACCTTTGACTCATCTGTCCAGAGCACATTGTTCCAGAAGTGCTGGTCTTTGCCGAGGTGTTCATTGGAAAACTTTAGTCTTGCCCTGATTTTCTTTCTGGACATCAAAGGTTTCCTCCTGGCACACATCCCATGTAGATCAAATTTGTGCAGCCTCTTTCTAATGGTAGACTCGTGCACTTTGACATCAACAGTGGCAAGAGCTACCTGTAGGTCCCGTGATGACATTCTGGGGTTCATAGAGACTTCTTTCAGCATCTTGCGGTCTGCTCTCAGGCTGAACTTCCTGGGGCGGCCTGGCCTGAACAAGTTGGCAGTTGTTTGGAATCCTCTCCACTTGAAGATGATCTTCCAGACAGTCGAATGATTGATTTCAAATTGTTTGGAGATCTTTTTAAATCCCTTCCCAGACTCCTAGGCATCTATAACCTTCTTTCTGAAGGCATCAGTGAGCTCTTTTGATCTCGGCCTTTTTACGCCGCACACTTCAACAACAAAGAGCAAACCAAACTAAATTTCTGAGGTTTAAATAAGACAGGTTCCTGGTTCCTCCAAGATCCCCTCTAACGATGTTCTAATCATTTGCACCTGAGCTGGTGCACCTGATTCTAATTTTAGGTATTTGAAGTCGTGATAAATGTCGGGGTGTATTTACTTTTTCCACATGTGAAATTTGCATTTATGTTTATTTAAATTATACAATGGACTACAAAATGTAAATGTTTCATGATATTTGTTATATTATATCACCTTTATAATAATAATAATAATAATAATAATAATGCATTTATTTTATATAGTGCTTTTCAGGAAGCCCAAAGACGCTTTGACAGAGTGCAAAACATAATGCATAGCAAAACATAAAAACAATTGCAAAAAAGAAGAATCAATAGGGAAATATTCAAAGCACAAAGGAGGGAGAAGGAGAAGAGATAGTCAGGGGTTAAATGCTGTGGGTTAAATGTTGAATGCAGTGTTGAACAGGTGGGTCTTGAGTGATGTTTTGAATGTGGTGAGTGAGGAGTCTCTGATGGTGTGAGGTAGTGAGTTCCAGAGGGTGGGAGCAGCGATGGAGAAGGCCCTGTCCCCCCAGGATCTAAATTTGGTCCGGATGTGGGGGTGGGGGGGGGGGGGTCAGGAGGTTGGTACCAGCAGAGCGGAGGTTGCGGGTGGGAGTGTGTCTGGAGAGGTCAGCCAGGTAGGATGGGGCCAGGTTATGGAGGGCTTTGTAGGTCAAGAGGAGGATTTTGTACTGGATTCTCTGGGAGATGGGGAGCCAGTGAAGCTTGTTAGTAAGGGCATTTTATGAGATATTTCACAAATCTGTTAACTAAATTGTTACCAAAAAATTTCTTCACCAATATGTTTGTAAAGGTGTGTAATAACATGTGTTAAAATGTTGAAGTTCAACTCCCGTGGGAAACCCAGAAAAAAAGCTGTTGAATTCGGGTACCGAAAAATTATTTTCGAGAATTTTTATTTTTTTTAATCGGCCCTTAAGTAACTTATGAGGGGTCAAATAAGGGTTTTTCATGATTCTGAGTTGATTGTTAACATTTATATTTTCACTTTTACATTTACACACAAAGTAGCTTTTATTTCACATACATATATAATACTCAAGAGTTATTTCTCATTCACAATGTCAGAAGTTTCAACAGTCATTGTCTATGTCTTCTTCAGACTCAACAACATCATGACTGCAGTTTCTGCATGTAATGCCATTACAGACTCCACAGGCCGAGATGCACGTGACCCCATTCTTCTTGCAGCTGCATCGCCGGTTGCTGCAAACTCCATGACAATTACAGCTCGTGAACTGCAATAGCTCCTCAGGAGCCGTGGGGTCCAGTGTTGGAACTGGCTCATACCCATGCACACCTATTGTCCATCCATAGTCACTGGGGTTCAGAGACATGCTCTGTAGAAGGATCCAGTCCCGGGTCTGCAGGTAGGCATGGAGTGAATGTTGTGCAGCTGCACCCTCTGTTGGAGGTAGAGTCTCTGGTTTGATCACTCCTGCCTTGAGAACATGTTGTACCGAATTTCACCCAATGTAGTATCTCGTCCAGCGAGGGTGAGAAACATGATCGCGTTCGTTCCTATCTGTTTCCTGTTCGTAAATGGAATAATCTTTACTTCAGTTCCTCTCAGGATCTTAGCTTTGTCGAGTGCCTTCAACTTCACCCAGGGGAAAGCTGCTGTTGTCTGTGGATATGGCAAAGGTGGTGCCGGAGAGGTGACTTCGATCCAACCCATTGAGTGAAAGGGAGTGTTTCCGTGAATAGAGACAATGTTTAAATCTATATTGTCTCCAACAAACTGAGTGACTGCATTGTTTGTTTCCCCAACCTCCATAAAGACCACCTGATCATTACTTGACAATTCACTTTCACTGGCTGGCACTTTGGCTGTCATCACTGATTTATCCTCAAGCGCAGCATCAACCGCAACCTCATCATTGATCTGTTCATCGGTTTCCTCCACAATGGTGTCAAGAGTGCCAGAAGTATCTGGTACATCATCTCCACTCCTACTATTAAGGAAGCAGTATTTGTAGTTTTGTGTCTCCGTGTAAGACTCAGTGTATCCCAGCCGGTGGAACTTGTTGAGCATCCATTTTGACCCAAATCTATGATCAAGTTGTATGGCAAGCCCCATTTGGTGTGGCAATACTCCAGACCGAGGTCGACAGGCCTTAATAAAATTCTGCCCCCAAACGGCAACTCTTTCGTCTGTCTTGACAATCGGTCTCAAGAACATCTGAAGGCTTGCAGGAACAAGTGTCAGCTGACTATCGATGTCAGTCATACTGTGTGTGGTGGGGTATGACTTTGGACCTAAATCAATCAAGGCAATATCATTGGATATGAACTTGAGTGCCGTCTTTATGATCTGAGTCTTCTCATCTCCATGGTCAAGATTAGCATGATGCCCTCGCAGAATATTGTCGGTGCCATCTTTGAGACAAAGTACATCTGCCCTTCTTTCCTGTGTTGTGAAATACAAGGTGTCTTCGTATTTCTCTAGAAGTTTTATCTTTAGCCAATGCTTTGAATAAGAAAGGCTCTTCTCTGGTGACTGATGAAACTCCTGCAGCTTTTCATGGACTTGGTCCATGTTCATTACCCCATGCTCTAATTCTGAGTCTAACCATTCGCAGAATTCAATAAAAACTGCCTCTCGCTCCTCATCAATACTCCTCTGTCCTCTCTTCCTTTTTCCTTCCTCATCAGTCTTGGACAAACTGTCACCTCTTGCAAACATAAGTTTGCATCGCAAATGGTACAGTGTTTCTTCTGCTACCAAGTCGTTGATCCCTTCCAGGCGTCCAGTGACTTCAGTGCCCCAGTCATCCCCGCGACTCCGTGCTGTCTTCAGCAAGCTTGCCTTCAGTGTATCTGCAGTCAAATTATCTGGCACTCTGTATTTCTTTCTAGCTTGTGCTGGATTATTTTTGTAGAGCTGGGCTGGTTGGTTGCAAAGAATGCATACATCCTTATACAGGAGGTCAACTGACTGTGATCTTCTAGAACTGCAGCCAGTTGATGAACTGAACTCACAAGTAGTGCGTCTTCTCTTCAACTTTGATGACTCTTTCTCTGCCTTTGATGCTTGAGCTGACTTCTTGGTGGTTGCAACAAAGTTGTTGTACAGATCATTTTTACACTTCTGGTGGTACCTCAGTTTTCCTTCCTTTTGAGCCTCCTTCATACGTTCCACAACAGTAACATTTTCGACAGTTTCTGCTTGTTTCAATAAAGTTGAGTATCCCTTTGGAGTTGCCTGTATGAGCCTTTCAGCTGGTGTATCCGAGCGTGCACAGATGAAGCAATTGAGCACAGGTGGAGTAACGTCTTCATCCATATTGCTAGACTCCATGTCCTGCAAAGTAGAAAATGAGATATATTTAGAAATTATTTTTCCACAAAGGAGTGTCTGTGGTGAAATAGAAATGTTAACAATCAACTCAGAATCATGAAAAACCCTTATTTGACCCCTCATAAGTTACTTAAGGGCCGATTTAAAAAAATAAAAATTCTCGAAAATAATTTTTCGGTACCCGAATTCAACAGCTTTTTTCTGGGTTTCCCACGGGAGTTGACCTTCAACATTTTAACACATGTTATTACACACCTTTACAAACATATTGGTGAAGAAATTTTTTGGTAACAATTTAGTGAACAGATTTTCATATGTTTCCCTTACTATGTAAAGGACGGGGGTGATGTGGTCACGGGTCCGGGAATTGGGTGAGTAGACGGGTCTATCAATATTGTTGAAATGAAGATCAAATAGCTGTATGTTGAAATATGTTGAAAAAGTCAAAACTTTACATGGGGTGTACTTACTTTTTCACGTGACTGTACACAGTATACCCAGTATATGACCGTGTTTGGGGCGACATAAAGGATATTGCATGTACGAGACAAGGATTGTCATCTAAAATAGCTCACAAGGCTTCTCAAAAAAGCCAAAAATACTTGCAAACGTGCATGCGAGAAAGGGGTGTGCCTCTGCACAACCAAAGAGTTGGAGAACTTTCTTAACTCACCCAAACGCTGAGATCTTACAGCTCCTGTATGGCAAGCTGCTGAGTACATGGACTGAAGCAATGCCTGTGGACGGGCTGTGGATCATCCATTCAGACCGATCATCCCTGTCAGTGAGGGAAGGGCATATCTGGGGCTTGTCAACGCACAGTGTAAGTTTAAAATGATGATATTTACAATTAATGAAATACAGTAGGTGGGGTGGTAGGAGTGGGTGCAATATGGGCTATGAGTGTGATTATCTAATATATAAAGCTCTGTCTAACAACTGACTGATTTACTGACTGACACTAATGTTCCGTACCTTCTGGGTTTTGTAGAAAGCTGAAATTTGGCGTGCTCATGGAAATTGAAGCTGATACACCGGAAAAAAATCACAAAACTGTTGGAAAGTGTCCGTAAATGAAAAATTATGCAAAAACCAAAACGCATACGAAAAAAGCAAAAAAAATAAAAAATAAATAAAAATCGATATCTCGCATTCAAAAATTGTAATTTCTACAACAGTGAAATAAACGTGACAATAATGTCCATAAATGAAACAAAGAAAACGTCCCTAAATGAAAATATACATAAAATAACACAAACGCATGCGTAAAAAAAAAAAACTCAATCGACATCTAGCATTTGAAAATTATAATTTATATAACTGTAAACTGTGAAATAAAAATTTCAATGAAAACTTACATAAAACCGTAAACACATGACTAAAATAAATAAATAATAACAAACTAGAGCAATTTGACTGTCGCCAATATGCCTCCGTATAGTCCGACAACGGTAGATGGCCTCATTAACTGTCCTAAAAATAAACAAGTTTGATTTAAATCACTTCAGCTGTTTTCAAGTATCACATTTTCACCCGCGATGACAGGTTTCACATCGACCAGTGAAGCAGTTTCATAGAAGGTATTTTTTAAAATATCGGCTTTCAAGCTAATATGGCTGCCACACCACGTGACATATGACCGTAAAATGTACACTCTGCATAAGAATGGGTAGGGGATCACGTTTGTGAAGTTTCGTGTTGACAAGGTTTGTTTTCCATGACATCCTTCCAATGACAATTCCAGTGATATTTTTCCAATGTAAATGTTTGACCGATGACATCATCATTTTCAAACTATATGCAACAATGGTGTTAGGTAATATTTGTAAAAATTTGCATCGACCGGGTAAGCGGTTTCAGAGATGTAATTATTTTATATTTTCCTTCAATCCAATATAGCTGCCACACCATGTGACCAATGATGTTCTCGTGATCATCTTTTAATTGTCATGCCCAGTCAATGACACACGTAAAGTTTCGAGTCAATCAATTTGGTGGTTTGGGAGATGTTTTTTTGAAGTTTCAGGTTAAATCCAATATGGCTGCTAAATCATGTGACCGATACAACAACAACAACAACATGCATTTTAAGGCCATTTTCCCTGCTAGAGCGGGGGTTAGCCTTGCGGTCCCCATGCCAATCTTCTCCATTTTGCCCTATTTTCTGCATCTCTCCTTGTTAACCCCCTTGCCCGCATTTCTTCTTCCACCATCTTTAGCCAAGTCTTTCTCGGTCTTCCCCGTCCTCTACTTCCTTCTACATTCATTTCCATCACTCTTCTCAACCAGTCACTTTCATCCTTCCTCAACACATGACCAAACCATCTCAACCTGTTCCTCTTTACAGCATTAATCACAGGCTCTATTCCCATCATCTTTCGCAATTCATCATTTGTCTTCCTCTCTCTCAACGATACTCCGCACATCCACCCAACCATTCGCATTTCCACCCTTTCCAGCCTTCGTTGCTGCTCTACGTTCATTACCCATGTCTCGCTCCCATAAATCATAACACTTCTCACACATGCAGCATACACCTTTCCCTTCAGCTTCAACGACACTCCCCTCCTCATCAGCACGCCACTCAGTTCCCGAAATTTCTTCCATGCACATCTCACTCCAGCAACCGTTGCCGAGTGTGATCCACCTTCTCCATTCAGCATGTCTCCAAGGTAGCAAAATGTTTTCACACCTTCCAGCTTCACACCGTCTCCAAGATCCAACTCAACATTTCCTCCATCTGCAGCTCCCTTTGTGCACACCTTACATTTGAATGTTGCTGCCACACTGGTTAATGACCCTCTCAGACCACAACATTTTTGATGAACCCACTCAGCGCACATTGTACATTGAATGGAGTTCACTCTGACACCCTTCCTGCACACAGCACATGGCCACTTCCCAGGTTTTTCCACCTCACCACATGCTTTACCACTTGCCATCACCTTCGTCTTTCCGATATTCACCTTCAGACCTTTTGTCTCCATACATTCCTTCCACTTGTTCATCTTTTCCTTCAGTCCATCCATACTTTTCGCAATCAACACCAGATCATCTGCATACAACAACTCTCATGGTAAAACCTCCTTTACGTTCTGAGCCAGCACCTCCATCACAGCTACAAATAGTAGTGGACTTAGTACCGACCCCTGATGAACTCCCACCTTCACCTCAAACTCACCACTGTTCCCGTCCTTCGTCCTTACAGCTGTGCGCGCTCCTTTGTACATTGCCATCACTACTCTGATCAACCATTCCTCCACTCCTAACTTTCTCAATGCCCATGTGAATACTTCACCTGGAACCCTATTGAATGCTTTCTCCAGATCAACAAACCCAAGAAACAACTTCTTCCTCTTCTCCATGTACTTCTCCTGCAACTGCCATACAATAAAGAGCGCGTCTGTCGTTCCTCTTCCTGGCATAAATCCAAACTGCATTTTGTCGATCTTCACCTTCTTCCTTATCCTCCTGTCCAACACCCTTTCCAATACCTTCATTCCATGCTCCAATAACTTTATCGCTCGGTACAAGCCACACTCCAGAGGGTCACCTTTCCCCTTGTATAGAGGGACGAGGGTACTCAGTTCCCAAACCACTGGAATGCGGCCTTCTTTCACCACCAGATCACAGATCTCTGTCATTCTCTTCACACCCCAACTTCCTGCTGCCTTCAACATATCTCCCACAACTCCCGTCGGCCCTCCCGCTTTTCTACTCTTCATTGGTTTTATCGCTTGCTCAACTTCCTTCTCAGTTATCTTCTCTGCCGGTCCTAAAACTGGGTTACTCTCAATGTTGCCATCCCATTCATTCTCTGTATTCAACAGCATTTCCATATATCTTTTCCATCTTCCTTTAATTCCATCTGGGTCCACAACGATTTGTCCCACTTCATCCTTCAAGCAACTCACCCCCATCACATCACACCTCTCTTTCGCTATCTGCTTTGCAATCCTGAATACCGCTCTCTGACCCTCTTCCGAATCCAAGCGTTCTCCGAACATTTTCCTCCATGCATCCTGCGCCTTTGCTACCTCTTTCTTTGCAGCGTTCTTGGCTGCCTTATAACTTTCATGCTCTGCTTTTTCTGCTCCCGTACCCTTCGCCTTCTGCCACTCCTTGAACTTCTTCCTCTTCTCGTCAATCCTCTTTCCAACCTCATCATCCCACCACCATGTTTCCGAGTGCCTCGGTGGTCCTTTTGTCCATCCACATGCCTCACCAACGGCTCCCAACAGACTATCTTTCATTGATATCCAACCACTTTCAAGCTCAACCACATCATCCTCGCCCATACTCAGCCTCTCTTTTAATGCATCCCTCACTGTCACCTCTTTCAACCTCCACACCTTCATTCTCGGTTGGTACTTCACCCACCGAGCTCTCCTCGCACCTTTCACCCTTATGTCGCAGACAACCAAGTGGAGCTGTGAAACAGCCTCCTCCCCCGGGATCACCTTTGTGTCTCGGAGGTGCCCCCTATCTCGCCTACGCACCATCAGGTAGTCAACGGTTGTCGTCGACCCACCTGACGTGTATGTAACAAGCTTATTATCCTCTTTCTGGAACTGAGTATTACAAATCAACAAACAGCTCCATCAGCAAACTCCAAAATCCTTTCACCTTCTCCATTTCTCACACCATATCCGTAACCCCCATGAACTCCCTCAAAACCGTCCATACTCCTTCCCACATGTCCATTTAGGTCTCCTCCTACCACAACAACTTCCTCATTTTCATGTTTTCCATCAGCTCCTCTATCGCACACCAGAACTTGTCCTTCTCTTCATCGCTCCGACCAACCTGCGGAGCATATCCCGAGATGACGTTCATCAAGAGCTTTCCAATCATCATTTTCACCATCATCAACCTATCACTCACTCTAGTGACACTCACCACACTGTCTACAAACTCCTCAGAAAACAGGACACCAACACCATTCATGCCCTCCAGGCACCCTTGCCACACAAACTTGTATTTCTGTCCCTGCCTGCCCTTCACCATTCTCGCACCACTTCCCTTCCATCTCATCTCTTGCAGACAACATATGTCCACTCTTCTTCTGACCAATACTTCCACCACTTCTCCTGATCTCCCTGTCATTGTCCCTACATTCCATGTCCCAAACCTCAGGAACCGATCTCCACTTCGGGCTGTACCCTGCCCATATGTAGTTGTAATTGTCATGGTTCTCTTTTTTGAGGGAATGTTTTTATGGCCGGATGCCCTTCCTGATGCCAACCCTCTTAGTCGCCTCTTATGACACGCAGGGATACGGTGTACCTATTCTAAACCAGGGCACACACCGAGATGTGACCATGTGACCTATGATATCATAAATTTAATATTTCAATACAAATGGGTCATATATTATGTGCATGCAACTTCAGATTTTTAGGATAAGGAATTTGATTAAAACATTTTTAGCTGGTATACTACTTCACTTATAATGTCATCATTGTTGTAAGAATCAAAGTCTTCAACATTGTCCCAATAGTAGGTTTAATTCAGTTTCGATCTCTGGCAACACCTGTAAGAAATCGTCAAGCTTTGTATCAGAATTCCGTAATCATGGAAGTAACAATGAATTAGCAATTAGTGCAAGCAAGCCTGGAACATCTAGGAATACGCACCATTCGAGTATACACTATCACACAGAATAAATGTCACAGGAATGTGTCGGAGCGATGTTCGTCCGAGTTCTTATAGGAGCCTCTCAGTGGTCGGAGACAGCATAACACCTGGGTTCAACTTACACACAATTTCATTACATTCTCCCCGCCGTTAAAACTACACTTCCACAAAGGCAGAAACAAGCTAGCAGCACATAGCAGCAGAGTAATATCAGTGAGCAGCAATTGCCAGTCCATGTCAGTCAGTCCCAACCATAGCGGTCGGGTCGGCGAATCTCTCTCGCGGCGCGGGTCCGGTAACTACCGGGTACTACATCCCCAAGACCGGAGTCCCCCCGCGTCAGAGTAGCCGCCTAAATCGGGTGACGGCGGTGGCCCCACAGGTCCAGCCGGGTCGGGTGCTTGTGGCGGTGAGGAAGCCGGCAGATGCTCCATAGGCGGGTCAACGGGATCGTAAGCTGGTTCGTCAACTTCCCCGCATGGGGCCAGGTGGCGTACTGAGACCGTCGGCTCCCGTCCATTGGGCAACAACACACGGGCGTGTTCGGGGTTAGCTTGGAGAACCTGCACCTTGTCTACCAGCGGGTCATATTTGCTCATGCGGACTGCACGTTTGAGAAAAGCCGGTTCCGGCTCAGCAAGCCAACCCGGTAAAGGTCGGGTACTGCCCGAACGCCTCGGATAACGAAACATCCGGTCATGGGGAGTTTGATTTGTAGCAGTGCACAATAAAGTCCTGATCGAGCTTAATGCCCCGGGTAGTGACCAAGCCCACTTGTCTAGTCCTAGGCCGCGGGACTTAAGACTCAGAGTAACGGCCCTCCATATTATGCCATTAAAGAGTTCTTCCTGTCCATTCACCTGTGGCCTACACGGAGTAGTATAGCTAGAAGCGACATTATGCTAGAGCAGGAAGTTCCTCACATCCTGGGACAAGAACACCGCGCCTCGATCGGTGTGCACATAGGCCGGATTCCCAAACATAAAAAAACAAGTTCTGCAGGCACCGGATAACCGTAGCAGCAGACATATCTCCGCACGGGAAAGCAAAAGGGAATCTAGAGAACTCATCAACGATCGTGAGTAGATAACGAGAATTACTCGAAGCCGGTGACGCCGGCAGTGGTCCTTTGAAATCCATCGCCAATCTCTCCCACGGCCTAGTGGCTTGGACCAGCATGCCCATAGGAGGGTTGTAGACGTGAGGTTTGAGTTCAGTGCATACGGAACAAGTGCAACAGAGCAACGAATATCCTCAACAGAATAGGGCAAGTTACGACTGCGCACATAATGAGCGAAACGCGTCATGCCGGGATGGCACAAGGTGTCATGACAAACACGCAGATCCTCAAAAGAGGTGAGGCTCGCACACATCGCCGGCCGCGATAAAGCATTGGCAACAAGGTTATCCCGCCCTGGGCAATTTTTGATTGTGTAGCAAAAATCGGCGAGCTCGATCCACCAGCGAGTGATTTTCTCATTCTTAATGCGTTGAGCATGGTGCGTGTCGTACATAAATGCAACGCTCTGTTGATCTGTGATAATTTGGAAACACCGTCCGAGCAAATAGGGACGCCAACGCCTGATCGACTCGACGATGGCATACGCCTCCTTTTTGACAGATGAATGTCGCCGTTCTGCGGATGAGAGAGTCCTTGAAAAGAAGGCCACAGGGCGCCCCCCCTGAGAGAGTGTCGTAGCTATCGCATGATCCGACGCATCGCTTTCCAAAACAAAGGATTTATTTTCGTCAATCGTCGACACAGCGGCACCAGCAATGTCGGACTTCAGGCCATGAAAAGCGGCCTTGGCAGCATGACTCATGGAGAATGCATCGCAATCCACAAGTGGGCGGAGCTTCGCAGAAAATTTTTGAACCCACTTGGAATAATGGGCAAACAGCCCGAGAGCACGCTTCAATGAAGCACGATCGCAGGGCGGGGCCATGTCGAGCAAGGGTCGCAGACGCTCCTTATCCGGAGCGACAGAGCCATGGGTCACAGTGTACCCGAGGAGATCTATTGTGCGAGCAGAATAGCGACATTTAGCCTCATTCATAGTCAAGCGATACCTGTGCGCGACCTCGAGGAAGCGCTTCAGATTAGCATCATGATGTTCTTTGTCGTACCCACAAACCGTGAGATTATCCAGACAGACAAAGACATTGGTTAAATTCTCCTTAGCGACGAGGTCGTCCATAGCCCTTTGAAAGCACGAACCCCATTCGTGACCCCGAAAGGTAGCCGGGTGAACTGGTACAACCTCTGGCCTGATTCAAACGCAGTGTAGATGCGATCTGCCGCAGAGATGGGAATCTGATGATACGCACTACATAGATCGAGAGTGCTATAGACCGAGTACTGTGCCACCTGTCGAACCAGGGAGTCCATTCCCGGGAGAGGGTAGGCATCCAATTGGGTAAACCGATTAATCGTCTGCGAATAGTCGATTACCATGCGTTTGCGATGTGATTCAGTTCGTACCACCAGAACTTGGGCCTGCCAAGGCGACCGACTAGGTTCTATGATACCTTCCTTTAGTAGCTGCACTACTCTTCCGCAATGAATTGCGTGTCAGCCTGTGAGTAGCGTTGCGATTTAACCGCAACAGGTGTACAGTCTGTGGTCATATTGGTAAACAGCGACAGTGGCTCAATTTCCATCCCTGCAAGAGCACACACAGCAAGAGTATCAGTACCACCAAATTCCATTTCCAAGCGCCCATGTCGCTGGAGAAAATCATGTCCTCGCAAAACTTCTGCACATAATGCTGGTAAGATCATTAAGTGCACATCCGGAAACATTCGACCCTTAATTACAAGCTTCAGTCGACATTCCCCCTTTGTGCTAAGCCATAGCCCTTGAGAAGCCATGAAGATTCTGCGTCTTGTCCCAAGAATCGGCCATCCATGCTTCTGTACAAGTCGAAAATAATAATAATAATAATAATAATAATAATACATTTATTTTGTATAGCGCTTTTCAAGAAACCCAAAGACGCTTTAACATGGTACATAAAACAAAGACAAAAGAGACAAAAGTACATAATTAAAAAACCAAACAGAAAGGAAGGAGAAGGAGAAGAGACGATCAGGGGTTGAATGCGATGTTGAACAGGTGGGGTCTTGAGTGATGATTTGAATGTGGTGAGTGAGGAGGAGTCTCTGATGGTTTGCGGTAGTGAGTTCCAGAGTGTGGGAGCAGCGATGGAGAAGGCCCTGTCCCCCCAGGATCTGAGTTTGGTCCGGATGGGGGGGGGGGGGGGGGGTCAGGAGGTTAGCAGCAGCAGAGCGGAGGGTGCGTGTGGGAGAGTGTCTGGGGAGGAGGTCAGTCAGGTAGGATGGGGCCAGGTTATGAAGGGCTTTGTAGGTCAGAAGGAGGATTTTGTACTGGATTCTCTGGGAGATGGGGAGCCAGTGGAGCTTGTGAAGGACGGGGGTGATGTGGTCCCGGGCCCGGGAGTGGGTGAGTAGACGGGCAGCGGAGTTCTGAATGTATTGAAGTTTATTGATGATATTTGAGGGTGAACCATAGAGGAGGCTGTTGCAGTAGTCCAGACGGGAAGTGATGAAGGCGTGGATGAGGGTTTCTGCAGCTGTGGAGGAGAGGGATGGAAGGAGACAGGTGAGGTTTTTCAGATGAAAGGCTGTCTTGGTGATCTGTTTAGTGTGTTTGTCGAAGGAGAGGGTTTGGTCAAAATCAACATAACTATCAGTGGATCCCGTGTCAATTAAAGCATTTGCAAAACTTCCTTCAATCATGAGTGGGATAATCGCGCGGGACAGGCCAGGTGGCCCTGTATATGTCGAATTGTCGAGGGGAGGCGCTCGAGCCTCGCGTGTGGATCCGACGCCAGCTAATGTCTTTCGTGCCGTTGAAGTTGCTTGTAGGCCAGTCGTGCTGCCACCAGAGGGCGCTCGTGCCACACGCGAAGATCCCAGCTTTCATGTAGTCAAAGTAGCTCGTAGGTCGATCGTGCCGCCTCTGGAGGGCACTCGTTCCACGCGTGGAATGCCGAAGCCAGCGTTCGCCGATTGGGTGGCCGATCCCGGAAGTTGGCTGGGCATCGAAAGAATTCCTGTCAAGGACGGTCGTGCCGCGTACTGAAGCGATTGCGCCACTTGTTTAGTCAGCGCGGCGAGTCTCATCAAGGTCGAGCCCTCAGCTCGGGGCCCATGGAGAGGGGCGATTCCAATCAAGGTCGGGCGAGCGTGCTGGGCGCCGTTCGTACCGCGGGCACGGAGATAAGCACATTCAGCGTCCAGCGAGCTCGCCGGCCCCGCGACGCTCGGCAGACTTTTGCAAAGTGACCCGTCTCTGTACGCAAATGACACTTCGCTTCCTTAGCCGGACAAACTGACCTGAGAGGGTTCTGGTTCCCGCAGAAATAGCACTTGGCGGTACTTCTTGGCCTGGGCCCAGCAGCAGCAGCCGCCGTCAAACTCGGGTCGGGGTCCTCGAGAGTGTCCGTTGTCCCCGATTCCGGCGGAGGTGCAGCATGCTCTAGCTCGGCGGTAGCTCTCTCCGGTCGTGTCTGTCGGGATATCCCCGCAGTGATGTATGGGCGTTCATACGCGTCGGATTGTTACCGCACATCGGTGTACACGTGAGATAACCGAAGGGCTTCTTCTAGGGTCAAGTCGGGTTCTTCAAGTAGTCTTTGTCTGACAACCGGCGATCTTATACCTGAGACAAAAGCATCGCAGACAAGGTCATCACAGACTTGTTCATGGGTGTGTACCGCAGGGGTACAGTCCTTCAGTAGTCATCGGAGGTCTTGAGCGAATTGGTCTATGATCTCCGTGGGCTGTTGTCAATGAGACGCAAGCAAATGTCTGGAGTAGACCACGCTTCGTGTTTTAATGTAGATACGTCGCAGCTCGGCCACAGCAGTATCGTACGTCACGCACTGTGTAATGGACATGTACACTATGGTTCACTTGGATTGCAGCACTGCAAGCTTCGTGTCAGTGGTGATTCCCTCCTGAGAATTTAGATGATTAGCCAAGAGCTTCAGCCAATGTATCAGTTGCGCGGCCGCGTCCGTCGCCTGGGGGTCTGCGCTGAAAACTGGAACTTGGATCAGCTTATGAGCCATGTCGTTCTCATTCGGGATGAAGAGAGGAAACTGAATTAATTGTTGTAAGAATCAAAGTCTACAACATTGTCCCAATAGTAGGTTTAATTCAGTTTCGATCTCTGGCAACACCTGTAAGAAATCATCAAGCTTTGAATCAGAATTCCGTAATCATGGAAGTAACAATGAATTAGCAATTAATGCAAGCAAGCCTGTAACATCTAGGATTACGCACCATTCGAGTATACACTATCACACAGAATAAATGTCACAAGAATGTGTCGGAGTGATGTTCGTCCGAGTTCTTATAGGAGCCTCTCAGTGGTTGGGGACAGCATAACACCTGGGTTCAACTTAGACACAATTTAATTACACCCACGTCGAGCGGATCAGCGGAACTTGGGGACGACTAAGAAGAAGACCTTTGTTGGTCAAAAGCTTGTCGAAAATTAAAGATCGACCATCCTGAAGCTACGTCTGCGTCTGATTTAATGTGCCGATTGTATATACATATATATATATATATATATATATATATATATATATATATATATATATATATTGTTACGGGTCGCGGACAAGATGTTACTTTGGGCCGAGCGGATGGTCAACCGCGACCGTTACAGGATCCCCGATTGGCCCGACTCCCCCAACGTTGACCAGATCGCGCCACAGATATTCAATTTGGAAACCTCTAAAGTGACCGAAAGAGAAGGAAGAGAGAAGAAGACAGAGTACGGAGGAATAACAGGATTTATTATACACACAAGCAAAAAGAAGGAGCGATCAAAGTTATTTACAAGCAATGGATGGAAGAAGCAGTCACACAGTGAATCGTTAGCTTATCTGTGCAGTTTACTTAACCCCAGGACAACGATTAAGACAGACGACGTTCACACTTACATGGGGGAAATTGCAGGCAGGAATGGCGGAGGTGGGTTGCTGGAGAGGGAGGCAGGGTCAGGTCCCTGCAACCGGCAGGGCTGGAGGTAGCAGCTCCCACTCTTCGCGTTTTTGGCGGGAAAACCCTCGGTCGCGTCGACGCTGCTGATGCTGTGGACGTCACGCGCTGGCTCGGTCACACCTGCTCCTCTCCTTCTGGTGGAGCCGTCTCCCTCCTCTCAGCGCGTCTCTCCAAAGCTTGTTTCATCTCCAAGTACCTCTCCTTTTTGGAGCGTCTCTCATCTCTCATCTCACAGCTCATCTCACATCTCACAGCTCATCTCTCATCTCATCTCTTCTCTCATCTGCCGAAGCAGTCCCTTCCAGTCGCTTTTATTACTCGGGTCGGAATCAAGCCGCCGGCTGCGAGGGCACGCCTACCGGGTCGCTCACCGCGGTGCTGGTTAGCTGTTAGGGCTGTCCGATTCCCCCTTTGATCATGACGACGTGCCACGCCCGTGAGTTGGCGGCTCCTACCCCCCTCTTCTCCAAGATTAGCACATGGGCAATGGCGGCTTGCGGGATTGAACACCACTCGCACCGCTTTTGAAAGGAACTTTGGAGAGCGGAGATGATTGGGGAAATTGAAAGGGGCCTACGCTTATTTCGTTTGATACAATGCAGAGTCAATCTAGTGGGAAACACATATTTAGCCTACATAGAATAAGGAAATAAGCTATTTAAAAAGATATATCGTGGCCTGTCTGTGGGTTCATGGAATTAACTCGGGGGACGTCCTTCGACCTTATTTACTCTACGAGGGTCAGTTAAAACACAGCAAACCAGTCCTCACATTCTTTACACTTTCCAAATTCGTTACACTGCACCCTCCTTTCTTCAGGGCCGTTCCCGGGCCTACAACTTTAATTTAGTGTGACACGTAGGTGTAGTTCCCTCTACTTTTAACCTGACCCTGAGTGTGACGATTTTAAAACACAAATAAGTATGTCCCCCTATTGCATTGCACCCTGTCTAACAGACTCAAGCCCACAGCTAACCGAATTACGGAATTGTTCTCAAACTATACATTTACGGTGGGGAGCATTATTTACTGTGACGTTATTTCTTATTTACAACGCAACCCATGACCTGTTTTTTTTCCTTTTTTAGGGAACAAGAAAAAGAAATTCCTGTTGGGAGGGAGGAGACAGCACGCATTGCATCGATGCACCAGTACCAATACCACCAAAGCACCCAAAAGCACCAAAAGCACCACAAAGCACCAAAAGCACCACCTGGTGCACAGTCACCACTGTTCATAATAAACACAACAAAACAACTGGTGGTGGTCTTCTCTTTTTCTGCTGGGCCGATGTTCTTCCCGACGTCTTCTGGCTTCATGCGGCCTACTTGGAAATAATAAAAAGCACAACTTGTGTTCATTTTTATTTAGGGCCTCAGGGGCCAACTAAGGGTGGTCCACCTGTTTGGCATAGGTGCCACCTTACCGAGGTCCGCAAGCAAGATTCCCTGGCCACTATGGCCGGTCTCCAACAGAGGTGCCCTGCCCCAGAACCTGGGGTCCATCAAGCGGTACTTGGCCGCAGAACAGCGGTCCATAAAGTGGTACATCAACGCAATGCATGCTGGTTCTGAGAATCTCGTGCGCACAATGGCCACCTCACGCACGCTCCCCTCGGCGCCCAATGGCGCACAGGTCCTCAAGTGGGAGACAAAAGGGGGGAAGACAAATGAGCGAGGGGTAAGGTCACAAGGGTACACGTCAATAAAGGCAATGCAGGGTGAAGTGCGTACGGAGAGCGAAGTGAGAAAAACTCGTCCCTACCGTATGTCACCCCCCCTGTCACCTACACTACCCTTGCCCTTACCCCATATTTACAACAATTTACACCTTTACAAATTCGTCACTACTTCTTGTCTTCCCCATCTTTCCCTTCTACACCAAATTGGTCTCCAATCCCTCTACTTCAAAATTTGCCATCACCCAATTCATCATCAATCCTCATAAGGAGGAAGAGATGGAACATCAAGCACAATGTCACACCCACGTCATGATGCGTCTCACAATCCAAAACATTTGCATCAAAAATAATTAAACATGGCATGGTGCAGAGTACCTGTCACCTCAGGTGAGTGGATGCAGATGGTGCGAGGAGATCCTTCATCCTATCTATCCTCTAAATGACTTTAACACACTTTACACTACCCGGGGTCTCTCCCTGCCAATCCATTGGCCAACTTACTCTATGGGTTCTAAAAACCTATTCCCATTGACCAAACTGTGGTGCTTCTCAATTTGGGGTCTCACTCCCCCGATTCATCTCCCGGTGCCCTTGCACAATTTCTGGGCTGTGACGTGTAGCTCTCCCAGCAGGTCTACCCACCTGCACACCTCCACCACTGCAGTTGCCACCCGAGCTTACCTAGCTCCTCACCCTAACCTATCTAGCTGGGGAAGGCCCCTCCTGGCTCTGTCACCCCACTCGGTGCCCTCTGGCACTGGGCTACCCGGGTCCGTCCTCCGGATCCTCGGGCCCCATCCACAACTACCGGCTCCCAGAGCCCACCTGCGGCCTCACCTGGCCGACATCCTCACAGTGGTGGAGTGCCCAAACCAACTACACACACTAACAGGCTACACGCCCAGCCATTTCCACAACACTAATGCACCCATCCAAACATCATTCTTCCAACCGCACCACAGATGCCAATATCCAACCACAATTTACCTGTACCCTCTACCTAACACTTACACTACCCGCCCCGGGTATCCGTGATGGGGGTCCACTCTTCCCCCATTCACACCTTCGCACCATCCACTCCACTCCACAATTTCCACCATACTCACTCCACGACCATCCATTCCAATACTCCATTTACTTCACACCCATGTCTTTCACACAACCATTTATTCCATTCACCTGTTGGTGCACACCTGTGCACTCACACCTGGTGCCACCTGCACCCTCCTCCTCTTCCTGGACCAGTTGGTCAACACAACACACCTCACCATCACTCAAACACTGCTCCATACACCTGTTCAGTTGCACACCTGTGCAATCACACCTGTTCAATCCTCAAACACACGGCATCATCTCATCTAACTACTCCCCTCTGAAACTTGCGCTTCCCAGTCGCCCCTTTAAACTATTGCGCTCCCTCGTCATTATCATCCACTCTAATCTACCTGCGTCCCCACTACAGGTATCCTTGTCACTAACTAACCTTAACGTCACCTAAGGTCATCTTCTAGGGCCCTACACACAATATCCTAACCCACCCGGGCTAGTTTTCACTGCCATCAACCCCATAACCTAGTGCTCCTTTGCCCCCCCACTGTGAGGGATGGTGGATTGGCCATCCCATCACATCGGGGAGGTCCCACTATCAATTTTGCTCGTCCAAATTCCAACCAATCAAAAATTTTCTATTTACTGCCAATTCTATTCACTTTTCTAAATTTCGTATCAAATCACTATCACCATCACCATCATCACAGTCCGCTATATCCTAGCCTCGGTGCGTCATGACATCATTAAACTCGGCTTCGCAAAGCCGAGCAATGAATTCGGGTGGTTTGGTCGCCTGCAGGTTGAATCCGTCCGGCTTTCGGTTCAAGGGAGGTGGTTTGGTTGGGCCGAGGTTCCACGCACCATCTCGGCGCGGCACCTTGCGGTCCCGGGCCCGATGGCTCAATCTCACTCGGTCGGAACCCCGTCCCCACGAGGGGGCACCGTTCCGCTTCCTCCCACTCGCCGTTGAACCGGACCGGTCGCCTCGCCCGACAAGGCCCGGACTCGACCGTGCGGGGCGGGGCCAAGCCCGAATCGGCAACGACGCTTCGAAGAGAAACGACGCAGCTTCGATCCGCGCCCGGCCTCGCACCCAACAAAGCACACCGCGCACCGAGTGCTCGCATCGGCTATCCGTCGCCCTAACCGCTAACCCGGTTACCGTCGATGCTTCACCGGCATGCTCACACGCATACGCTACCCCTTTTACCCTCACAAAACCCGGCGTTCCAACGCCATCCGTACATTCCACCAACGCTCTCCCTGTTACACACCACACCTCTCGCGCACACTCTTGCGCACACCTCTCCTCCGTTACGTCCTCCGTAACACTCACCATGGGCGTGCACTCTGGCATCCACCCACTAACGCGCTCAGATGGGCTCTCCCACACTCGCGCCATGACCAACTCAGGTGTGCTTCCTCGCACACCCTCAACCATTCCAAGCGTGCATTCTCGCACCCGCTCCACCACCAACTCACTCCTCGTGTCACTCTCACCCTCGCACGTATAATAATAATAATAATAATTCATTTATTTTGTATAGCGCTTTTCCAGAAGCCCAAAGGCGCTTTGACAGAGTGCAAAACATAATGCATAACAATACATGAAAACAACAATTGCAAAAAGACAAGAATCAATAGGGAAATATTTAAAGCAAAAGGAGGGAGAAGGAGAAGAGATAGTCAGGGGTTAAATGCTGTGGGTTGAATGTTGAATGCAGTGTTGAACAGGTGGGTCTTTAGTGATGTTTTGAATGTGGTGAGTGAGGAGGAGTCTCTGATGGTGTGAGGTAGTGAGTTCCAGAGGGTGGGAGCAGCGATGGAGAAGGCCCTGTCCCCCCAGGATCTGAATTTGGTCCGGATGGAGGGGGTCAGGAGGTTGGTACCAGCAGAGCGGAGGTTGCGGGTGGGAGTGTGTCTGGAGAGGAGGTCAGCCAGGTAGGATGGGGCCAGGTTATGGAGGGCTTTGTATGTCAAGAGGAGGATTTTGTACTGGATTCTCTGGGGGATGGGGAGCCAGTGAAGCTTGTAAAGGACGGGGGTGATGTGGTCACGGGTCCGGGAATGGGTGAGTAGACGGGCAGCGGAGTTCTGAATGTATTGGAGTTTATTGGTGATTTTTGAGGGTGAACCATAGAGGAGGCTATTGCAGTAGTCCAGACGGGAGGTGATGAAGGCGTGGATGAGGGTTTCTGCAGCCGTGGAGGAGAGGGATGAGCGGAGACGGGCAATGTTTTTCAGGTGAAAGAAGGCTGACTTTGTGATCTGTTTAGTGTATTTGTCGAAGGAAAGGGTTTGGTCAAAGATGACGCCAAGATTCCGGATGTGAGGGGAGGTGGATACTGGGATACCGTCGATGTTGAGGGCAAAGTTATGGGTGGATTTTGTGAGCGTTTTTGGGCCAATGATGATTATTTCAGATTTATCACAGTTAAGCTTGAGGAAGTTGATTTGAAGCCAGGATTTTATTTCAGTGATGCAGTTTGTCAGGATAGAGTGGGTGTCGGTGGAGACGGACTTGGTGGAGATGAAAAGCTGGATGTCATCGGCGAAGCAGTGGAATTGGAGACCATGACGGCGGATTAAGTGACCGAGCGGGGACAGGTAAAGGATGAAGAGGAGGGGGCCAAGAACTGAACCTTGGGGGACACCTTGGGGGAGGGGAGCAGTGGGGGATTTGCAGTTATTGATGGAGATGAACTGGCATCTGTCAGAGAGGTATGATTTAATCCAAGAGAGGGCAGTGCCGGTAACGTTAAAGGTGGATTCAAGTCGGGTGAGGAGGATGGTGTGATCGATGGTGTCAAAGGCAGCGCTGAGGTCGAGGAGGACGAGAATGTTGAGGTTGCCAGCGTCAGAGGAGAGGAGAAGGTCGTTGGTGATTTTGAGGAGAGCAGTTTCAGTACTGTGGTTGGACCGGAATCCGGATTGGAATGTTTCATACAGGTTATTGGCAGAGAGATGATGTTTGAGTTGAGTGGCTACAGCGCGTTCCAAAACTTTTGACAGAAAGGGTAGGTTGGAGATGGGTCTGAAGTTGTTTAGGGTGTCAGGGTTTAGACCAGGTTTTTTTAGAATGGGGGTAACAGCAGCAATTTTGAGGGAAGGTGGGACGATGCCTGTAGACAGGGAGGAGTTTATTGTTGCAATGATAAGTGGAGAGAGAGCAGGGAGGGAGGCTTTGACAAAGCTGGAGGGGATGGGGTCAAGAGTGCAGGTGGCAGTTTTCATTCCTATGAGGAGTTCAGAGAGGTCAGTAGGGGAGATTGGGGAGAACCGAGACAGGGGATGGCAGGACAAGGGGGGGCAGGTGGTTGGAGGGGGAGCGGGTGCGGCGGTGGTCAAGCTGTTGTAGATGTTGTCAATTTTGCGTTGGAAGAAAGAGAGGAAGGAGATGCAGTTGTCTACTGTGAATGACTGGGTGGTGGTGTTCAGGGGGCGGAGGAGTTTGTTTATTGTCGAGAAGAGTGCTTTTGGGTTTCCGGAGCCAGAGTGGATAATTTGAGAGTAGTAGGCAGAGCGGGCGTGGGAGAGGGCATCTTTGTAGTGTTGTAGGTGGTCCTTGTAGGCTTGGGAGTGAACTGTGAGACCCGTTTTATTGCGGAGTCTTTCAAGTTGGCGAGCACGAGTTTTCATCAGGTGGAGTTTCATCAGGTGGTTTCATCGAGTTTCACGTACACTCCGTACACCCCGACGTGCATTCTCGCTCGCACTCGTTTTCACTCCCACACGTTATAACACACCCACTCGCCGACGCACACTTTTTCCTCACACGCGTGCCATTTCCACTCACACGGGACCCTTCACCAACGCCCGGATGCTTCCTCGATTCCAAGCGCGCGAAAATTCTTTTGTCGCCAAACATCCTCTTACAAAATCTCCCCGCACAATACACAGCACGGCTCACCTTCGGGGTTCTTCTTCCTCCCTGCACCAAAACCTGCAAACTTCCATTCGGGTTAAGCACAGCATCGTGATGTGAGCAGGGACTTTGCACATTTTCCATCTTTTCCTGCAATTCCCGGGCTACCTCCGTCATCTCTTCAATTTTAATTCCCAGCACTGCTTTTTCTTTATTCACCTCGACGACCGCTGGCTTTAATAAAACACCCTCCTCTACCTCAGCGGTCGCCGGCTGCTCCAAACCCCGGGTCGCGATTTCTACCCCTGTCATTGTACCCGTGCTTTTCTCAACTTCGTTCAACCGGCGCTTCTCGACCTGCGTTACCTCCTCGTGCACCCCTGGGACCCTCTCACCCACCATGCGGTCTCTGTCCCTCTGCTCCATATCGGCCCTCATTCCGTTCGTTTTTGCATCAATTTTGTTTCCCAAGTCATTTTTGAATTGCTCCCTCATCTCGGCCATAAGGGCCTCCATTTCAGCCATAAATGTTTGCACGTCTTCCACCGTTGGTACAAAGGGCGCGGCTCTATTTGGTGCCGCTGTAACCGCGTGCGCGAGGCCGCCATTTTGTGCACCTGATACACCTTCAACCACCTCATTGCTCTCCTCCTCCCTTTATTCCCCTAAGTCCTGGATTACCCCTAACCCGTTCTATCTCCCCCACCGACATCCGATCGCCTTGATTGTCCATGGCGCGATCTCAAAATTCGGGTTTTATAAAACAACAAAATTTCGGCAGCTCGTAATTTTGACCAAATTTTTTTCTACACATTTTAAAAATTTGGTTCGGGCCTCGTATCCCACTCCTAGACACCAATTGTTACGGGTCGCGGACAAGATGTTACTTTGGGCCGAGCGGATCGTCAACCGCGACCGTTACAGGATCCCCGATTGGCCCGACTCCCCCAACGTTGACCAGATCGCACCACAGATATTCAATTTGGAAACCTCTAAAGCGACCGAAAGAGAAGGAAGAGAGAAGAAGACAGAGTACGGAGGAATAACAGGATTTATTATACACACAAGCAAAAAGAAGGAGCGATCAAAGTTATTTACAAGCAATGGATGGAAGAAGCAGTCACACAGTGAATCGTT
This sequence comes from Myxine glutinosa, assembly GCF_964187855.1. Lineage (NCBI taxonomy): Eukaryota > Metazoa > Chordata > Myxini > Myxiniformes > Myxinidae > Myxine > Myxine glutinosa. The sequence goes on along the minus strand of NC_136264.1, from coordinate 37,375,658 downwards.
AGCTTATCTATGCAGTTTACTTAACCCCAGGACAATGATTAAGACAGACGACGTTCACACTTACACGGGGGAAATTGCAGGCAGGAATGGCGGAGGTGGGTTGCTGGAGAGGGAGGCAGGGTCAGGTCCCTGCAACCGGCAGGGCTGGAGGTAGCAGCTCCCACTCTTCGCGTTTTTGGCGGGAAAACCCTCGGTCGCGTCGACGCTGCTGATGCTGTGGACGTCACGCGCTGGCTCGGTCACACCTGCTCCTCTCCTTCTGGTGGAGCCGTCTCCCTCCTCTCAGCGCGTCTCTCCAAAGCTTGTTTCATCTCCAAGTACCTCTCCTTTTTGGAGCGTCTCTCATCTCTCATCTCACAGCTCATCTCACATCTCACAGCGCATCTCTCATCTCATCTCTCATCTCATCTCTTCTCTCATCTGCTGAAGCAGTCCCTTCCAGTCGCTTTTATTACTCGGGTCGGAATCAAGCCACCGACTGCGAAGGCACGCCTACCGGGTCGCTCACCATGGTGCTGGTTGGCTGTTAGGGCTGTCCGATTCCCCCTTTGATCATGACGACGTGCCACGCCCGTGAGTTGGCGGCTCCTACCCCCCTCTTCTCCGAGATTAGCACATGGGCAATGGCGGCTTGCGGGATTGAACACCACTCTCACAGCTTTTGAAAGGAACTTTGGAGAGCGGAGATGATTGAGGAAATTGAAAGGGGCCTACGCTTATTTCGTTTGATACAATGCAGAGTCAATCTAGTGGGAAACATATATTTAGCCTACATAGAATAAGGAAATAAGCTATTTAAAAAGATATATCGTGGCCTGTCTGTAGGTTCATGGAATTAACTAGGGGGACATCCTTCGACCTTATTTACTCTACGAGGGTCAGTTAAAACACAGCAAACCAGTCCTCACATTCTTTACACTTTCCAAATTCGTTACAATATATATATATATATATATATATATATATATATATATATATATATATATATATATATATATATATACATATACATATATATATATATATATATATATATATATATATATATATATATATATATATATATATATATATATTGTTGTGGATATGAGGATTGAGTTTTTTTTTTATTGTGTTTTTATTGTATAGTAAATTGTTGTAAAATATCGCCTTCCTGCCTCCAGTCTGTTGTATAAAGGTCAAAGGGCGTTCCGGTAGTTAATTCCATAAAGCATACATTGAAGGACACTATAATATCCCTGTTCAGTAGTTTATTTCCTTATTCTGTGTATTAGGTTAAGGCTTTGACTTCCATTAAAATGACACTCCATTGCACCAAGTGAAATAAGATAGATTCCCTTCATTCTTCATTCCCATTCCCAAAAACCTCCATTTCCCCTTTCGTCATGGCCAAGCCTCAATTTGCCAATTACATCCCCTCCAAAACCACCATTGAACATGTGCTCGGGTCGGGGAAGAAAGGCGTGCCCGCCCGTCGTCATCAAGGGCGGAGCCAGAGGGTCGCGCGACCAACCATGGCCGAGGTGAGCACACCGATGGGCGTGTCCTGAAGGCCGGCGGCTTGATCGCCGGAGGCGTTATAAAAGCGCACGCGCAAGAGTGGTCAGTAGTTGCGTAAGGAGGTCCATGACACCAGAGGTCCATGACACCAGAGGTCCATGACACCAGAGGTCCATGACAAGAGTTGCGGCGACGAGATCACCGAGAAGAGAGTTGAGTAAGGGATCCCTGAAGAGAGCAGCTTGAGCCACCGCGGCTGCATCAACAGCAGCTTGAGCCACCGAAACTGCAGCCACAGCAGCTTGGGGCCTGGACGGACGTTTTGAGCAGGACCGAAAAGGAACGGCGGCTGCCAAACGCGCGGATCGTGCTGCGGTATCTGTGGACCGGCCTCCCCCCTCCAAGCCATCCACCTCCGCCATTCCTATCATCATTCCCCGTGTGAGTCGTCTTCGTTTGTTCTGTCCTGGGTATTAATTAAGTCTGTTTAGATAAGCTAGCGATTTTCACTGTGTCTCTAAAATCTTCTGTATATTATTTTATTATCTTTCCTTCTCCTTGGTTATTTTTGGGTGTAAATAGAAATAAATTATATTCGTATTTCCAACCTACCTTTTCGCCTTCTTCTTCTTCTTCACATCCGTGTCGCTTTTGTCTTTTCCATATTGAATATCTGTGGCGCGATCCGGCCAACATTCGGGGATCGGGTTAATCGGGGTAACTGTACGACCGCGGGGCCATCCGCTCGGCAAACACAACACCTTAACCGCGGGCCGTAACAATTGGTAGTCAGGAGTTGGGATTCGAACCTGGGACTAAATTTATTTAGCCCAAATTTTGGAACACCAATTGTACGATTGGCAGTAACAATTGGTGTCGGGAGCGGGAACGGACCCGAAGCGCGCGTAACGCGCTCAAAATTACAAGCTGCTGAAATTGTTTTAAAGACAAAACCCGAATTTTGAAATCGCGCCATGGCTGGGCAAGGCGACGGGATGCCGGTGGGAGAGATAGACGGGGTAGAATCGACCCAGGACCTCGGGGAAATGTATGTGGAGGAAAGGGAGGAGGAGAAAAATGGCAATGTGGTTGAGGAGGTTTCAGGCGCGCAAAGTGGCGCTCTCGCGCACGTGGTTGAAGAGGCGCAAAGTGGCGCCTCATATGAGCGCGCGGCAGCCGAGCCCGCGGTGCCAACAGACTGGGGCCTATTCATGACACAATGCCTGGCGTTCATGGCCGAGCAGAGGGAAGAAAGGAAGAAATTTAGCAGGGAAATGAAAGAAATGGGAGACAGAAGGAGGGCTGATAGTGAGAAAATGGGAAACAGAATAACGAACGGAATGATGGCCGATAGGGAGGAAATGGAGCAGAGGGACAGAGACCGCGGGTTGGGCGAAAGGGTCCCAGGGGTGCACGACGAGGTAACGCGGGTTGAGAAGCGCTGGTTGAGCGAAGTGGAGGAAAGCGCGGGTAAAATGACGGGGGTAGAAATCGCGACACGGGGTATGGAGCAGCCGGCGACCGCTGAGGTAGAAGAGGGGGTTTTATTAAAGCCAGCGGTCGTCGAGGGGAACAAAGACAAAGCAGTAGTGGATACAATTAAAATTGAAGAGACGACGGAGGTAGCCCGGGAATTGCAGGGAGAAATGGAATATGTGCAAAGTCGGTGCTCAAATCGTGATGTTGTGCTCACTAACCAAATAAAGAGTTTGCAGGTGGCGAAAGAGGTGCGGAGACGAGGTGCCGAGGTGAGTGGCGATATACGTGGAAATGTATATGATGTGAGGGGAGCTTCAGTCGGCTTGGGGGTTGAATTGGATCCGGGTGTTCGTGAGAGGCCGTTGGTGAAGTGTTCGACAGGTACGGTGTGCGAAGGAGGAGGTGTGTGAGAATGTCTGACTCTGGGGTGTGTGAAGAAAAAGTGCGCGCCGAGGAGTGAGTATGCTGTCGAGAGTGAGTCGGTCATAGCGCGTGTGCGAGGGGGCACATGGAAGCGCGTAGTGGGGAGTGTTACAAAGGATGTAACAGAAGCATGCACACCTGTGGTGAGTGTTACGGAGGAAGTAACGGGAGAGTGTGCGCAAGAGGATGCACGAGAAAGGTGTGTCACGGATGGGTGCATGAGGAAAGAGTGCGCTGTCAAAAGTAATGGAGAATATACACCTGTGGTGAGTGTTACGGAGGAAGTAATGGGAGAGTGTGCGCAAGAGGATGCGCGAGAAAGGTGTGTAACGGACGGGTGCATGAGGAAAGAGTGCGCTGTCAAAAGTAAGGGAGAATGTACACCTGTGGTGAGTGTTACGGAGGAAGTAACGGGAGAGTGTGCGCAAGAGGATGCGCGAGAAATGTGTGTAACGGACGGGTGCATGAGGAAAGAGTGCGCTGTCAAAAGTAAGGGAGAATGTACACCTGTGGTGAGTGTTACGGAGGAAGTAACGGGAGAGTGTGCGCAATAGTGTGCACGAGAAAGGTGTTTAACGGACAGGTGCATGAGGAAAGAGTGCGCTGTCGAGAGTAAGGGTGAGTGCGCTGTCAAGAGTGGTGGTGAAAGTAGTGAGAGTGACACGGAGCGTGAGTTGGTTGTGGCAGGTGAGAGAGGATGTACACCTGGAATGGAGGGATGCACACCTGGAATGGTAGAACGCGTATGGGAATGCACGCTGGAGTTGGTCGTGAGGCAAGTGGTTGGGTGTGCGAGTGAGAGCACACCTGTGATTGTCACAGAGGAGGTGACCGAGGAGGGGGCGCGAAGAGGTGTGTTGGTGAGGTGTGTGAACGACGAGTGTGTGCAGAGGTGTGCGGTGGTCAGGTGTGTGACCAAGGCTGTGAGCGAAAGAACGAGTGCAATAGCAAAGTACGCGGGGTGTACGGGCGGCGTTGGAGCACCGAGCTCGGTGAGGGTGAAAGGGGTAGCGTATGCGTGTGAGCATGCAGGTGAAGCATCGATGGTAACCGGGTTAGCATTTAGGGCGACGGATAGCCGATGCGAGCACTCGGGGCGCGGTGTGCTTTGTTGGATGCCAGGCCCGGCGCGGATCGATACTGCGTCGCTTCTCTTCGAAGCGTTGTTGCCGATTCGGGCTTGGCCCCGCCCTGCACGGTCGAGTCCGGGCCTTGTCGGGCGAGGCGACCGGTCCGGTTCAAGGGCGAGTGGGAGGAAGCGGACGGTGCCCCCTCGCGGGGACGGGGTTCCGATCGGGCGAGCCTCGTTCATCGGGCCGGGACCGCAAGGTACTGCGCCGAGATGGTGCGTGGAATCTCGGCCCGACCAAACCACCTCCCTTGAACCGAAAGCCGGACGGATTCAACCTGCAGGCGACCAAACCACCCGAATTCATTGCTCGGCATTGCGAAGCCGGGTTTTCATGATGTCATGACGCACCGAGGCTAGGATATAGCGGGCTGTGATGATGATGATACTGATAGTGTTTTTGATCTGAAATTTAGAAAAGTGAATAGAATTGGGAGTAATTGGAAAATTTTTGATTGGTTGGAATTTGGTGAGCAAAATTGGTAGTGGGAGATACCCGATGTGGTGGGATGGCAACTCTGCCATCCCTCACAGCGGGGGCAAAGGAGCACTAGTTATGGGGTTTATGGCAGTGAAAACTAGCCTGGGTGGGTTAGGATATCATGTGTAGGGATATAGAAAAGATTGACAATAGGTAACGTTAAGATTAGTTAGTGACAATGATACCTGTCGTGGGGACGCAGGTAGATTAGTGTGGATGATAATGACGTGGTATGTGCTTAGTTTAAAGGGAAGACGGGGAGCACTAAGTTAGCAGGGCAACAGGTAGTTTAGATGATGCCGTGTGAGTGTTGGAAGTGTATTCAGAAGTGTATTGTGAAAAGTGTGTGAGGAACAGGTGTGATTGCACAGGTGTGCAACTGAACAGGTGTATGGAGCAGTGTTTGAGTGAGTGATGGTGATGAGTATGGTGCTGACCAAATGGTCCAGGAAGGAAGGAGGGTGCAGGTGGCACCAGGTGTGATTGCACAGGTGTGCAACAACAGGTGTATGGAGAATGGTTGTGTGAAATACATGGGCTGTGTGGAATAAATGGTAGTGTGGAATATCTGGAGTATTGGAATGTATGGTCGTGGAGTGAGAATTGTGGAAACTATGGAGTGGAGTGGATGGTGCGGAGGTGTGAATGGGGGAAGGATGGACCCCCATCACGAATACCCGGGGAGGGTAGTGTAAGTGTTAGGTAGAGGGTATAGGTAAATTGTGGTTGGATATTGGCATCTGTGGTGCGGGTGGAAGAATGGTGATTGGATGGGTGCATTAGTGTTGTGGAAATGGCTGGGCGTGTAGCCTGTTAGTGTGTGTAGTTGGTTTGGGCACTCCACCACTGTGAGGATGTCGGCCAAGTGAGGCCGCAGGTGGGCTCTGGGAGCCGGTAGAGTTGTTGTGGATGGGGCCCGAGGATCCGGAGGACGGACCCGGGTAGCCCAGTGCCAGAGGGCACCGAGGGGTGACAGAGCCAGGAGGGGCCTTCCCCAATTAGATAGGTTAGGGTGAGGAGCTAGGTAAGCTCGGGTGGCAACTACAGTGGTGGAGGTGTGCAGGTGGGTAGACCTGCTGGGAGAGCCACACGTCTCAGCCCAGAAATTGTGCAAGGGCACCGGGAGATGAATCGGGGGAGTGAGACCCCAAATTGAGAAGCACCACAGTTTGGTCAATGGGAATTTGGTTTTTAAAACCACATAGAGTAAGATTGCCAATGGTTTGGCAGGGAAAGACCCCGGGTAGTGTAAAGTGTGTTAAAGTCATTTAGAGGATAGTTAGGATTGAAGTCTCCTCGCACCATCTACACCCACTCACCTGAGATGACGTACCTCCACACCATGCCAGGTTGTTTTTATTATTTTTATGATGCAAATGTTTGGATTGTGAGACGCATCATGACGTGGGTGTGACATTGTGCTTGATGTTCCATCTCTCCCTCCTTATGAGGATTGATGATGAATTGGTGATGGCAAATTTTGGTTAGAGGGATTGTGGAGACGAATTTGGTATAGGGGAAATATGGGGAAGACGTGACATTAGCGACGAATTTGTAAATGTGTAGATTGTTGTACATATGGGGTAGGGGCAAGGGTAGAGTAGGTGACAGGGGGGGTGATGTACGGAAGGGACGAGCTTTTCTCACTTCGCTCTCCGTACGCATTTCGCCTTGCATTGCCTTGTTTGATGTGTACCCTTGTGACCTTACCCCTCGCTCATCTGTCTCTCCCCCCCTTTGTCTCCCACATGAGGACCTGAGCGCCACTGGGCGCCGAGGGGAGCGTGCGTGAGTCCGCCATTGTGCGCCCGGAACTCCCAGAACCAGCTGCCTGCATCGATGCACCACATTATGGACCACATGTCTGTGGCTGAGCACCACTGATGGACCCCATGGGTTGGGGCATGGCCCCTCTGCTGGAACCGGCCATGAAGGCCCGAAATCTTGCTGGCGGACCTTGATCACAGGGCACCGATGCCCCACAGGTGAACCACACTAGTCGGCCCTGTGGGCCATAAATAAAATAAATAAAAATGGACACGTTGGGTGCATTTTATTTTAATATACAAATAGGCCGCCAGCAAAGGAAGATGACAACAACTGGAAAATAGTAATAGCCAGCAGAGGGAGCCGAAGAGCAAGAGACCACCTGCAGGGTTAGGGGTTGTTGTTTTTATTTTTATTGATGAACAGTGATGACTGTGCACCGATTGGTGCTTGAGGGTGTGTTGGTGCGTTTATGGGTGCTTTCATGGTGCATTGATGCAGAGCAGACTGTCTCCCCCCCAGAAAGAACAATCACAGGTCCTGGGTTACGTTTTGTAAATAAAGTAACGTCAGTGTAAATAATGCTCCCCACCGTCAGTGTATAGTTTGATGACCATTCCGCAATTCGGTTAGCTGTGGGCGTGAGTCTGTTAGGTAGGGTGCAATGGAGCAGCGGGACATATTTATTTATGTTTTAAAACTGTCGCACTCAGGGTCAGGTTAAATGTAGAGGGAACTACACCTACGTGTCACACTAAATTAAAGTTATAGGCCCGGGACGTGCCTAAGAGGAGGAGGGTGCAGTGTTGCGGATATGAGGATTGAGTTTTTTTTTATTGTGTTTTTATTGTATAGTAAATTGTTGTAAAATATCACCTTCCTGCCTCCAGTCTGTTGTATAAAGGTCAAAGGGCGTTCCGGTAGTTAATTCCATAAAGCATACATTGAAGGACACTATAATATCCCTGTTCAGTAGTTTATTTCCTTATTCTGTGTATTAGGTTAAGGCTTTCTCTTCCATTAAAATGACACTCCATTGCACCAAGTGAAATAAGATAGATTCCCTTCATTCTTCATTCCCATTCCCAAAAACCTCCATTTCCCCTTTCGTCATGGCCAAGCCTCAATTTGCCAAATACATCCCCTCCAAAACCACCATTGAACATGTGCTCGGGTCGGGGAAGAAAGGCGTGCCCGCCCGTCGTCATCAAGGGCGGAGCCAGAGGGTCGCGCGACCAACCATGGCCGAGGTGAGCACACCGATGGGCGTGTCCTGAAGGCCGGCGGCTTGATCGCCGGAGGCGTTATAAAAGCGCATGCGCAAGAGTGGTCAGTAGTTGCGTAAGGAGGTCCATGACACCAGAGGTCCATGACACCAGAGGTCCATGACAAGAGTTGCGGCGAAGTGATCACCGAGAAGAGAGTTGAGTAAGGGATCCCTGAAGAGAGCAGCTTGAGCCACCGCGGCTGCATCAACAGCAGCTTGAGCCACCGAAACTGCAGCCACAGCAGCTTGGGGCCTGGACGGACGTTTTGAGCAGGACCGAAAAGGAACGGCGGCTGCCAAACGCGCGGATCGTGCTGCGGTATCCGTGGACCGGCCTCCCCCCTCCAAGCCATCCACCTCCGCCATTCCTATCATCATTCCCCGTGTGAGTCGTCTTCGTTTGTTCTGTCCTGGGTATTAATTAAGTCTGTTTAGATAAGCTAGCGATTTTCACTGTGTCTCTAAAATCTTCTGTATATTATTTTATTATCTTTCCTTCTCCTTGGTTATTTTTGGGTGTAAATAGAAATAAATTATATTCGTATTTCCAACCTACCTTTTCGCCTTCTTCTTCTTCTTCACATCCATGTCGCTTTTGCCTTTTCCATATTGAATATCTGTGGCGCGATCCGGCCAACGTTCGGGGATCGGGTTAATCGGGGTAACTGTTAGGCCGCGGTGCCATCCGCTCGGCAAACCAACATCCTTATCCGCGGGCCGTAACAATATATATATATACACAGACTTGGCATTTAATATGGAATATTTTTTTGGTGGGGGTGAACTTACTTTTCAAGATGACTTAGAACCAAAAGTTCATTGGAATTATGTTGAAATTATTCGAGATTTTGTTAATGTGACCTGTAAAAGAAACAAAAACCACATTTGACATTTCGAAGGAAATAAATTGATCCTTGAAAGTGATGTAAACTGATATCGAACTCAATTCAAGGACAGCACTGTGTTAAACTTCTGTATGTTTTCCAGAAGTATCTCTTTATTTTGCACATTAGCCAAAAAAAAATTCAACAAAAACAAAAGCTAAATTATGACTGGGATTACGGACAGTAAAATTACAGTTCAGTACTTCGTGTAACCCCCACGAGCATTCAGGAGAGCACGTACACGTCGAGGCATGCTGTTCACGAGATTTGCCAAGGTTTGGACAGCAGTGACAATAGCCTGCTGCAATTCACGCACAGAGGTGGGCTGCTATTCCAAGTTGTCGATTTGACGCGTTAATTCTGCCCACAAGTTCTCTATCAGATTCATATCCAGGGACATGGCAGGCCACTCCATATGCTCTAAACCACGGTCAGCAAGAAAGTGTTGGATCATGCGAGCACGATGAGCCCATGCATTGTCATCTTGGAAGACAAAGTTTCCTCGAAAGGCTGCACGAGCAAATGGAAGCAATGTTTCTTACAGAATGACCCTGTACTTGAACTGGTTCAGGTTTCCATTCAGAACAACCAGGTCAGTTTTGCCCCCTGCATGAAAAGCAGCCCAAACGGTCACCCCACCACCTCCAGCTTGGACTTTTGGCACTATACAATCTTCGTTGTGGGCTTCATGCACTTGTCTGCGCACTCGGACGCGGCCATCTTGACGATAGACCAGAAATCTAGACTCGTCACTGAAGGTCACGTGATTCCATTGTCCTGGCTGCCATTGACGGTGCTCTCTGGCCCACTGCAATCGGCGCTGGCTGTGTTGTCTGGTCAGGCGTGGCTTTCTCAGGGGAAGCCTGGCAAGATAGCCTGCTTGAACCAGTCGTTGGTTGACTAGCCTTCAGGATACAGGCACATTTGTCAGTTGCTGTCACTCAGCCCTAAGCCGATTAGCTGACTTGGTACGGCCATTGCAGACTAACCGGTGCAGCTGGCGATCATCTCTCCTTGTGGTTCTGCGTGGACGTCCTGGCCTCGGTATTGGAGTAGGGACACCCCTCTGAGCATTTCGTTTCAGGATCTTTGACACCTGACCTTGAGTGATGCCATACTGCTGAGCAATAGCACGCTGTTTCATGCCAGAATTTCGTAAAGCCACCACTCCATGACAAACAGCATTGTCAAGTTGACGGACAATCTCCAGAGGAAGTGGCAATAACTTTTGTAGACGTGCAGCAGTTGTTTTCCACTAATACAGAACGCAACAACCCTTATATACCCGATTGTGAAGCCAATCGTCAAATGTACCTGTCCTTACATTTTTTCACGCCACCTGTGATATAAGCCTGTTATTGACTTCTTGCTGCGAAAGACGATCAGTGACATGGTTCTTTCAACAAAGACATCACCAAAGGGTAAAATAAACTCACCAGATTGATATACTGAGTTCAGAAAGTTAACCCAAGTCAAGAAAAAAAAAAAATTCCATATTAAATGCCAAGTCTGTATATAAATATATATTATACAGCCATGGCCAAAAATATTGCCACCCTTGCACTTTTTTCAAATAATGCACCATTTCTTCCAGAAAATTGTTGAAATTGAAAAAATATTTTGGTATCCACATATGTATTTCTTTGGTTTGCAGTTAAGTGGAACAAAACCAAAAAATCTGAAAAAAATTACTAAATCTTAGCTTATTCCACACATAAATCCTAAAATGGCCCGGACAATATTGTTGGCACCTTTTAGAAGTTGTTCGAAATAATTTGATTTCAAGCAGGTGATCCTCCTTTACTTTGGAATTGAACTCACCTGTGGTGAGTTGCAGGTGCCTACAATATAAAAATCACACATTCAACCAGTTGGACTGGAGAAAAGGAGTCATTCTGCTATACACAAAGAATTAAGTTAAGCACCCCCCCCGTTTTTTTACAACCTCGCACATTACAAGTTTGTTGTCGTCAAAACAGTGTAATATACCCATGATATTGCTATATTTTCTGGAGAAGTGATATTATGGTCACATAAAAACATAACAATCATGCCGTTTTCAATATTTTATTCTGAATAATTTAAGGTGAAATTTTTTGGGAATTTTAGGCATATTTTCACCTCAATTTAAGTATGGAGCTATAGGTCCATCACGGACAGTGTGGATGACGTTTATGTTTTCTAACGTACAGTCATTGTTCTGAGAAGACCTCTAGCGATCTTTGCGTCAATAACGTGTGTAGGACCCACGTGATCGGATCACTGACTCAACCCTACGTCTCATAGACCCTGTAAGCCGTCGTATGCGTTGCTGTGGCAGGTTGTTCCATTCCCGATGTAATGCACGTTCCAATTCATCCAGATTGGCTATTGGAGGGACCATCTTCGCAATTTGTCGTCCCAACATGTCCCAAACGTGCTCGAGGGGGTTCAACCTGCCACAGCAACGCATACGACGGCTTACAGGGTCTATGAGACGTAGGGTTGAGTCAGTGATCCGATCACGTGGGTCCTACACACGTTATTGACGCAAAGATCGCTAGAGGTCTTCTCAGAACAATGACTGTACGTTAGAAAACATAAACGTCATCCACACTGTCCGTGATGGACCTATAGCTCCATACTTAAATTGAGGTGAAAATATGCCTAAAATTCCCAAAAAATTTCACCTTAAATTATTCAGAATAAAATATTGAAAACGGCATGATTGTTATGTTTTTATGTGACCATAATATCACTTCTCCAGAAAATATAGCAATATCATGGGTATATTACACTGTTTTGACGACAACAAACTTGTAATGTGCGAGGTTGTAAAAAAACGGGGGGGGTGCTTAACTTAATTCTTTGTGTATATTTTGTGTCACTGAGTGTACCGCGATGAGCATGGAGAAAAGAAAGAAAACCAGAGAATTGTCTGAGGAGGTTAGACACAAGATTGTAGCCAAGCATTAACAAGCTCAAGGCTACAAAACCATTTCCAGAGACCTTGATGTTCCTGTGTCCACCGTACGCAATGTTATCAGGAAGTTTAATGGACCACACGGATTTCTGAGAAATGGGAATGTTCGGTGCATTTTTGGGTAAAAGTTGGGCACCTCACTTTTTAAAATAATTAGGGTTTGCTGAATTCGATGAACCCTGTTCCCAGGCCAAATTTTGAGTTTTGCATTTTGAGAATTTTGAGGGTTCCTCTGTTGATTCAGCATGACATATGTTGTTCTCCAAGATTGGTAAACAAGAAGCAATCTCACCGACAAGTGATGCTTTTCATTTCCATTTGATGCGAGTACACTATCAAGCCATGGTATGGAGAAATGCTCATTGTGCCAGACCTGACCTTCCCGCACCTGTGGAAATGGGATGGAAACGTGGTGATTCAGGACTTGAGCCTATTCTGATGTCACTGAGTCCAATCCCAGAAAGTTGCCTCGAGATGATTTGTTGTTCATGCCAGAAGCAATGCAAGACTCGGCGCTACAAATATCGCTATTCAGAGTTGAGGTGCACATCAATGTGTGCCTGTCAGCAACAGAGTGATGATCAGTATGAATTTGATGTATTTTGGCAAAACAACATGTGTGGCATTCCTGAATGTTTGTGCTTCATGGCCATGTATACTTAATTTTAGAATAAATGGTTGTATGAAACATTGTCTTATTAAAACCATTTCTCATTTTATAGTGTCCAATTTCAATATCAGTTTGAATGTCTCTTTCAATATGTCGCCAACCATAATATAGACGAGACGGATTTCTGAAAAAGGGCAAGTATAAGCATCTAGGTGCATTTTGGTGTAAAAGCTGTAAAGTTAAGGTAAAAGAGCTGCATGTATATACATGATATATAAATGCTTGTTCAAATAAATTGTCCAAAAATGGCAATTTGGCAGCCATTTTGTTTATGCTAATTAGAAGGTCAAAAACTCAAAACCCTGACTCCCAGAATCCACAGCCCCTCATCCACTCACTCACACCCCTCCCCCCAAAAAAAACAAACCAACTGACCATCTACCCTGCCAACATGCACCCCTCAAACAAAAAAGCAATCATGCAAAACCACACCCACTCCTGCAACACACACACACACACACACACACACACACACACACACACACACACACACACACACACACACACCATTCACACATCTCCATTTTTCTCCCGTGCTCAGTCACGACCCCTCTAGGGTGAAAGGCACCACCACCCTCAACCTAAACCTGAACCTGAACCTTTCGACGTGTCTCCATGAACTTCCTCCATATCCACAGTGAGCCTTTCAAGGCAACCTGGGCCACTCTGTCACACATCCTCCTTCTTTCTATCCCACACACTCCAAGCCAAGCAAGAAATGCAGAAAAGAAATTGCAAATACACCCTCTACACCCCACCTCAAATGGCTGACAAGAAACTCGCCAACCCTTCTCCCGACAGACTGCCTCCAGCTCACTGTACTTTTTTTTGTCCCCCATCGCACTGCGGAGCGAAAGGGGGTCTATGGTTTTTTCCTCCGTCCGTCCGTCCATGCGTGCGGGCGTGTGTGCATAAGCGAAGGACCGCATTCGAATTTGGTGTGTGGGTGCAACCCACGGCAAAATCCAAGATGGCCGCCGCCATGTACGTCTGATGCCATGTATGTCTGAACCTTGTGAGCAGAATATCTTGAAAAATAAGCGAAGTTCCAACTTCTAATCTGATGTGTGGGTGTATCGAGGCATAAGGAAGAACCCTATTGAAAATTGGGTCGCCACGTCAAAATCCAAGATGGCCACCGCCATGTATGTCTGAACCTTGTGAGTGGAATATCTTGAAAAATAAGTGAAGTACCAACTTCTATTCTGGTGTGTGGGTGTATCTAGGCATAAGGAAGAAAGCTATTGAAAATTGGGTCGCCACGTCAAAATCCAAGATGGCTGCCACCATATATTTGTCTGAACCTTGTGAGTGAAATATCTTGAAAAATAAGCGAAGTGCCAACTTCTAATCTGGTGTGTGGGTGTATCTAGGCATAAGGAAGAACCCTGTTCCAGAGGCGGGAGTAAAGAGGAATGAAGAGTGAAGGTGAGCAGAGAGTCTTGATTTTGGCAATTTCACCGGAAGATGGTTGCTGGCAGATCTTGTGTGACCTGAAGGAATATTTGGGGGACAGAGCACAGACAGAGCTGGGGGGGTTAGGCCGGAGAGGAGTCGGTAGAAGACAGAAAGACCACCAACCTGCCTGCGGTGAGTGTGTGTAAAGGCCCTCAGAGTTAGTTTCATCACGGGAGATAACAATGATTCTGAAAGCTTTGGTTTCATCAGCGTGAAGCTGAGCTTGGTGTGAGGCAGGAGCACCAGCCCAGAGGGGAGAGCAGTATTCCATTGAGCTGCGGATGAAATCCTTGAATGTGGTGAGGAGCTCAGGTGTGCCAAGGAAGGACTTCGCACGATGGAGGATACCCATTCGAGGACTGGCTTTGGAGGCCAGCTTGGAAATGTGGTTTTCCTAGGAAAGATTATGGCAGATAGTGAGACCCAAAAGCTTGAGTGACAGAACTTATTGGAGAGGATTGTTGAGAAAGTAGATGGGAGGGTTGTCCAGTCGGTCTTTTCGGAGAGACATAGTAAGAGTGTGAGATTTGTCAGGATTGAAAGACATGTTCCACTTGTTTGACCAGTCTGTGATTTTGTCCAGGACTTCCTCTCTAGTCGTAGTCAACGTGTGGCCCTGAATGGGTTACTCTCATCTCCTCTTCCTGTTCAGGCTGGAGTTCCCCAAGGCAGTGTTCTGGGCCCTGTGCTTTTTCTGGTCTTCATCAATGATCTCTCTAACTCTCTTGAAAATCCTCTCTATCTCTTTGCTGACGACTCTACTCTCTGTCTCTCCATTCTTCATACCTCAGATCGGCAGTCTGCAGCCTCCTCACTCTCTGCAGACCTTGACAAAATCACAGACTGGGCAAACAAGTGGAACATGTCTTTCAATCCTGACAAATCTCACACTCTTACAATGTCTCTCCGAAAAGACCGACTGGACAACCCTCCCATCCACTTTCTGAATAATCCTCTCCAAGAAGTTCTGTCACTCAAGCTTTTGGGTCTCACTATCTGCCATGATCTTTCCTGGAAAAACCACATTTCAAATCTGGCCTCCAAAGCCAGTCGCCGACTGGGCATCCTCCATCGTGCGAAGCCCTTACTTGGCACACCTGAGCTCCTCACCACATACAAGGCTTTCATCCGCAGCTCAATGGAATACTGCTCTCCCCTCTGGGCTGGTGCTCCTGCCTCACACCTAGCTCGCCTTCGCGCTGTTGAAACCAAAGCATTCAGAATCATTGGAATCTCCCGCGATGAAGCTAACTCCAAGGGCCTCTCACTCACTCACCGCAGGCAGGTTGGTGGTCTTTCCGTCTTCTACCGACTCCTCTCTGGCCTTGCCCCCCCAGCTCTCTCTGGGCTCTGTCCCGCAAATATTCCTACAGGTCGCACAAGATCTGCCTGCAACCCTCTTTTGGTTAAACTGCCAAAATCAAGACTCTCTGCTCACCTTCACTCCTTCATTCCTCTTTTCTCCCGCCTCTGGAACAAACTCTCTCACTCTCTTCAATCCCACTCCACCCTCCAAGTCTTTAAAACAGCTGTTCACCACCATCTCTTATCTTCCCCCATCCAAAACCTTGATCTTTTCTACCCCCGCTAATTTCACCCCAATTCCCCTTTTTGAAATACCAACTTCTGTCCTGGAAGTCCTTGGTGTCCTTGTGCTTTATACTTCTCCCTCCCCCCCCCCCCACCCCCCTTCCCATGCCTCCTCCCCCCGGGCCCTCTCCCTTCCACACATCTCCCTGCTCTCGGATGTTGTGTTTGTGTGCTTCCCCTTTTCTCCCCATCTTGTCTTCCGCTCCCTCTTTTTGTGTATTTTGTTTGTCTGGTCGATTTGTTTGTGAAGTAAATGTTAGCTCTTTCACGAGCCTCGATTCAGTATACAAAAAAAAAAAGAAAAAAAAAAAAGTCTGCATATAGTGAGGAGGCTGCATACTGCCGATCTGAGGGATTAGGTATGGAGCGACAGAGAGTGGAGTCATCAGCAAAGATATAAAGAGGATTTTCCAGAGAGTCGGAGAGATCATTGATGAAGACCAGAAAAAGCACAGGGCCCAGAACACTGCCTTGGGGAACTCCAGCCTGAACAGGAAGGGGAGCTTAGAGAGATCCATTCAGGGCCACATGTTGACGACGACCAGAGAGGAAGTCCGCAAGCCATGCGTGGAGATTTCCATGGATACCATAGGAGGAGAGTTTGGTGAGCAGAGCGGGGTGCCAGACCGTATCGAAGGCAGGTGATATGTCACGGGAGACAGATCTGATTTCCTGTAGGGCATTGAGGACCTCCATCCATTGTTGCAAACACTTTCTTCTACTTTCCTATCTTCCTCTCGTGCACCTTCTCCATGTTCTCTTCCCAAGGTACAGACAATTCTCCTAAGATGACCTGTCTTGTTGCACCTGACCAGATGACAATGTCAGGCCGCAACCTTGTCACAAAGATCTCCTCTGGGAATACCAATTGTGGCTTTAGGTCTGCCACCTCCTGCCAATCACAAGCATCTGACAGCCCTCTTGCTTTCCACTTCCTCCTCTTTCCACCTCTTACCACTTGCCCCCCACAGCTACGGCTGAACCAGTCGGGGTCACCAGTGTGGTGCTATGCACACACAACTTGTTTGCCAAGAAGGTAGGCCACCACGCGTTGAACAAAATCAAACACTTTATTCAATGCTCGCACGTAAGCACTGGGCGGGCTCGACTTTTGAGCCCGCGTATATGTCCCGAGGCCACGCCTTGCCCTCGGGCATGGCCGGTCGGCCGAAAGGCAGGGCATGTATTCCAGTTCAACCCTGCGCCTCATGACGCCTTTGCTCCGGGCTTGGCCCGAGCCGTGCTTCCAAGCCCGGTCGCTCGCCTCACCCACTGGTGCGCGGAATTATTACCCGCTGGCGTTGTGTCCGCCACAACTAAACGAAATCAAAATAATTCCACAAAACATGTAAGGCCTCTGTCAAAGCGCCTTTGGGCTTCTGGAAAAGCGCTATACAAAATAAATGAATTATTATTATTAATAAACACAATCAGACACAACTTGACCCACACATAGATGGGATCTGGTGTTACTGTTATAACTCTTAACCAAAATGTAATTATTGCTCAGTATGATTAGCTAAAACAGAGAGAACACAGAATCATTCCAATCAACGGATTGCCTCTGCACCAACATAACAAGGGCTGATTTCTGATGGTCGTTATTCACTATCACAATATCTCAATGGTTTTCGAATCACACGGCCTGATCTGGTCGAGTACGGAGAGTTGTCTGGCCCTGTTGTCTCAGCACTCTCGTCATCCTTGGAGCTGGAGCAGCCATTAGTTTCCATTTCTGAAGCGTCGTTGTTGAAATGTACGTGTCGAGCAGTCGGTAGAATTTGATGTGTTGGTTGGGTCGGTCCGTCCTTCCACTTGGCGCCACAATCGGGTGGATGAAGTTCACCAAGTGTGCCCTGGTTCTTCGAAGACGCGTCCCGTTAGGCGTCTGCACTATATACGAGCGGGGTTCATTACAGCGAGCCACAACTTTCCCGGGGTACCATTGGTGCGTGTCCTTGTTCAGAATCCGAACCCGATGTCCAATAGCCAATTCAGGTAATTGCGGCCCAGCCGTTCTGTTGTATTGCTTCGCCATCCGGTCTCCATGTTCCTTCAATCGTTCCTGAATTTCCTGATGCCTTTGTTTTGCAGGAACCAACAGACGACTTGGTAGGTTGGTGCGTATGGGCCGGTTGAACGGCATTTCGCTTGGACTTGGGAGGTGGGAATCTACAGGTGTGCACCTCAGGTGTTGTAGTGCAATATCTATGTCACTCCCTGATCGAATACACTTTTTGATCATGTTTTTCACTGTTTGAACTTGTCTCTCAACCAATCCATTACTGCGTGGATATCTCGGCGATGTTGTCATGTGTTTTACATTCCATTTGGTACACATATCATGGTACGGCTTACCCACATATTGAGGTCCATTGTCCGATATGACCTCCAGAGGTGGGCCGAACATACTGAAACATTCAGATGTGACCTTGGCTACTGCACTTCTCGTCGTGTATTCCATTCTCTTCACAACTGGGTACTTGGTGTAATAATCCGTCACCAAGAGGTAGGTCTGCCCGTGTAGCTCACACATATCACTGGCTACCTTTGTCCATGGTACCGCTGGTATCTCCTGAGCTATCATAGCCTCATGCCTTTGTTCTGGTTGGTTCTCTTGACATGCCTTACATGTTCTGACAACTCTCTCAATGTCCAGATATATACTTGGCCAGTAAACACATTCGCGTGCGAGACGTTTTGTCTTTTCGATCCCCATGTGCGCGATTCATGGAGCTGGTCGAGGATATCCTTACGTAGCTGCTCTGGAATTAGTACCTGTCGACCTTTGAAGAGAACACCATCACAAATACCAATTTCATCACGGTATGGCCAGTACGGACGTACGTCCACAGGCAGCTCTGTCGTCCTAGCAGGCCACCCTCGATGAACAACCTGCTGCAATGCTCGAAAGGTTCTATCAGCCTTTCCACACTCTCTGAGTTGGTCCTGTTTCCTTTTGCTGAAATTAATGAGGTCAAAGCGATGATGATCATCCACATCATCAAGCTCAATACCATCTACACGTGTGTCCAACTGCAGTTCCTGATTGTTCTCTGGGTTCGGTAGCCTCGACAGCGTGTCTGACAGCATCATCTCACGGCCGGCCTTATACTCCAGATCAAAATCGTAGCCTTGGATTTTCACAAGAAGGCGCTGAAGCCGTGGAGGGGCGCTTGTAAGCGGTTTGCTGATGATCATGACCAATGGTTTGTGGTCTGTGTATACCTTGAAGCGTTTCCCAAACACGTAAGTATGGAACTTCTGTATGCCAGCAACAAGGGCCAGGGTTTCTCGTTCAATGTTTGAATATGCAGCCTGAGTGGGTGTCAGAGTTCGTGACGCAAAAGCAGCAGGCTTGTCATCCTGCAAAAGGCATGCACCGTTGCACCCAGTCCCTTCTGTGACGCATCCACTTCCAAAACTGTCTCCTTGTCATGATGATAGTATGTTAGACAGGCGTCTGCGTCAACACTCTGTTTCAGTTGCTCAAATGCAAACTGATGGTCTTCCTGCCACATGAATGGCACTCCATTCTTCAGTAAATCTCGGAGGGGTGCCACTTTATCCGCAAAGTGGGGAATATGTGGTGACAGATAGTTCATCAGTCCAATGAATCGGCTCAAATCTTCCTTATCCTGCGGTGACGGCATCTTCCGGATGTCGCAGATCTTCCCAGGATCAGGTGAGATTCCTTGTTTGCTGTAGAACGAGCCGAAGAAGTTGATACAGTCGGTCTTGATGATACATTTCAAAGAGTTGAAAACCAGACCCTCTCTTCGTGCTACTTTCATCAGGTTCAGAAGATTACGATCATGCTCCTCTTCAGTTCGTCCTGATACTGCCACATCATCGGAGATACGAATACAGCCTGGTGCTTGCTCGAGTATGCGGTCCATGGCTTGCTGGAACAGATTCTGGCTGACACATAACCCAAAAGGCAATCTCTTGAAGCACCAGCGCCCAAAAGGTGTGCGGAATGTGGTAAAATCCTGGCTTTCTTCATCCAGATGCACAGCCCAATAGCCAGCCCGAGCATCTAATTTTGAGAATATCGTGGCGTCAGCAAATTCTGGGTTCAGCTCGTCTAATGTCGGTATTTTATGTGGACACCTCTTCAGCCAAGAGTTCAGGCGTTTCGGATCGAGACATACTCTTAAGCTCCCATCTTTCTTTACACTATTACAGGTGGAAGAGCACCAATCCGTATGATAGTCCACTTTCCTGATGATACCCTGTTTTTCCATTTTCATTAGTTCCTCCTTCAACTTCCCTTTGATGTGAACACTACACTTCCTTGGTGCGTCAATCAATGCCTTTGCCTCAGGCTTTAGATGAAGCCTCACTTTTCCTTTAAAATTCCCAATGCAGTCAAACCTGTCCGGGAACAGCATTTTCAAACCATCCACGGAATTCACCTTGTAGGCCTGTTCCTCGTGGCGCATTGGTTTCGCAATCCTTGATGCTGGAGGTGCAGCCTTCAGCAATGTCCTCCATTGCCCAGCAATGCTGTTTATGGTGACGATGTTGAGCCGTTCACACGCTGGTAGTCCAAGTACTGCAGGTCCAGGTACTTCAACCACATATAACCTGTACTTGAACCAATCTGAGTCTTTATATCGACACAAGAGCTTTGGGATTCCGTGACACTTGATCTCACTGCCATTGTAAGCAGTGAGCTTGGTCCCACCAAGTGGAGTCAGTTTTGACATCCATTTGTTTCCATACATGTCCTTCACAATACGCGTTGGCAAAGTATTCCCTGACGCACCTGTATCCACTTTCAACTGCAGTTTGTATACACCTTTCATGTCAGGGCATACAATTTTCAACAATGTGTACACTTCATCCCTCGTCTCCTTCATACACAGTGATCCTTCATACACAGTACCCTGATCACGTGAAACGGCTTGGTGTGTTCATATGCGTCACTGTCACTTTCGTAACTGTCTTCATCGCCTTCAGTACAATACCCTGACACTTCATTCAACGAGGTCCCATTATTGTTACTTTCCCGAAGCATACCTCTCAACTTGCTTCTGCTGACTCGACGGCCTCTTCCACCCATTGCAGGATGGCGGCTCCACTCGTACCCATCAGCATATCTCGTGCTTCGTTTGGGATTTTCACAACAACGGGCCCAGTGTCCCAGTTCACCACAATACTTACAATAAATCATTGTATGCTGGGCAGTTCCGTGGTGGATGTGATAGTCCACACTTTTTGCACTTTTGTCGATGTGTCATGGCATTCACGGACGATGGAGGCCCTTCCATCTTCTGGATGGCCTGCTTTCCAATTACCATTGCTTCGTACTTGCGTCCCTCACTTAAAACCAGGTCCATGTCGTACCCGACCTCCTGGTCGAGCAGATGCTTTTAAAAATCATCATGTGGGGTGCTCGCAACAATCAACTCGATAATCCGTTCCGAGAGTTCTGCTTCGGAGA
This sequence comes from Myxine glutinosa, assembly GCF_964187855.1. NCBI lineage: Eukaryota > Metazoa > Chordata > Myxini > Myxiniformes > Myxinidae > Myxine > Myxine glutinosa. The sequence continues at coordinate 37,354,599 of NC_136264.1, read as the reverse complement.
AATTGCACAACCTGCCCTTCCGTCAGCATCGGTTGACGAAATCATCAATGGACTCTCCTTCTTGCTGCCGGAATCTCATCATTTCCAGCCGGTGAATCCGAAAGTTTATGTGAATGTCCAACTGATCCTCGAATAATTTATATAATTTATCCGGATCCTTTTTATCATCCTCACTCAGAGTCGATGCATTGATCTGCCTCAGTCCTTCGTCTCCCACAGCAATCTGAATCTTGATGGCCTGTCTGGCTTTAGTATCGATGCCTTCGTCCAACAGCACCAAGTTCATTCGTTACTTGAATAACTTGAAGGTCTCCGCCAGCTCCGAGCTGGACCAGTCCATTGTCGGGAACTTCGCCATGTTGAAAAAACACGGAACGTGCCGCCGTGGTAATCCGCAAAGAAAAACAAGACCAAACGTCAAACTGCTTGTTGATTAAACGGTAACTAACTGTAACTGTAACGCGAACGGTAACTGTAAGCTGCGCTTCACTTCCGCTGAACTTGGGCACAGTGAGTGAGCTTTAGCGTGGCTCTTCCTTTTGTATGCATTTTCTACACATATCACACATCTTACACACATATCACACATCTTACACACATATCACTATACATACTTGTCTGATATACATGCCTATTGTTTCTGTAGACTAAGAAGAAGACCTTTGTTGGTCGAAAGCTTGTCAAAAGTTAAAGATCGACCGTCCTGCAGCTACGTCCGCGTCTGATTTAATCTCCCGATTATGTATTTAATGCAAATGAGACGCCCTGCTCATACTGTGGAGTTTCTACTATTTCTCACAGTTATATATATATGAATGAATGAATGAATGATCGTTTTAAGGCCAGTTTCCCCGCAAGAGCGGGGGTTAGCCTTGCGGGTCCCACGACAATCATGGTTCCCTGTTTGAGGCAATGTTTTTATGGCCGGATGCCCTTCCTGACCCCAACCCTTGGTCACGCTCTTACGAAGCGCAGGGATACAGTGTACCTATTCTGAATCTGGGTACACACCGTGATCATTCATCCCAGCAAGTTGGTACTCAATTTGCCGACCTCGGAAGGATGACAGGCTGAGTCAACCCCCCTGGTGTTAATTCAGTGATCGACCGGGATTCGAACCCAGGATCCTAGGATCCCAAGCCGGCACCCTAAGCGCTAAGCCAACACCAGGCTCTATATATATATATATATATATATATATATATATATATATATATATATATATATATATATATATATATATATATATATATATATATATATATTTTCAGTCACGTGAAAAAGTAAGTACACCCCATGCAAAGTTTTGACTTTTTCAACATATTTCAACATCCAGCTATTTGATCTTCATTTCAACAATATTGATAGATAAAGGTGATATAAAATAACAAATATCATGAAACATTTACATTTTGTAGTCCATTGTAAAATTTAAATAAACATAAATGCAAATTTCGCATGTGGAAAAAGTAAGTACACCCTTGGCTCTAATAGGTGGTATTGCCCCCTTTGCAGAAACAACCTCAAGTAGGCATTTCTTATAACTGTCTACCAGTCTATGACATCGACTGGGAGAAATTTTTGCCCACTCCTCCATGCAGAATTATTTCAGCTGTGCGATGTTTGAGGGGTTTCTTGCATGCACAGCTCGATTCAAATCCCCCTACGACATCTTGATGGGATTTAGATCCGGGCTCTGACTTGGCCATTCCAGAACCCTCCATTTCTTTCTTTTCAGCCATTCGTTGGTGGATTTACTGGTATGTTTAGGGTCATTGTCATGTTGCAAGGTCCACCTTCGGTTGAGCTTCAACTTTCCGACAGATGGCCTCACATTATCCTCAAGCACCCTCTGGTACAATGAAGAATTCATAGTGGATTCTATTATGGTGAGCTGCCCAGGCCCTGATGCAGCAAAGCTGCCCCAAACCATAATATTTCCACCACCATGCTTTACAGTTGGTATCAGGTTCTTGTGGTCAAATGCTATCTTTGGTTTTCGCCAAACATGTCTTCTGGTACTGTGGCAAAATAGCTGTACCTTTGACTCATCTGTCCAGAGCACATTGTTCCAGAAGTGCTGGTCTTTGCTGAGGTGTTAATTGGCAAACTTTAGTCTTGCCCTGATGTTCTTTCTGAACAGCAAAGGTTTGCTCCTAGCACACCGCCCATGTAGATCAAATTTGTGCAGCCTCTTTCTTATGGTAGACTCGTGCACTTTGACATCAACGGTGGCAAGAGCTACCTGTAGGTCCCGTGTTGACATTCTGTGGTTCTTAGAGACTTCTTTCAGCATCTTGCGGTCTGCTCTCGGGCTGAACTTGCTGTGGCGGCCTGGCCTGAACAAGTTGGCAGTTGTTTGGAATCTTCTCCACTTGTAGATGATCTTCCGGACAGTCGAATGATTGATTTCAAATTGTTTGGAGATCTTTTTTAATCCCTTCCCAGACTCATAGGCATCTATAACCTTCTTTCTGAAGGCCTCAGAGAGCTCTTTTGATTTTGGCATGGTGATGCTGCACACTTCAACAGCAAAGAGCAAACCAAACTAAATGTCTGAGGTTTTAATAAGACAGGTTCCTCCAAGATCCTCTCTAACGATGTTCTAATCATTTGCACCTGAGCTGGTGCACCTGATTCTAATTTTAGGTATTTGAAGTAGTGATAAATGTAGGGGTGTACTTACTTTTTCCACATGCGAAATTTGCATTTATGTTTATTTAAATTATACAATGGACTACAAAATGTAAATGTTTCATGATATTTGTTATATTATATCACCTTTATCAATCAATATTGTTGAAATGAAGATCAAATAGCTGTATGTTGAAATATGTTGAAAAAGTCAAAACTTTGCATGGGGTGTACTTACTTTTTCACGTGACTGTATATCTATGGCGTTGCAGGGTAACAATGAGTCGCTTCCTGATGGGAATCTGAAGAGAGGGGGGAGGAGAGGAGGGAGGGGAAGGGGCAGAGAAGGGGGGAGGAGAGGAGAAGAGCAGACAAAATGTCGACTTTACATTTGCAATGTTACAGTTCAAGATGGCAGACGTTTGATTTGAGTTCCAAACAGAACGTTTGATTTGGTTTTTAAAAATAAGATTATTTTTGTAGGTGCATTAATATAACTATCTATTAATACAATGAAAGAATATCACACAAATATGTGAGCTCTGTCTACTGTAACACCATGGCTTGCAAAAGCAGCCTGAATAGCGTTCACCAATCGCTAGACATGGTAAATGTTGTCAGATTTAACTCCAGATTTGGACATTATTTAGTCTACAGCATACAATCCTCATATCCGAATCCAGATTTAGATGATATGCTTTAATGATGCAGTGATAATTGATCGTGTTTCCAAAGAAAGGCACATTTGAGGAGGCCGAAACAAAAGGGCGGCTTAAGAACCCAGCGAGGTGCAGTGGGCTGACCAAGATGGCAGGCCGCCATATTGGTAAACCACCACACCAGGTTTTTTTCTTATGAGCACCTCGTTAATCATCTTCAAAAAGGATGTTAAAACACACCCAAACACCCAGTTTTAATCCTCGCAATCTGTTGGAGGTCCAGGTGTATGCATGCAAAGTTTATGACCACAAGGTTTCATAGTTTTGGAGTTATGGAGGAGACAAACGGACAGACGGACACTACCTTTTATTATTATATATATATATATTAGGGTGGTGCTCAAAATAATTAAAAAAAAATATTTACTGGGACATGGCTTTATGTTGTTCCTTTTGTTCCAAAATGAAAAGACACCAAATATGAAAGCAATCTGATTTTATTTAGGGGTGCCACATCAGCCTTCAAACTAAAGGTGTCGACAAAACTTTTCTATATATGGATCGAAAGCAAAACCAGAAGTTTGTTTTATGAAAATCCACCCTCCACTCACTTTCTTTGTATTCTAGCAAACACAAGTTACAATAGCTGCACAAATAGCACTATATTGCTATGAAAACTCAAATTCAATGATAACAATCCAAATGTTCAGTTCATAAAATGAAGAGACACCATATCACATAATATTAAAAAACCCAAATATAATGAGAAATGTAACTCCTATTTCTGGGCCTGTTTCACCACTGTTGCCTTCTTGGCATCGGGGTACATCTTCCTGTGAGCAGCAACAACGTGGAGCAGAGCTTGCTTTTGCTCTTCATCCTTTGTAAGGAGCTTATTGTAGTCTTGTATCAATGCGACACCCCTTTCTGCCCTGTCGTTCACCACGACTAAGCTACTGGCGGATTTCTTTGCTTCCTGAAAGCTGGTTTCTTGCTCCCATGAACCAGGATCCTTATCCATCCAATCAGTTGGGGTCCCTAGGATGCTGAAGAAATGCTTGGTGTGTTTTGTTATGAGGCCAGCGATTGACAGGGCGGTTCCTCGTTTGATAGCTGGTCTCTTTGGAGAGGGGTTTTCACCATCATTTTTCAATGCTTCAATCATATTGATCTTGCTTTCTTTGTCAATTCTGGTGTCAAAGAATGCAAATGCCACTAGTACTGGGCTCATGTACCACGTGTGGCGGCCAAGTGCCTTCAAGGCTGCCTGAGCCATCTTCTGATTGGTTTGTTCAAACGTTTCCAACTTCTTGAAGAGGTTAATGTCATTCAGGGGAGCCTCAATAGCTTGTGGAGCCCGAAACCAAGCCTGTACATACACAAGGCAGACAAAAATGTTGAAGGCTCGGAGTTCTCTCGCCTCTCGAAGTGTCAAGTGGAACTCTGACCGAAACATGAACACCTGTAGTGAATATAGTGCTTTTGCCATCCATCTGGCTCTGTGCATTGCTCCTGGAGCCATGATCCGGATTCCACGAGGTGGGATTCCTCCCATGTAGATGACAGTCAGTTCTAGGAGTTCACGATAATCATCTCGTGGCTGCTGATCTTTCAAACACACAAGAACGTTTTTGCTTCCAACACAGTGTTTACAGATCCCATTGAAGCCTTCCTCTCTGAGAATTGATCGTGAAGAAACTTCCTGCCCTCGGGGTTGGTGATTATGGCCTCCGAATCTGCATGCCTAAGATCAAACGTCTTCTCCAAGGAGGCCTTGAAGGATGCTTCCTTTTTCTCTTGGGTCGCACCACCCCGCTTTGCACCTTTTTGGAGGCTCCTCCATTCTTCATATAGCCTCTCCAAACGATGGATGCAGTGCTGCTTCGTCGTTGTAGGTAGGTGAGCTTTTTCCCAGAACTTCACAACCTCTTCAATGGTGAGGGTTGCACTCTCCCGGGCAGTGCGATTCTCCTTCTTCAGGTGATGGAAAAACAGGACAAGAGATTGATGCACAGTCGGGAGCTTGGCACCTTTGATGGCATCTCCAGAAGTGGACCCAATGAGATACACATTATCCTGAGCCCGAGTTTTCAACGAAACACTGGTACTAGCACATGCCATATCTGCAAAATACGCAAGAATGTGGGTAAAATCCTGTTAATTCTTACTCCACAGGGTCACTCTCTACAAAAGAGCCACAGTCAATAAGTTAGGCCTACATATTACACACTAAAAAAGCGTACCCCTGACCCCGGGAACCTGTACAAAACATGCATGAAAATTGCCCAGATAGTGATCATAGGAAGTCTCAAAACTGTATGTATAATATATTGTATATATATATAATGTATAATGTGTATTTATGTATATTTATTATTTAATGTATATTTACTATATATTTATTTTTAATATTATATTTAATGTATATATATAATTATGTATTTATTTTGTGTATATACAGCCCAAAAAATGGGCATTCCTATTTTTGCATGGGGGAAAATTCATCACTGATGTGGCACCCCTACATATTATTGGATTCCATTCAAATTTGGTGTGGTTTCCTTTGACACCAACAACAACAACAACAACATGCATTTTAAAAGGCCATTTTCCCTGCTAGAGCGGGGGTTAGCCTTGCGGTCCCCATGACAATCTTCTCCATTTTGCCCTATTTTCTGCATCTCTCCTTGTTAACCCCCTTGCCCCCATTTCTTCTTCCACCATCTTTAGCCAAGTCTTTCTCGGTCTTCCCCGTCTTCTACTTCCTTCTACATTCATTTCCATCACTCTTCTCAACCAGTCACTTTCATCCTTCCTCAACACATGACCAAACCATCTCAACCTGTTCATCTTCACAGCATCAATCACAGGCTCTATTCCCATCATCTTTCGCAATTCATCATTTGTCTTCCTCTCTCTCAACGATACTCCGCACATCCGTCGAACCATTCGCATTTCCACCCTTTCCAACCTTCGTTGCTGCTCTACGTTCATTACCCATGTCTCGCTCCCATAAATCATAACACTTCTCACACATGCAGCATACACCTTTCCCTTCAGCTTCAACGACACTCCCCTCATCATCAGCACGCCACTCAATTCCCGAAACTTCTTCCATGCACATCTCACTCGAGCAACCGTTGCCGAGTCTGATCCACCTTCTCCATTCAGCATGTCTCCGAGGTAGCAAAATGTTTTCACACCTTCCAGCTTCACACCGTCTCCAAGATCCAACTCAACATTTCCTCCATCTGAAGCTCCCTCTGTGCACACCTTACATTTGAATGTAGCTGCCACACTGGTTAATGACCCTCTCAGACCACTACATTTTTGATGAACCCATTCAGCGCACATTGTACACTGAATGGAGTTCACTCCGACACCCTTCCTACACACAGCACAGGGCCACTTCCCAGTTATTTCCACCTCACCACATGCTTTACCACTTGCCATCACCTTCGTCTTTCCGATATTCACCTTCAGACCTTTTGTCTCCATACATTCCTTCCACGTGTTCATCTTTTCCTTCAGTCCATCCATACTTTCCGCAATCAACACCAGATCATCTGCATACAACAACTCCCACGGTAAACCCTCCTTTACGTTCTGAGCCAGCACCTCCATCACAGCTACAAATAGTGGTGGACTTAGTTTCTATAAGGTTTGCTATAAGGTTTGCTATAAGGTTTGCTATAAGGTTTGCTATAAGGTTTGCTAAAAGGTTTGCTAAAAGGTTTGCTAAAAGGTTTGCTATAAGGTTTGCTCCACGATAATATATATGGCCGATGTCTTACGTGCCTGCTAGGCAGACCCCGGATGTGAGCATAAGTATATTGTCGTGTGGACAGCTCTCAGTTCAGACCGAGAGTAAGCGGTGGAAGCGAGCATTAATGAAGGCGTTCAGTTCAATTGATGGCGGATGATACACGAGGAGGAGGAGGAGGAAGAATACCAACTCACCTGGACGGCCGGCACAGGTGTCTTCACCCTGCAAATTAACTCAACCCGAGGCGGAATTAAAGTGTACAAAATTAAGATTTATTAAACGGAACCAGAGAACAAGAACGCGACGGTAAATAAATGTCCTAAATCGGGACGTCCCCACACCAGACTTAAACACAAACACAAGGGAGAATTACGAAAAGAACCGCGTCGTGTGGTGTGAGCTTATCCCAATCTGGCTGAGGTGTGTCAGGGATAGTCAGGCCCTGAGCTCACCGTCGGAACGCGACTCTGGTGTTCATGGGAGGAAGGCCTTTATGCGCCCTTGTTCGCGCACTGCTAGGCCAACGTACGCCGCTGCCCGGCACGCCTCATTCGCACGCTCGTCGCTCGCACGCGAGGTCCCGTACGCGAACGCAGGGAAGGAGGATCGTCAGTGCTCCACCGTCTCTCCACCGTCCGTCGTTGTCCAAAAAGTAAGGGTCCACAACGGGAAGAGGTCCAAGGCAAGAAGGGAAGAGAAGAGGAAGAGTACAGGGCAAGCAGAAGGTCCAATCGCAAGAGAGAAAATGTCGGTCTCTCCTCACTTTTTATCAACCCCTCGTGATGTCATATATATATATATATATATATATATATATATATATATATATATATATATATATATACATATATATATATATATTGTTGTGGATATGAGAATGTTTTTTTATTTTGTTGTTGTGGTAAAATGTTGTTGTAAAAGGTTGTTGTAAAATATCACCCCTCCTCCCTCCGTTTGTGTTTGTATAAAGGTCAAAGGGCGTTTCCGTAGTTAGTCCATAAAACATACATGCAGGACACGATATATCCTTTCTTTTGACAGTTATATCCTTATTATGTGTATTAGCGAAAGGCTGTGTCTTCCATTAATTGAAATACTCCATTGCACCAGTGAAAGAGAATAGATTCCCTTTCCTTCCCATCCCCAAAACCTCCATTTCCATATTGCATCCCCTCTCGTCACCGCTGAGCCCTCGATTGCCCATATTACCTCCCCTCCAATAACCGCCATTGACCACGAGGCTCGAGTCGGGGAAGAAAGGCGTGTCTCCACCTCGTCATAGAGGGGAGGAGTGAGCCCGTCCCACTCGACCAACCATGAGCCAGGGGTTCGGCTAGAGAGGGCGGAGGAAGAGCGATCGGGGAGGGTCGCAAAGGTTGAGGGGCGGGGGCCTATATAACCCAAGGCCGGGGTGTGGCCAGAGAGATGCGTTTTTACAGAGGAGAGCAGAAGACAGAAAGGCCTGGAGTTGGACTTTGAGTTGGTCTGAGTTGGTTGGGAGTCGGTCGTCAAGTGCAGAGTGGTGAAGAGTCAGTCAGTAGAGGTGGTGGGCAAGTGGTTGCGTTGGTTGCGGTGAGGAGTCGGTGGTAAAGAGTGAGGGACCAAGAAAGAGAGAGAAAGAGTCCTGAAGCAAGAGAGGAAGTTGTTGGACTGGGTGGGACTAAGGAAGGAGAGAGAACCCGTCACACCAATCCCCCAAGCTCCGCGTTGGCTCCACCAAGCGTTCAGCTCCACCAAGCTCCGCGTTGGCTCCACCAAGCGTTCAGCTCCACCAAGCTCCACGTTGGCTCCACCAAGCGTTCAGCTCCACCAAGCTCCGCGTTGGCTCCACCAAGCGTTCAGCTCCACCAAGCTCCGCGTTGGCTCCACCAAGCGTTCAGCTCCACCAAGCTCCGCGTTGGCTCCACCAAGCGTTCACCTCCAGCCATCCACCTCCTGCAATTCCCCGCGTGAGTCAGTGTCTTTTGTTTGTTCTGTCCTGGGTTAATTAAGTCTGTATAAGCTAGTATTTTCCCTGTGTCACCTGCGTCTTATGTGCTTGTAAATAAACGTGACTGCTTTCTTTTTGCTTGTGTGTAAATAGTCAATAAATTCAGTCGTATTTCCAAACCTTTCTTTGCCTTCGTTTTCCTCTTTGCATTGCGTCGTTTTCGTCTTTTCCCTCATTGAGCAGCTGGGGTGCGATACGGCCAAAGTCTGGGTGAATCGGGTGAGTTTTGTTAGGTCGCGGTCTTACACCACCGCTCGGTCTATAACATCTAACCGCGATCTGTAACAATTGGTGTCTGGGAGTGGGATTCGGGGCCCGAACCAAATTTTTAAAACATCTAGATCTAGAAAAAAAATTTTGGTCAAAATTACGAGCTGCCGAAATTTGTTTTTTTTTAAAGCAAAATCCGAATTTTGAAATCGCGCCATGGCTGTTCAAGGCGACGGGATGCCGGTGGGAGAGATAGACGGGGTAGAATCGACCCAGGACTTAGGAAAAAAAATGGTGGAGGAGAGTAAAGAAGGTGTGGTTGAGGGTGTGCACAAAATGGCAGCCTCGCGCACGTGGTTGAGGGGGCAGCTGCGGCCGCACCCTTTGTACTACCAACGGTGGTCCAAATGCAAGCCTTCATGGCGCAATTCGCCGAGATGCTGAGAATAAACGGGGAGAAATGGAGTAAGGAAATGGATGCTCAGGGTGAGCGAATGGAACAAATGGGGAACTGGATGGAGGCTCAGAGTGAGCAAATCGAAGCAACAATAAACGGAATGAGGGCCGATAGGAAGGAAAGGGAGCAGAGGGACAGAGACCGCAAGTTGGGCGAAAGGGTCCCAGGGGTGCACGAGGAGGTAACGCGAGTCGAAAAGCGCTGGTTGAGCGAAGCGGAGAAAAGCGCGGGTACAATGACGGGGGTAGAAATCGCGACACGGGGTTTAGAAAAGCCAGCGGTCGCCGAGGTTAATAAAGAAAAAGCAGTAGCGGGAAGAATTAAAATTGAAGAGATGACGGAGGTAGCCCGGGAATTGCAGGGAGAAATGGATTATGTACAAGGTCTGTGTTCAAATCATGATGTGATGCTCACTAACCAAATAAAGAGTTTGCAGGTGGCAAAGGAGGGGCGGAGACGAAGTACGGAGGTGAGTGGCAATGTATATGATGTGAGGAAAGCTTCAGTCGGCTTGGGGATTGGTTTGGATCCGGGTGTTCGTGAAAGGCCGTTGGTGAAGTGTGTGACAGGTCAGGTGTGCGAAAAAAGAGGTGTGCGAGAATGTCCGACCATGGGGTGTGTGAGGAAAAAGTGCACGCCGAGGAGTGAGTGTGCCGTCAGGAGTGAGCCGGTCGAAGCGCGTGTGCGAGGGGGTACATGGAAGCGCGGTGTGGTGAGTGTTACGGAGGAAGTAACGAGAGAGTGTACACCTGTGGTGAGTGTTACAGAGGGTGTAACGGGAGAGTGTGCGCGAGAGGTATGGTGTGTAACAGGGAGAGCGTTGGTGGAATGTACGGACGGCGTTGGAACGCCAGGTTTTGTGAGGGTGAAAGGGGTAGCGTATGCTTGTAGGCATGCAAGTGAAGCATCGATGGTAACCGGTTTAGTGGTTAGAGCGACGGATAGCCGATGCGAGCACTCGGTGCGAGGGGTGCTTGGTTGGGTGCGAGGCCCGGCGTCGATCGAAGCTGCGTCGTTTCTCTTCGAAGCGTCGTTGCCGATTCGGGCTTGGCCCCGCCCCGCACGGTCGAGTCCGGGCTTTGTCGGGCGAGGCGACCGGTCCGGTTCGAGGGCGAGTGGGAGGAAGCGGAACGGTGCCCCCTCGTGGGGACGGGGTTCCGACCGGGGGAGATGGAGCCATCGGGCCCGGGACCGCAAGGTGCCGCGCCGAGATGGTGCGTGGAATCTCGGTCCAACCAAACCACCTCCCTTGAACCGAAAGCCGGACGGATTCAACCTGCAGGCAACCAAACCACCCGAATTCATTGCTCGGCTTTACGAAGCCGAGTTTAATGATGTCATGACGCACCGAGGCTAGGATATAGCGGACTGTGATGATGGTGATCGTGATAGTGATAGTGTTTTGGACCCAAAATTAGAGAAAAACAAAATTTGGTGATTGGCAAAGGATTGGCAGTAATGATTGGCAGATGATGGGCAGTGATTGGCAAATTTTTGATTGGTTGGAATTTAGGTGTACAAAATTGATAGTGAGAGACCCCCGATGTGGTGGGATGGCAAATCCACCATCCCTCACAGACGTGGGGGCAAAGGAGCAATAGCTTATGGGGTGATGGCAGTGAAAACTAGCCCGGGTGGGTTAGGTTATATTGATAGGGCCCTAGAAGATGACATTAGGTGACGTTAAGGTTAGTTAGCGACTGATACCTGTAGTGGGGACGCAGGTAGATTAGTGTGGATTATAATGACGTGGGAGCGCAATAGTTTAAAGGGACGACTGGGAAGCGCAAGTTTCAGAGGGGGGTAGTTAGCTGAGATGATGCCGTGGGTGTGAGGATTGAACAGGTGAGAATGGAACAGGTGTGATTGCACAGGTGTGCGACTGAACAGGTGTGTGGAGCAGTGTATGAGGGAGTAGTGGTGATTGCGTGTTGTGCTGACCAAATGGTCCAGGAAGAAAGGAGGGTGCAGGTGGCACCAGGTATGATTGCACAGGTGTGCAACGACAGGTGAATGAAGAACAGGTGTATGTGGCTGTGTGGAATAAATGGTAGTGTGGAATATCTGGAGTAGTGGAAGGGATGGTCGTGGAGTGAGAATGGTGGAAATTGTGGAGTGGAGTGGATGGTGCGAAGGTGTGAATGGGGGAAGAGTGGACCCCCATCGCGGATACCCGGGGCGGGTAGTGTAGGTGTTAGGTAGAGGGTACAGGTAAATTGTGGTTGGATATTGGCATCTGTGGTGCGGGTGACAGAATGGTATGTGGATGGGTGCGTTGGTGTTGTGGAAATGGCTGGGCGTGTAGCCTGTTAGTGTGTGTAGTTGGTTTGGGCACTCCACCACTGTAAGGATGTCGGCCAGGTGAGGCCGCAGGTGGGCTCTGGGAGCCGGTAGTAGTTGTGTGGATGGGGCCCGAGGATCCGGAGGACGGACCCGGGTAGCCCAGTGCCAGAGGGCACCATGGGGTGACAGAGCCAGGAGAGGGGCTGTCCCCAGTTAGTTAGGTTAGGGTGAGGAGCTAGGTAAGCTCGGGTGGCAACTACAGTGGTGGAGGTGTGCAGGTGGGTAGACCTGTTGGGAGAGGTACACGTCGCAGCCCAGAAATTGTGCTAGAGCACCGGGAGATGAATCGGGGGAGTGAGACCCCAAATTGAGGAGCACCACAGTTTGGCCAATGGGAATTGGTTATTAGAACCCATAGTGTAAGTTGGCCAATGGATTGGCAGGGAAAGACCCCGGGTAGTGTAAAGTGTGTTAAAGTCATTTAGAGGATAGTTAGGATGAAGGATCTCCTCGCACCATCTGCATCCACTCACCTGAGGTGACAGGTACTCCACACCATGCCATGTTTAATTATTTTTACTGTGCAAATGTTTGGAATGTGAGACGCATCATGACGTGGGTGTGACATTGTGCGTAAATCCATCTCTTCCTCCTTATGAGGATTGATGATGAATTGATGATGGCAAATTTTTGAAGTAGAGGGATTGTGGTGACGAATTTGGTATAGGGGAAATATGGGGAAGACGTGACAGTAGTGACGAATTGGTAATGTGTAGGTTTTGTACATATGGGGTAAGGGCAAGGGTGGGCTAGGTAACAGGGGGGTGACGTACGGTAGGGACGAGCTTTCTCACTTCGCCCTCCGTACGCATTTCGCCTTGCATTGCCTTATTGATGTGTACCCTTGTGACCTTACCCCTCGCTCAATTGTCTTTCTTTTGTCTCCCACATGACCTGTGCGCCGTTGGGCGCCGAGGGGAGCGTGCGTGGGTCGGCCATTGTGCGCCCGAAATTCCCAGAACCAGCTGTCTGCATCGATGCACCACATTATGGACCACATGCCTGTGGCCGAGCACCACTTATGGACCCCATGGGTTGGGGCATGGCCCCTCTGCTGGAACCGGCCAAGAGGGCCCAAAATCTTGCTGGCGGACCTTGGCCACAGGGCACCGATGCCCCACAGGTGAACCACACATAGTCGGCCCTGTGGGCCATAAATAAAATAAATAAGAAGGACACATTGGGCACACTTTATTGCAAATAGGCCGCCAGTAAGCAAAGCAAAAGAGAATGACAACATCTGGAAGACAAATAATAATAACCAGCAGAGGGAGCCGAAGAGCAAGAGACACCTGCAGGGTTAGGGGTTGTTGATTTTATTTTTATTGAACATTCATTGAACAATGGTGACTGCACCGATTGGTGCTTGGGTGTGTATTGGTGCGTTTTTGGGTGCGTTCATGGTGCGTCGATGCAGAGCAGACTGTCTCCCCCCCAGAAAGAACAATTACAGGTCCTGGGTTAGTTTTGTAAATAAAAATAGCGTCAGTGTAAATAATGCTTCCCACCGTCAGTGTATAGTTTGAAGACCATTCCGCAATTCGGTTAACTGTGGGCTTAAGTCTGTTAGGCAGGGTGCAATGGAGCAGCGGGACACATTTATTTATGTTTTAAAACGGTCACACTCAGGGTCAGGTTAAAAGTAGAGGGAACTACACCTACGTGCCACACTAAGGTAAAAGTAATAGGCCCGGGACGTGCCTAAGGGGAGGAGGGTGCAGTGTTGTGGATATGAGAATGTTTTTTTATTTTGTTGTTGTGGTAAAATGTTGTTGTAAAAGGTTGTTGTAAAATATCACCCCTCCTCCCTCCGTTTGTGTTTGTATAAAGGTCAAAGGGCGTTTCCGTAGTTAGTCCATAAAACATACATGCAGGACACGATATATCCTTTCTTTTGACAGTTATATCCTTATTATGTGTATTAGCGAAAGGCTGTGTCTTCCATTAATTGAAATACTCCATTGCACCAGTGAAAGAGAATAGATTCCCTTTCCTTCCCATCCCAAAACCTCCATTTCCATATTGCATCCCCTCTCGTCACCGCTGAGCCCTCGATTGCCCATATTACCTCCCCTCCAATAACCGCCATTGACCACGAGGCTCGAGTCGGGGAAGAAAGGCGTGTCTCCACCTCGTCATAGAGGGGAGGAGTGAGCCCGCCCCACTCGACCAACCATGAGCCAGGGGTTCGGCTAGAGAGGGCGGAGGAAGAGCGATCGGGGAGGGTCGCAAAGGTTGAGGGGCGGGGGCCTATATAACCCAAGGCCGGGGTGTGGCCAGAGAGATGCGTTTTTACAGAGGAGAGCAGAAGACAGAAAGGCCTGGAGTTGGACTTTGAGTTGGTCTGAGTTGGTTGGGAGTCGGTCGTCAAGTGCAGAGTGGTGAAGAGTCAGTCAGTAGAGGTGGTGGGCAAGTGGTTGCGTTGGTTGCGGTGAGGAGTCGGTGGTAAAGAGTGAGGGACCAAGAAAGAGAGAGAAAGAGTCCTGAAGCAAGAGAGGAAGTTGTTGGACTGGGTGGGACTAAGGAAGGAGAGAGAACCCGTCACACCAATCCCCCAAGCTCCGCGTTGGCTCCACCAAGCGTTCAGCTCCACCAAGCTCCGCGTTGCTCCACCAAGCGTTCAGCTCCACCAAGCTCCCGCGTTGGCTCCACCAAGTGTTCAGCTCCACCAAGCTCCGCGTTGGCTCCACCAAGCGTTCAGCTCCACCAAGCTCCGCATTGGCTCCACCAAGCGTTCAGCTCCACCAAGCTCCGCGTTGGCTCCACCAAGCGTTCACCTCCAGCCATCCACCTCCTGCAATTCCCCGCGTGAGTCAGTGTCTTTTGTTTGTTCTGTCCTGGGTTAATTAAGTCTGTATAAGCTAGTATTTTCCCCTGTGTCACCTGCGTCTTATGTGCTTGTAAATAAACGTGACTGCTTTCTTTTTGCTTGTGTGTAAATAGTCAATAAATTCAGTCGTATTTCCAAACCTTTCTTTGCCTTCGTTTTCCTCTTTGCATTGCGTCGTTTTCGTCTTTTCCCTCATTGAGCAGCTGGGGTGCGATACGGCCAAAGTCTGGGTGAATCGGGTGAGTTTTGTTAGGTCGCGGTCTTACACCACCGCTCGGTCTATAACATCTAACCGCGATCTGTAACAATATATATATATATATATATATATATATATATATATATATATATATATATATATATATATATATATATATATATATATATATATATATATATCTATATATATAAAGTAGAGTTGGCCTCTATCTATGATCTCTAAGATCTCGAGAACCCGTGGACGGATTTGCGAGCGGAAAGTACTGTTCGACTCGGGATGGTCCCAGGAATGTCACGGAGACATAAACATTTAAAAAATTTCGGGTTTTAAAATTAGCGTATTATTAGCACTAGTAGAAGAGAGAGGGATTCGAAGGGAGGGAGCGCAGCGCTTCTAGCGCTTCTGACTACAGCACACCTTAAAATTAAAAAAACTTCGGGTCTACAATCTCTAAGATCTCGAGAACCCGTGGACGGATTTGCGAGCGGAAAGTACTGTTCGACTCGGGATGGTCCCAGGAATGTCACGGAGACATAAACATTTAAAAAATTTCGGGTTTTAAAATTAGCGTAGCAGAAGCATTGCCGGCGCAGAAGCGGCAGAAGAGAGAGGGATTCGAAGGGAGGGAGCGCAGCGCTTCTAGCGCTTCTGACTACAGCACACCTTAAAATTAAAAAAACTTCGGGTTTTAAAATTAGTGTGTTACGCGTAATTAGCGCTAGCAGAAGAGGGAGGGAATCTAAGGGAGGGGAGCGCAGTGCTCCCTCCAGCGCTTCTGTTAGCGTAATTAGCGTATTTCGGAACGTTAACCACAGACTAACGTCTACCGTCTACAACACCACTACCGTCTACCGGACCGCCTGCAACCCCACTTCCATTAACCAGCCCGCCGGCAACCCACTACCGTCTACCAGGCCACCTACAACACCGGTAACAGGTGAGTTAACAATATTAACTTACAAAATATGTTAAGTGTTCAAGTTTTTGTAAATTTGCATCATTTAACAAGCCGCAATTTTACATTGTCAATTAAACCACCCAACCCCACTACCGTCTACTAGCCCGCCTACCAGTGTTCACAATAATCATAATTTTTAGAATTATGTATCCCGATAACGTCTGCCAGCCCGCATACACTCTCCACTACGCCCAGTTTTGACTTGCGCATTTTTTTTTTTACTACGCCGCTGAACTATTGTTGCTATAATCTCTGCTTAACTTAAGGCAGTTAAATTTAACATTTATGGTTATTGTTCACTTCAGATATGCCAAGAAAGAGGCCAGCTCTCGGACGCAATATGGCTGCCGCCAAAAGATTCCGTGCTGCGCGGGAAGCAGAACAGCCAGAGCAACGGCAAGTACGACTTGATGCAAATCGCCGTCGCAACGCCGCAGCTCTACAGACTTCACAAGCACGAGCCAGTGAGACCGTCGAGCAACACCGTCACTCCAATAGCATGGCCTTCACCTATGACCGCGGTAACCCAGTGAATTTTGCAAATGTTGGACAAATGAACGACAAGTGCAGGCATTGTGCAGCTATGAAGTTTAATGGAGAGACAAAAGGGGTGTGCTGCAGTGATGGCAAAGTCATTCTTACCCCTTACCCAGCCCTACCACCATTTCTCAATGAGCTCATCTCTGGTACAGATGCCACCAGCAGGCACTTCCTTGCCAACATCAGAAGGTACAATGGATCATTTGCGATGACAAGCTTTGGTCACAAAGACGCAGCAGTCCAGGGTTGGAACCCCAGCTTCCGCATTCAGGGCCAGGCCTTTCATCGCATTGGTTCCTTGCTACCACCTGAGGAGGGTCAGCCTAAGTTCCTACAAGTCTACTTCCTGGACTCTCATGCTGATGAACTGACAGCCAGGAACCACAGCAGCCTTAATCCACATATTCTTAGGAATCTTACCATCTGGTTTCATGACAACAATCACCTGATCCGACAACTCAAGACAGCTCATGATGTTCTTGCTGAGGGAAGCAACAATGAAGAGAGGCAGATCATCATCAGGGAGGACAAGAGGCCACACGGAGAGCATGCCCGTCGCTACAATGCCCAGTCAGCACCAGAAGTGGCCATCCTGATGGACAATGAGCCTACAAATCCCCGAGACATAGTCCTCAGGCTTCGAGATGGTGAACTCAAGAGGATCAGCGAGCTGCATGCATCCTATGATTCACTCCAGTACCCAATCATCTTCCCGTATGGCACAGACGGATACAGTGTGTATCTACAGGCCCGAACTGCTGCAGGACAGGATGGAGGGCGCAAGGTCAGCCAGCTTCAATACTACAGCTACCACCTCATGGTAAGAGAGGGCAACCACCTACTGCAAATGGGACGCCTCTTTCAGCAATTTCTGGTGGACATGTACTGCAAGATAGAAACTGAGAGATTGGGCTGGATCCGTCGTGAGCAGAAGACCTTGCGCGCTGATGACTATGTGAGCCTGCGTGACAGCCTGTTTGCTGGTGATGGAGATCCACACAATGTGGGACAAAGCGTTGTACTCCCAGCAACATACACTGGTGGCCCCCGCTGGATGCATGAAAAACAGAGCGATGCCATGGCCTATGTCCGCCGTTTTGGAAAGCCTGACTTCTTCATAACCATGACCACCAACCCCAAATGGACTGAAATTCAGGAAAACCTGCAGCCAGGACAAGAGGCACAAAACCGCCCTGACATCATAGCTCGGGTCTTTCGTCAAAAGCAAAAGAAGCTCATGGAACTACTCAAACGTGGAGCTTTCGGCAAGATGCAAGCCTTCCTGTACACCATTGAGTACCAGAAGCGTGGTCTCCCTCATGCACATATCCTTCTGTGGCTTGCTCCCGAGAGCAAGGTCAGACCTGATGACATTGACCTGGTGATCAGTGCTGAGATTCCCGACAAGGAGATAGATCCGGAACTGCACAAGATGGTCATGGCTCATATGATCCATGGCCCATGTGGACATCTCAATCAGAACAGTCCTTGCATGAGGGACCGCAAGTGCGCCAAGGATTTTCCAAAGCCATTCTTGCAGAGCACAGAGCAAGGAAATGACTGCTACCCCAAGTATCGGCGTCTCAAGCCAGAGGATGGTGGTCACATTGGGGAGATCAACATGCACCAGCTGGGAAGACAATTGGAGCAAGTGGTCAGCAACCAGTGGGTGGTACCATACAACCCATTCCTCCTCCGCCAATTCAACAGCCACATCAATGTTGAGATATGCTCCAGCATTAGTAGCATCAAGTACATAACCAAGTATGTGACCAAGGGGACTGACCAGGCTGTCTTTCAACTGCAGCGCATCGGGGCTGGAGACTGTCCAGTGGACGAAGTCACTCAGTTCCAGAATGCTCGCTATGTGGGTAGCAGTGAGGCAGTATGGAGGATCCTGGAGCACCCCATATCTCAGCACTTTCCCCCTGTTGTGGGACTTGCCGTGCACCTAGAGAATGGTCAGAGAGTCTACTTTAATGCTGAAAATGCCCTGGAAAGGGCACAGAGACCACCGCCAGCCACCACACTCACTGCTTTCTTTGATCTCTGCAGCCATGATGATTTCGCCAAGACACTCAAGTACCATGAGGTGCCACAGTACTACACCTGGGATAAGTCAAGCAAGAAGTGGACCAGGCGCAAGCAAGGAGGCGTGGTTGTTAGAGGAGATTTTACTGTCCACGAAGTTTCAGCTATTGGCCGCATGTACAGCATCAGTCCACGGCAAGGCGACTGCTACTACGTTCGCCTCCTTCTGACTGACATATGTGGTCCCACTTCCTTCAATGCCCTGAGAAGTGTAGATGGTCAAGAATTGTCCTTCCGTGAAGCATGCCTGGCAAGAGGACTCTTGGAAAATGACCAGCATCTTCACCTTGCTATGGAGGAAGCAGGAATCAGCCAGTCAGCATCAAACCTCAGGAGCCTATTGGCCATCATTCTCACCAGCTGCTTCCCCAGCAATCCACGTGCACTCTGGGAGGACTTTCGTAACCTGCTATCCGAAGACTACCTATTCCAGCACCGTCGCCATATTGGTAATGTTGCGGCTTGCTACAATGATGAGGTTTACAACCTGGCACTCTGCGCACTTGAGGACAAGGTGTTGCTGATGGGTGGCAGTGTTCTCAGTTCGTATGACTTCCCAATACCACAGAGGGGCACAGATGAGAGGCTCGCAAGGGAGTACTTCAGAGAGGTAGATTATGACCAAGATCAGTTGACAATTCAGGCCAATGATCTCCTTGAACAGCTGACTGATGACCAGCGTGATGTCTACAATGCAGTCCTTCAACTGGTCGAACAAGGTAGCGTCAACAGTGGCATGAGGCACAGTAACATAATCTTCTTGGATGCGCCAGGTGGCACAGGCAAGAGTTTCGTCATCAATGCCATCCTCAAACATATCCGATCCCAAGGAAAGATCGCCCTTGCAACTGCATCCAGTGGCATTGCTGCAACACTGCTCCAGGGTGGGCGGACACTACACAGCACATTCAAAATTCCACTTGACGCCCACACCAAGGAGCAAGCAACATGTGGCATCAAGCGTGGCACAGCCTTGGCCAGGGTCATAAACGATGCAGCTGTCATCATTGTGGACGAAGCACCAATGACCCACAAATCAGCGTATGAAGCTGTAGACCGCACTTTACAGGACATAACAGGCGTGCACAGACCCATGGGAGGCATACCCACGCTGCTCTGTGGAGATTTCCGCCAGATCTTGCCTGTGGTCAAGAGGGGCACAAGGGCCAACATTGTGAATGCCAGTCTAAAAACTTCCGACCTCTGGCGTCATGTGACTGTCAAACACCTAACAAGGAACATGCGAACGCATTTGTCTGGGGATCAAGGGGCAGCTGACTTTTCCAAAATGCTCCTGGAAGTTGGCAATGGACAGATCCCATTAACAGCTGCACCAGACACCATCACAATCCCTACTGGGCTGGGGAAGGTTGTGAAGACATTGGAGGAGCTCAAGGCTGATGTGTACCCATGTTTGGTTGCCAATGCTCACAATCATGAGTGGCTGGCTGAGCGAGCAATTCTCTCTCCTCTGAACACCAATGTGAGTAAGCTCAATACCTGGCTCATGTCTGAGTTTCCTGGTGAGGAGAGAAGGTACAAGTCTGTTGACAGTGCCATCTGTGATGATGAGGCAGTCACCTACCCCGTTGAACTGCTCAACTCCATTGAGCTGTCAGGAATGCCGCCACACATTCTGATTCTCAAGATCGGTGTCCCAATCATGATACTCCGAAACATGGAGCCACCAAAGACCACCAATGGCACTCGCTGCTTTGTCACCCGCCTTCATGCCAATGTTATCGAGGCCACCATTTCCTGTGGGCCATACAAAAGTGAAGTCATCCTTCTGCCCAGAATACCACTTATGCCATCAGATTCAGAGCTGCCTTTCCAGTTTCGTCGCCTCCAGTTTCCATGCAAGCCATGTTTTTCTATAACAATCAACAAATCACAAGGTCAGACATTCAAGGCCATTGGAGTGGACCTGTCCGTGCCTTGCTTCACCCATGGTCAGCTGTATGTGGCGGCCTCTCGCACTTCCAGCAAAGAAAAACTTACCATCTTGGCACCCGAAAGTAAAACGCGGAACGTTGTTTACACAGAGGCCCTGTAGAACTGATATATTGACTACAGGAGGTGCCAGGCGTTGCTCGGGAGAGGGCAAGGGAGTATTCTATGTGTCTTTTGCCAGCCCCACTCCATAATTATGGATTGCGATATGTATCAAACCAGCCCGCCGACAGACACCATCTATCGTCTACCAGCCCACCTCCAACCCCACTAACGTCTAGCAGCCAGCCTAGAACACAGCTACTGCCGACAACCTTACTACCGTCTACCAGAACGCCTACAACCCAAATAACAGGTGAGTTAAAAACATTTACTCATTAATGTAAAGTAACCCACTGGCCCAAAGTAACCCACTCCCGTGCAAAGCCGGGTACCTCTATATATATAAAGTAGAGTTGGCCTCTGTGTCTGTATCCTGATCTATGTATGTGTCTATGTATGTATGTGTCTACAATCTCTAAGATCTCGAGAACCCGTGGACGGATTTGCGAGCGGCAAGTACTGTTCGACTCGGGATGGTCCCAGGAATGTCACGGAGACATAAAATTTAAAAAATTTCGGGTTTTAAAATTAGCGTATTACGCATAATTAGCACTAGCAGAAGAGAGAGGGATTCGAAGGGAGGGAGCGCAGCGCTTCTAGCGCTTCTGACTACAGCACACCTTAAAATTAAAACAACTTCGGGTTTTAAAATTAGTGTGTTACGCGTAATTAGCGCTAGCAGAAGAGGGATGGAATCTAAGGGAGGGAGCGCAGTGCTCCCTCCAGCGCTTCTGTTAGCGTAATTAGCGTATTTCGGAACGTTAATTTTTCAACTTCATTATTCGGAATCAGTACGTCCCAGAGAACCTTCGTAACGTTAATTTTTCAACTTCATCCGATTGACATAGGACCAACGGCATGTGACAAAGAGTGAAACATACAGGCTACATTTATTTGACGACAATGAGTTCCGACTTCCGACCTCGGTGGGATGACAGGCTGAGTCAACCCCCCTGGTGTGAAGGGGGAGGAGGAGGGGAGGGGGAAGAGAAGGGGAGGGGAACGAGGGGGAAGGGGATGGGAGGGGGGGAGGGGAGGGGGAAGGGGGAGGGGGAGGGGGAAGGGGGAGGGGAGGGGGGGGAGGGGAAAGGGGGGGGAGGGGGAGGGGGAGGGGCCCTTCTTCCCCTGGGCACCCCCGCACCCTTCCCTCCCCCCTTCCCCTCCCCCCTCCCCCCCCCCTTCCCCCTCCCCCCCATTCCCCTCCCCTCCTCTTTCCCCCTCCCCTCCTCCTCCCCCGCTTCCCCCTCCCCCCCTCCCCCCCTGTTCCCCTCCCCTCCTCTTCCCCCTCCCCTCCTCCTCCCACTCCCGTGCAAAGCCGGGTACCTCTGCTAGTATATATATATATTATCTCTCTCTCTCGTCAAAAGTCTCTCTCTCTCTCTCGTCAAAAGTCTCTCTCTCTCTCTATCTCTCTCTCTCTATCTCTCTCTCGTCAAAAGTCTCTCTCTCTCTCTCTCTCTCGTCAAAAGTCTCTCTCTCTCTCTCTCTCTCTTGTCAAAAGTCTCTCTCTCTCTCTCTCTCTCGTCAAAAGTCTCTATCTCTCTCTCTCTATCTATCTCTATCTCTCTATCTCTCTATCTCTCTCTCTCTCTCTCTCATCTCTCTCTCTCTCTCTCTCTCTCTCTCTCTCTCTCTCTCTATCATCATATATCTCTATCTCCAGTCACATCGCGTGTAAATCTTGAGTTTCAATCGAATGATTGCACAGTGTTCTCACAACGGTGGTGTGTCAAGGCATCCTTATGTCAACTGGCTGATGGTTCTCTTACAATGAATTTATGATTTATCTTGTCTCCCATTTTAAACTTGTACAGCCATCGCCTTGAATTGTTTTTTGGGTTTTCACTGTGAACAATGTTTTCCTGGCAACAAACGGGGGACAAATGTCGAATGTTTCTCTCTCTCTCTCTCTCCCTCTCTCTCTCCCCCTCTCTCTCTCTCTCTCCCTCTCTCTCTCCAAATTTGTGGGGGGGGGGGGGGGGTTACAGCTCGACCCGGGGGTAAATGAGTGAACGGATCACCGCTGTAGCCCCAGAAAGCTTGCAACTCCAAAGCGTCATACAGATGGAGCATCTGTAAGATGGAGAACCTACAAGATGGGGCACCTGCAAGATGGATGACCTGCAAGATGGATAACCTGCAACATTGCGTGCCTGCAAGATGGCGTACCTCCAAGATGGAGCACCTCCAAGATGGAGCACCTGCCCATTACGATCGGCCTTTTTCCAACACCTCTGGAGTGGCTCACAAGTCCCCAAGTTCATCAAGGAAAACATATCGGAAAAGTGTTATGATGTAATGCGTTCACAAACATTCCTCCAGCAGTGAACATGGTGACGTGTTACATGGTGCATTCAGAAAAGAACACGGTTGGGAAGGACACGGATGCTCTGTCGCTCCCGGCTACTGGTTGTGCGAGGTTTATCTACTGGTCTGTCCATTTGGATCGCATTGGGATCACCAATAAAAAAAAAAATAATAAAAAAAAAGTCTCTCTCTCTCTCTCTCTCTCTCTCTCTCTCTCTCTCTCTCCCCCTCCCTCTCCCCCTCCCTCTCCCTCTCTCTCTCCCCTTCTCTCTCTCCCCCCCCCCTCTCTTTCCCTTTCTCAATTTTTCACTTAATTTAATCAAACGCTTAATTTGCTCTTGATGTGTTCATAGCTCTTGCGTGAGCATTTCCTTTAAAATTGTTTGTGGTTTCTGTTTGTGTCCTCACCTTTGGTTGGTAAAATTTTTATACTTGCTGGTTTCTTTTGAATATCCTTTGTTCTTTTTTGGTGTGTTTATGATCCTTATACAATGTTTCTTTGAACTCGTTGCTTGGTTTAACACTGCTTTGTGGAATGGTTTTATACTTTTATAATAAAAGGATACAAAAGTCAAAAGTCTCTCTCTCTCTCGTGCGCTCCTGCTGGTCGTTGGTGAGTCATGCGTGGGTGTGGCAGCATGGTGGCTGTGCATGTTGAGCTGTGAGTTCTCTGTCGTGTTGGTTGGTTTTCCTATCCCCCATTTCGCTCCCTTGTGTCCTTGTTTATACTTGTAAAGTTTCCCCTGTGTGTCCTTTCATTGTTGAGACAAGAGAGAGGGAGAGAGCGCACACGGTAGGTGATGTTCGGTTGCCTCTTTTCGAACCTCCGGGTTTGAGGCCTGGCCTCCATTTTGCCGTGTTTTTCCTAGTCCAGGCAGCGGTGTTTCGCTGCTCTAAACGGTTCTTGGACCTAGTCCATTAGTTTTTGGTTTTTACCTCCACTTGCCGGTGTTGCTTGTGGTTGGTATCTTTTTTTTGATTTCTCACCCTTTATTTATTTAATTTACGTTCGCTATGGCAAACGATTGTTTGAGGAATAGCATGTACGAGTCGCTCACTCGCAAGCATAGGCTGGTGTGCGACCCTCCGAGTGAGGTAAAGATGGAGCAAGTGCTTCTAGCAATTGGAAAAAGCGTCGGCTCACATAATATCCGTGCAGCCTCTCGAATGAACAAAAAAGTTGTTGTGTTTGTATCGGAGGTGCACATGGTGAACTCCGTTGTGGAGCAAGGCCTTCTCATAGAACCCGACATGTTTCTAGTGGTTTCCCCATTAGATACACCTGCGGTGAGGGTGAATGTGTCTAATGCCCCTCCCTTTGTTAAAGGTGAGGACTTGTGTGCTCAATTGAGCAAGTTCGGTACGATCGTATCAAAAGTGACAATGGTGCCGATACACTCGGCAAGGGGTGAATTTCGACACGTGATGACTTTTAAAAGGGTCGTTTACATGATATTGCCCGAAAATGTGCAAACGCTCAATGTAGTTTTGCATGCAAAGATTAATGGCCATACTTATAGAATGTATGCCTCCACGGACGTCATGACGTGCTATGGGTGTGGAGCTTACGGACACGTAAAGAGTTCCTGTCCCGGTTTGGTGAGACCATTAGAAAATCGAGACCAGGTGATTGCAGATTCTCCTCCCTCCCCACCTAATGTGGCGGATGATATGGTAGACTCCTCCCCACGACCTAATGGTGATCGGGAAACAGTTGACTCCTCCCCCCCCCTCACCTACTGAGATACGTGGAATGGTAGACCCCTCCCCACAACCAATGGGTGAACAGGAAACAGTAGACCACTCCTCCCTACCTGCTGGTGTGACAAACGTGGTTGATCCCTCTCCTACTGTACAGGACTGTACGGATGACAATATGGAAGGGTTCGTAACAGTGGTTCGTAAAAAAGGACATAAACGTTCATGTCCCGTCGTGAAGGATGCAAGCACAGTGCAAAGTAAGGTACTTGTTGTGTCAAACGTGTCGCCGAGCTTGCAAGATGGAGCTTGTGTAGAGAATACCTGTGTGGGATTGCAAACTGAACCGGCACCGGGTTTAAATCTAAGCAATTCGTTTGCACCACTTGCCGAACTGTTTGAGGGTTCTGAGTGTGATATAGACATCGAGAATCCTCGCGCATCTCAGGAGGACACAAGTGGGGATATTGATAACCCTGATGTCTTACATGACATTAATTTAATGGTCACAGAGGTGGGTGCAGGGATGACCAGGTGTATTGATAAAACAGATAAGTTGGACAGCCTCTCAGAGGAAACCTGTAAGCCTACACGTTTCGAACAAAATAAAAGGGATGATAAGAAGGAAGCTGCATATGACGATGAGCAGCTAAACATGAATGAAAACGATATCCATGTTTCTGATCCTGGGGAGATTTGTGCCTCAGAAATAAGTTTGCATCAGGAAGAGAATGACAAAGATGATGCGTTTGATTTTGATGAACCCTACTCTACCTCGTCAGGTAGTGGGTTTTGTGCCCAAGAGGATAGGGATGGGGACACTGTAGTTACAGAAGATGAAGTTAAAAAATTCCTCGATGAATCCTTCAGGAAAAGGAATGTCAGAATTCAGGATTATTTCCCAAACCTACATGCTTTTCTAAAAACTACTAGAAACATGATTCGTGAACCCCAGCAAGTTGGGATATCAGAACCTCAATTTCAGCGGTTGAGAATGTGTGCCACTAAGGCAGGAAAAGAACTCCAAGAGGAGGAAAATTAATAAAGAATAAATGAAGGTAACGTCTCTCAACATAAACGGAGGCCGCAGCTGTATGCGGCGTCTGGAGGTGTTACAACTATTTGAGAAAGAAAAGATTGATATTTTCATGTTACAAGAGACACACATTAACGAATCTTGTGAAGACGAGTGGCGCAGAATGTTTAAAGGGTGCCATGTTTTCTCCAGTGCGGTTGAAGAAGCTAAAGCGGGGGTGGCAATAATCTTGCATCCTCGCCTTCAACCATCCGAGATTCACTATAGAGAGATTTGTAAGGGTTTCTTGATGGTGGTGGATTTTATTAGCAGCAATCAAAAGGTTAGCATTATTAATGTGTATTGCCCCAGTGACAGCACTGAAAGGGCTCTATTTCTTCCAAAATTAGCGGATTGTTTAAGCACTGTTGATTTGACTTGTTTAATTTGTATGGGGGGAGACTATAATTGCACACTCAACCCTCGACTGGACAGGAACACTCCTGAGCCACATCCACCCAGTGCAAAGTCCTTGGCACAACTTGTGAAAAGATACAACCTTAGAGATGTAGGGCGATTACAAAATCCAAACACCCGTCAATATACATGGGTGTGCTGTGCAAAAAACCAGTTAACCATGGGTCGACTGGACAGATTGTACGTGAACCAAGGAATGGTGAATCTGGTTAAGAGAACATGTATAACTCCATCTGGCTTTTCTGATCACCATATGATTGCAATGGATTGTATGTTACCTGGTCATTGCTGTAAGAGTGCACACTGGAATTTCAATGTGAAATTGTTACAAGATGAACATTTTAAAAATGCCTTCAGACTGGTATGGGAAGGATTAGAAAAGAAAAAGTGTTCCTATGTCAATATGCGACAGTGGTGGGACTGTACCAAGTCACAAATTCGGATTTTCTGCCAACAATATTGCTCGTATGCCACTAGTAATACGTCTGGGTTGATAAGTGCTCTAAAAGCAGATGTACTTAAATATGAACAAGAAGCTGGAACATTTTGGGGAAGTGACCAATATCAGCAGCTGATAGAAAAAAAGACCCTGCTGGCCGAACTGGTCAAAGAGCGTGCGGCGGGAGCAATGATTCACCTGCGGATGAGCATAATACACCTCGAGACTCCAAACAAAGATTTCTTCAAAATGCAGAAGGCTGCCAACACTTCTCGGCAGATTCAGAGTCTACGCTCTCCCGACGGTGTTCTGACTCGCCAAAGTGACATTAAACATTCACTGCAAGAGTTTTACTCAAACTTGTTTACTCCAAGAACGGTGGATAAAACGATGGCAAATGAGATAATTGAACTTCTCCCATCTCTTTCTGAAGAGCAGCAACTCCAACTGGAATGTGACATTTCTCTGGAGGAGCTCACAACAGCAGTGAAACAACTCGAAGACGGCAAGGCCCCCGGAATTGACGGACTTCCTGCTGAATTTTACAAAGTTTTTTGGAATGTTCTGGGTCCTGCTTTAATTGAGATTTTTCACGAGAGCCTAAATCAGGGGGAATTGCCCTTGAGCTGCAGAAGAGCTGTCTTATGTCTTCTTCCCAAGAAAGGGGATTTGCAGCAGATTACAAACTGGCGGCCTGTGTCATTGTTAAATACTGATTACAAGATTGTGTCAAAAATGCTTGCAATGCGTCTTAAAAAGGTCATCTCGTTCTTAGTTGGGAATGACCAAACGTATTGCATACCTGAACGATCCATGTATGACAGTATTTTCTTGGTTCGAGACTTGATTACTATCGGTCAAACTGCGTCGCATGCTTTTGGGTTATTACTCCTTGACCAGGAGAAAGCTTTTGACAGTGTGGATCACTCTTTTCTGTTTGCAGTTCTTACGAAAGCAGGATTTGGAGAAAAATTCATTTCTTGCATAAAACTTTTATACAACAATGTATCATGCCTGCTAAAAGTAAATAATAGTCTGTGTCGTCCTTTCCCCTTTCAGCGTGGCATCCGTCAGGGCTGTCCACTGTCAGGCATGTTGTACACACTGTCCATCGAACCCTTACTGGCTCTCCTTCGTACCACTTTATCTGGTTTGTCCTTGTCAAACAATTCCAAAATTGGTACATCAGCATATGCAGACGACCTGTGTGTTGTGGTTAAAAACCAGGAAGATGTTTTTGAGCTATCCCGGTGTTTTGCTAAATTTGAACTTGCTTCATCAGCAAGAGTAAATTGGAACAAAAGTGTAGCTCTTTCTCTGTACCCAGATACCCTATCGGGGTCACAGGCTTCACATATAGTTCCCCCAACTCTTCCAGGAGGAATGTTATGGAAAACGGATGGGTTTAAATACTTAGGCATCCATTTGGGAACTGCAAGCTATATGAAGAAAAACTGGGATGGTTTCTTAGATAACATTAAGCAGAAACTATCAAAGTGGAAAGGGATGCTCCATATCTTGTCACTTAAGGCACGGGTAACGATAATAAACAACCTGGTGCTTCCAATCGTATGGCATAAGATCATAGCACCCAGCCTCCTCAAGCTCTGATCACCAACATTCAGAGGGGTCTAGTTGACTTCTTCTGGGGAGGCCACCACTGGCTTAAGCCAGATGTGTTGTGTAGACCACGTAATTCAGGTGGTCAAAACCTGGTGCACATCCCTAGTCGAATAATGGCTTTTCGGCTAATGACAATAAAACGTCTGCTGTACAGCGAGGTTGTGCCCTGGCGTCCTCTCACGAATACGTTGCTCAGGCAAGTAGGTGGAATGGACTATGACCGGGAACTTTTCCTTATGGACTTGAAACAGGTCGACAGAGCTCGGCTCCCTGCATTTCATCGGTCTCTCCTGAACGCCTGGCAAGCTCTAGGAGTGCAGCGGTTGGAGATCTCTTATGATCCCAGGAGGTTTGTGCATGAGCCATTGTTCCAAAACTCACTATTCGCTGAAGTATCTACCAGCCGAGCTTTTATGGAACATTTTACGAACAATGGGATTAATAAAGTGCGAGATCTTATGGAGCTATCCTTAAAGCGATGGTTGTCTGCCAGCACTGTTTCTGGAAAAATTGGCTTGCGTTCAATTAGAATAGTGAGCAGGGTCATAAAGATTGTATCCCAGACTTTTTTTAGATTTAAACATTGGGTGGAATGGGGTAAATGAAGAAGTAGACTTTCGTTTAACCTTCCCTGAACTCTCAGTCACTGCCCAGGAACAACATGGTGTGTTTTCCTCTCACAGCGAAGAATCCAGTGTGTTCCACATCATGGGAAAAAGGGCAATGTATAGAATTTGTCTAGAGGTGTGCTTACCGGGCTGTGCAGCACCCTCAAGGAACAAGTGGAAAGAGTCTTTACCTGCAGGAGCATTTCTCACTCCAAATTGGGATGAAATGTACAGGAGTCCTACTGTTGGACGTACAGGAGACCTAAATTGGAGACTGGTCCATCACGCCCTGGCCACACAGGTGTTAGTTCAGAAGTTTAACCCTGCTGTGAACAGCGGCCTTCACAGCGGAACAGCGAAGTTTAACCCTGCTCTAATTTATGTCCTTTTTGTGGTAATGTTGAACATTTGTATCATGCGTTTATTGAGTGCAAGAGATTGTCATCTCTGTTTCTGTATCTGAGCCGAATCTTTTGTAAATTCAAAATTGTTTTTTCTGTTACAATCTTTGTTTATGGACTTGCATGTAATACTAGGAAAAACTCTGTGATTTTTCTTTTGAATTTTTTGCTTGGAATTGCTAAGCTTGCAATTTATAAAACCAGAAAAGCCAGATTAGGTAGTGGAAAAAATGAAAATGCACTTTTTTGTTTCATCGGGATGGTGTCAGCACGTATAAAGCTCGAACATGCTTATCATGTAAACATGGGGAACCTTCTTGTGTTTGAAGAGTTATGGGGCATGGGGGGTGTTTTGTGCAAATGCATTGGAAATGAGGTTGTGATTTGTATGTGAAGTGGAGTTGGAATACTTTGGTTTTATACTTTTATAATAAAAGGACACAAAAGTCAAAAAAAAAAGTCTCTCTCTCTCTCTCTTTCAATCAGTGCATCGCTTCTTGCCCCTCCCCCGGCCAATCACCAGTCCTTCATTACTCTGCCAATCGGTGGCCTTAATCCTGCCTTGTGTCTTCCTTCCACCAATCAGTGGCCAGCTTCTTTCCCCTGCCTTGACCAATCGCAAGCTTCATCCTGCCTCGTCTCCCTATTAGTTGTGTCTTGTCAAATCGCTTCCCCTCTGGGCGTGGCTCTCCGCCTGCCTGACCGATGAGTGTTGCTATTGTTACGGATTCGTCACTTCCGTTGTTGTGGTTCTCATCCACTGTAAACATTTTAGGTTGCATGTACTACTATTGTTGTCATTTAAGTGAAATAGAGATTACTATTTTCAAAAGGTAAAAAAAAAGTTAATGTTTTAAAAGAAACCGGGACCGGACGAAGACGAAGAGGAAGAAGAGGAGAAAGAGGCAGAGCGAGTGAGGTTGGGGCAGAAGGAGCCAGGCTGTTTGGAGGTCTGGAGCAAACGCTGGCGAACGGAGGTCACGAGCGAACTTTGGGGTTTCCTTGGAAAGGGATTCCTGCGACAGAGTTGTTATCACTGTGACAGATAAACCTGCGTGACAGGTTTTGCGGTTGATTCCGAAAAGAATCATTAGAGTGCCGTTACGTCTCGAACGGACTGTTGGCCATTTTACCTCGCACCTGATTTCGCATCGCTCCAGGTTTTTCCCCTCGCTTCAACCATTTCACCGCATCCAGACGTAACCTGGTGTGTGTGTGTGTAACGTGGATTTTGAGTGGGAATTTGCGGTTCGTCGATTGGGAGCCGTTGAATGTCCATATCCGAAGGTGTGTTTTCCCAGTCGCCTCTTGAGGGTACTTTTGCCTATCTTTGGCAGTGTGACTGTCAACCGGACGAGATTCTGGTCTCGATACAACATCGTTCTGACGATCGCTTCGACATCAACTTTGGCTTGATGCTGGGATAGAGACATTGGGAATGTTCTTTTCGCTCACTTGGAGCACAGTGAGTTACATTGTACAAAACTGATGGTACCATCATAGGAATGATATATTTGTTGTACAATTGATTACTATTGTTTTTTGTACTGTTATTCTTGTGTGATCTTAATACAATACTTGTTTGTTGGTAACAATTGGTGTGGTTTCACCATTGATCTTTGACATACAGAATAACACATCTTTCTGCCGTGACTCCTCTTGGGGCTCGGAGGTACACCGTGACCGGGGTTTGGGGAGGAGCACGTAACAGAAATTGGGGGCTCGTCCGGGATATAATTCCCTAACATTCCCCAAATTCCCACATTTGGAATTTTTCTAACATTCCCAAATTAAAAAAAAAAAAAAAAATTGAAATTTTTTGTGAAGGTTAACAGGTGTTAACTGATAGTCACCATGGTGTTTCACGCAGAAAAGTTTGCGGCGTCCCCTAATGAGGCACAGTTCCAGGCGTTAAAAAGATCGTAACTCATGATATTGGCCAAATATTTTAACTTGGAGGTCCGAGTTAATATGAAGAAAGCAGAGATGCAGACATTGGTGGTAGAATCTCTGGTGGGACAAGGAACATGGAAAGAGGTAGCCTTGGATTGGTTACCCGAGGAAAAAGGAAATGTGGAGCTCCGGAAAATGGAGATGCAACTGCAGAGCCAGGAAAGGTTAAAAGAGTTGGAATGGAAAGAAGAGCAGAGGAAAGGAGAGCTGAAAGAGAACTTGAGGAAAGAAGAGTAGAACAGGAACGAGCACTCGAGGAGAGAAGAACAGAGGAAAGGAGAACTGAAAGGGAACTCGAGGAAAGAAGAGTAGAACAGGAACGAGAACTCGAGGAGAGAAGAACAGAGGAAAGGAGAGCTGAAGAAGAAAGAAGAGCCGAGTAAAGGAGAGCTGAAGAAGAAAGAAGAGCAGAGGAAAGGAGAGCCGAAAGGGAGTTAAAGGAATGGGACATGGAGTATCAGAAGGAACTTAAACTCAAGGAGCTGGAATTACTGAGGGAACGGAGAGAAGTAGTATCCATGCCAGCTAGTTCGAAAAACTAGTCAGAACTCTTGGGATGTTGGTAGGCATGTGAGGCTGGTTCCACCCTTCAATGAAAAGGAGGTAGCCAAGTTCTTTTTACATTTTGAGAAGGTGGCTCAAATGCTAAAATGGCCTGTGGGGTCCTGGACTATGTTAGTGCAAAGTGTTTTGGTGGGTAAAGCTCAAGATATCTATTCGGCTTTACCGATTGACCAATGTGCAGATTATGAGAAAGTGAAGAAAGCCATTCTCAAAGCCTATGAATTGGTCCCTGAAGCTTACCGACAAAAAATCAGGAATGCCAGGAAGAGGGAGAGTGAGACCAATGTGGAGTTTGCCAGAATAAAGGAAACCATGTTTGATAGGTGGTGTGACTCGATGTAGATTGGGAAAGACTTCAACCTGTTACGACAATATTGATCTTGGTGGAGGAATTCAAACAGTGTGTCCACGTGGACATTAAAGTACATCTGCATGAAAAGAAAGTACCAGAGTTGTATGAGGCAGCAACTGTGGCAGATGACTATGCTTTGTCACACAGGATGGGGTTCCACAAACCTAACTTCCCGCCTAGAGTTAGCCAGGGGAGTTACGGAAAATCAGGTTCGGAGAACAAATTTTCATGGAGGCGGCCCAGAGAGGACTATGGGGACAAATCAGATACCGCGACTTTTAGGGATCAGAAGATTGCAGTACCAAGACATACTTATCTTCCAGGGGGACCGAGGCAGACCACGAGTTTTTCCTCCGGGCCTACTTGTGCTTTTTGCAAGAAACCTGGGCATTTGATGTCCCAATGTTACGCCCTGAAAAGGAAAAATCAGGAGCGGAGTCAAACTAGTGCAACTCCGAATGCATTGGCAAATGCGAGAAATCGTCCTTGGAGGACAGTGCCTTGTGAAGGTTCCCGTGCCAATGTTACGGCATCACAGAACGACCTTGTTCAAGAGGGTTACAAACCTTTTATTTCAGAGGGGTTTGTGTCACTGGATGGGGACTTAACGAACCAGAGACCTGTTAGGGGTTTGGGGAGGAGCACGTAACAGAAATTGGGGGCTCGTCTGGGATATTATTATCCGGGATATTATCCGGGATTTGTTAGGGTATTGAGGTACACAGGAGCACATCAATCTTTGATGCTTGAGGGCATTTTGCCATTGTCAGAGAAGACGGCAACTGGTGTTAGTGTTCTTTTACAGGGGGTTGGTGGCTTTGTTAAAGCCCCACTTCATGTCATCCATTTAAAGTCTGATTTGGTGTCAGGACCGGTCACCGTAGGCTTACAAGCCACTCTTCCTGTAGAGGGAATCTCTTTTATTATCGGGAATGATTTGGCCGGTGGTCGAGTTTCTGGTAATCCAATGTTGGTTGAAAAGCCCAGTATGGAAAATAACACCGCACAGTTAGAGCAGGAGATTCCGGGTATCTTTCCATCCTGTGCAGTGACTCATGCTATGGTTAGGAAGCACTCTGAAGAGGAGAAGGAAGGCGATGTGGATTTGGGTTCCTTCGAGGTATTGGAGGAAAATTCTGAAAGAGGTAATAGGAAAGAGAGTGACATCAAGGAACTTAAAGAAAAGGTGGCATCTGGAACAAAAGAGGAAATGTAGTGTCCGTCAGAGACATCTGGGAACGAGGTTGAACAAACGGTGCTGGTCCGAAAGAGACTTGTTGAAGAACAACACGGAGATTCAGAGCTCCGGAGTTTGATTGATAAAGCCGTTACAGAGGAAGAGGCTATAAAGATACCTGTTAGTTACTTCATGAAAGGGGAAATACTCATGAGAAAATGGAGACCACCGGAGGTGCCAGCAAACGATGAGTGGAAAGTTCATTACCAAATTGTGGTGCCACCGCCGTACCGGAAGAAGATATTGAGTTTGGCGCATGAGACACCTTTGGCCGGGCACCTTGGAGTGAACAAGACATGTGACAGAATATTGGTACATTTTTTCTGGCCAGGATTGCGACGTGATGTGGCGGAGTTCTGCAAATCTTGCCACTCTTGCTAGCTGGTGGGAAAACCTAATCAGAAAATCCCATCCACACCTTTGAAACCAATTCCAGCTGTTGAAGAGCCATTCAGCCGTGTCATTATTGACTGTAGGCCCTTTACCTAAAACTAAGGCTGGACATCAGTATTTGCTGACCATCATGTGCGCTTCCACAAGGTTCCCAGAGGCAGTGCCTCTTAGAAAAATTAATGCGGCAGTTATTGCGAAGGCCTTGATTAGATTTTTCACTTTGGTTGGCCTACCTAAGGTCATCCAGTCTGATCAGGGTTCCAATTTCATGTCAACGCTTTTTCAGCAAGTGGTACACCTGTTGGGAGTGGAACAAGTAAGATCAAGTACTTACCATCCCGAGAGCCAAGGGGCCTTGGAAAGGTTTCAGCAGACATTGAAGAATATGATCAGAACGTATTGTTTTGAATGCGACAAGGATTGGGATGAAGGAATACCCTTATTGTTGTTTGCTACGAGGGAATCTGTTCAGGAGTCATTGGGATTCAATCCTTTTGAACTTGTGTTTGGACACGCAGTGCGAGAACCATTGAAATTGGTGAAAGAACAGTGGCTACAGGAGGAGTCACAGTCAACAGTTGTAGAGTATGTGTCAACGGTTAGACACAGATTGGCAAAGGCTTGTGAAGTTGCGAGAAGAAACTTGAAAGTGACACAGTATAAAATGAAAGTGAGACATGACAAGAAATCTCAGATACGAAATTTCAGTCCTGAGGACCGAGTGTTAGTGTTGCTTCCTGTTCCAGGTCAGCCACTACAGGCTAGATATTTTGGTCCCTATGCAATCGAAAGGAGGGTTAATGAAACAGATTACGTGGTGACAACTCCCGACCGACGAAAAAAGCGGCAGCTGTGTCATGTCAACCGAATGAAGAAATATTATGAGAGGAAGCCTGTGGAAAAAATGGTTCCTGTCTCACCTGTAGTCGTGGTGCAAGAGAATCCAGAGGTTGAGGCAAGTGTGAAGTTTGATAACTTTGATGACCAGGCTTGTCCCAGATTGACGAACACGGAAGTGTTGAGTCATTTAGATGAGAAATTAGGTCATTTGACAAGGGAACAACAAGGACAACTGTCCTGCCTAATTTTTGAGTTTGCACATTTGTTCACAGATGTACCTGGTCGTACTGACTTGGTATATCATGATATTGAGGTGGGGGAAGCCACTCCTGTGAAGCAACACCCCTATCGGATGAACCCTGTGAAGATGGAGTATCTTCGGAAGGAGGTTCAGTATATGTTGGAGAATGACATCATCGAACCAAGCAGCAGTGAATGTAGCTCACCATGTGTGTTGGTTCCAAAACCCGATGGCAGTTTTCGCTGTTGTATAGATTTAAAACGGGTTAATGCAGTGACCAAGACCGACTCATATCCCATCCCGAGGATTGATGACTGTATTGATAGAATAGGCCCAGCTAAATTTGTAACTAAATTTGACTTGCTGAAAGGGTATTGGCAGAATCCTCTTACTGATAGAGCCAAGGAAATCTCGGCTTTAGTCACACCAAATGGGTTGTATCAGTACAAGGCTGTTCCCTTTGGATTGAAAAACGGGCCTGCTACATTTCAACGGCTGATTAATAAGCTTATTGCAGACATTGAGTGGGTGGAGGCTTATCTGGATGATGTCATCATCCACACCATGACCATGGAAGATCATATAAAACAAATTCATGCATTTTTCAAGAAACTGACCGAGGCAGGGTTGACCATCAACCTATCTAAGAGTGAGTTTGTAAAGGCGCAGGTGGTGTTCCTAGGCCATGTAGTAGGTCAGGGTCAGGTGCAACCGGTGACAGCCAAGATAGAAGCCATTGATCGCTTCCAAGTTCCAAAAGGGAAGAAGGACGTTATGAGATTCTTGGGTATGGCTGGTTGGCATCGGCGGTTCTGCAGGAATTTTTCTGATGTGGTAGCCCCTTTAACGAATTTGCTGAGGAAAGAGACCAAGTTTGTTTGGGATGACAAATGTCAGGCTGCCTTTGCCCACGTCAAAGCAATATTAATGAGCTCTCCTGTCCTAGCAGCCCCGGATTTTCAAGCACCTTTCAAGTTGGCCATTGATGCAAGTGATGTGGGGGCTGGGGCAGTTCTATTACAGGAAGATGAGGATGGAGTGGATCACCCGGTGTGCTACTATTCCAAAAAGTTTAACAAACATCAGGCAAATTATGCCACAGTGGAAAAAGAGACCCTTGCTCTCCTGCGAGTGCTTCAGCATTATGAGGTGTATCTGGGAACTACTACCTTTCCTATAAAAGTCTTCACTGATCACAACCCCTAAACCTTCATTCAAAAAATGAAAAATAAAAATCAGAGGTTGATGAGATGGAGTTTGGCTTTGCAGGAGTTCAACTTGGAAATTGAGCATGTAAAGGGCAGGGACAATGTCGTTGCTGATGCTTTATCGAGAGTGAACTAACTTTGGAAATTCCTGTAGGTTGTTTGGAAGTTTTGTTGCTTTATTTTGGGGAATATTAATTATTGTTGTTCACGTGAATTGATCTTTTTGGGGTGAGTTTTACTTTTGTTTGTTAAGAGTTTTTGCTTGCAAAGAAAGTTTTTCACTATGTTCAAACTTTCTTTCTTGAGGGGGGGAAGTGTTATGGTTCTCATCCACTGTAAACATTTTTGGTTGCATGTACTACTATTGTTGTCGTTTAAGTGAAATAGAGATTACTATTTTCAAAAGGTAAAAAAAAGTTAATGTTTTAAAAGAAACCGGAACCAGACGAAGACGAAGAGGAAGAAGAGGAGAATGAGGCGGAGCGAGTGAGGTCGGGGCAGAAGGAGCCGAGCTGTTTGGAGGTCTGGAGCAAACGCTGG
Organism: Myxine glutinosa; assembly: GCF_964187855.1. Taxonomy (NCBI): domain Eukaryota; kingdom Metazoa; phylum Chordata; class Myxini; order Myxiniformes; family Myxinidae; genus Myxine; species Myxine glutinosa. The sequence continues at coordinate 37,317,950 of NC_136264.1, read as the reverse complement.
CGAACGGAGGTCACTAGCGAACTTTGGGGTTTCCTTGGAAAGGGATTCCTGCGACAGAGTTGTTATCGCTGTGACAGATAAACCTGCGTGACAGGTTTTGCGGTTGATTCCGAAGAGAATCATGAGAGTGCTGTTACGTCTCGAGAATGGACTGTTGGCCATTTTACCTCGCGCCTGATTTCGCATCGCTCCAGGTTTTTCCCCTCGCTTCAACCATTTCACCGCATCCAGACGTAACCTGGTGTGTGTGTGTAACGTGGATTTTGAGTGGGAATTTGCGGTTCGTCGATTGGGAGCCGTTGAACGTCAATACCCGAAGGTGTGTTTTCCCAGTCGCCTCTTGAGGGTACCTTTGCCTATCTTTGGCAGTGTGACTGTCAACCGAACAGGATTCTGGTCTCGATACAACATCGTTCTGACGATCGCTTCAACATCGACTTTGGCTTGATGCCGGGATAGAGACATTGGGAATGTTATTTTCGCTCACTTGGAGCACAGTGAGTTACATTGTACGAAACTGATGGTACCATCATAGGAATGATATATTTGTTGTACAATTGATTACTATTGTTTTTTGTACTGTTATTCTTGTGTGATCTTAATACAATACTTGTTTGTTGGTAACAATTGGTGTGGTTTCACCATTGATCTTTGACATACAGAATAACACATCTTTCTGCCGTGACTCCTCTCGGGGCTCGGAGGTACACCGTGACCGGGGTTTGGGGAGGAGCACGTAACACTATGCAAGTTGGTGTTGTAGCTGGCTGCGGCTCCATCGGCAGTGCCCCGAACTGGCTTCTGGTGAGTTTTATTATTTATTTATATTATATTTATTTATTAATTTTCCACACTTAACACTGCGAGCTTTATAATGGCCGATGTCTTACGGGCCTGCTACGCGGACCCCAGATGTGAGTGTAAGTATATGTATGCGTATGTATGTGTATGAGGATGTTATGACACACCCAAACACCCAGTTTTAATTATTTCAATCTGTTGGAGGTCCAGGTGTATGCATGCAAAGTTTAGGCCTGCTAGGTTTCATGGTTTTGGAGGAGGAGACACACGGACAGATAGACACTGCCTTTTATTATACTAGGGCATGCCCGTACTATATCTATATCTAAAATTATATCCCCCCCCTCTATTTACATGAAATGGTTTGGTCCAAAGCAAACGGCTTGCGAGTGGTGACAATCCCCCCCCTCTATTTACATGCAATGGTTTGGTCCAAAGCGAACGGCTTCCGGAGTTTGGTAAAGAAATCGCCATCGCGTGCACAAACGCGCAGGAAAGCGAATGAATCGCAAATTCGTTTTTATTAGTTGTAAAACATAGTTTAACGCCAACATAGTTTGCAAACGTGAAATAAATGAATACGCTCTCAAATGTGCCATCCGAGGCAGAGTGTGCCCGCCACGTTCGGCACACGCGATCGTTCGCTGCTCTCTGATTGGTTGAATCGTTTTTTGGACATAGCTCGGTAAGTAATTGTCCGATTAATATGAAACCTTGAAAAGGCACATCCTCGGGTCCCCAGCAATATACCTGGCAAGTTAAAAGTATATCGGACCCGTGGTTGTCGAGAAACAGCGGTCACAGACAGACAAACGTACAAACGTACAAACGTACAGACAGAGATTACTGGAATTATAGATAGATATATATATATATATATATATATATATATATATATATACTAGCAGAGGTACCCGGCTTTGCACGGGAGTGGGAGGAGGAGGGGAGGGGGAAGAGGAGGGGAGGGGAACGGGGGGGAGGGGGGGAGGGGGAAGGCGGGGGAGGAGGAGGGGAGGGGGAAGAGGAGGGGAGGGGAATGGGGGGGGAGGGGGAAGGGGGGGGAGGGCGGAGGGGAAGGGGGGAGGGAAGGGTGCGGGGGTGCCCAGGGGAAGAAGGGCCCCTCCCCTCCCCCTCCCCCCCCTTTCCCCTCCCCCCCTCCCCTCCCCCTTCCCCCTCCCCCTCCCCCTTCCCCCTCCCCCTCCCCCCTCCCATCCCCTTCCCCCTCGTTCCCCTCCCCTTCTCTTCCCCCTCCCCTCCTCCTCCCCCTTCACACCAGGGGGGTTGACTCAGCCTGTCATCCCACCGAGGTCGGAAGTCGGAACTCATTGTCGTCAAATAAATGTAGCCTGTATGTTTCACTCTTTGTCACATGCCGTTGGTCCCATGTCAATCGGATGAAGTTGAAAAATTAACGTTACGAAGGTTCTCTGGGACGTACTGATTCCGAATAATGAAGTTGAAAAATTAACGTTCCGAAATACGCTAATTACGCTAACAGAAGCGCTGGAGGGAGCACTGCGCTCCCTCCCTTAGATTCCCTCCCTCTTCTGCTAGCGCTAATTACGCGTAACACACTAATTTTAAAACCCGAAGTTTTTTTAATTTTAAGGTGTGCTGTAGTCAGAAGCGCTAGAAGCGCTGCGCTCCCTCCCTTCGAATCCCTCTCTCTTCTGCTAGTGCTAATAATACGCTAATTTTAAAACCCGAAATTTTTTAATGTTTATGTCTCCGTGACATTCCTGGGACCATCCCGAGTCGAACAGTACTTTCCGCTCGCAAATCCGTCCACGGGTTCTCGAGATCTTAGAGATCATAGATACATAGATCAGGACCAACTCTACTTTATATATATAGATGGTGGTAGGGCTGGGTAAGGGGTAAGGATGACTTTGCCATCACTGCAGCACACCCCTTTTGTCTCTCCATTAAACTTCATAGCTGCACAATGCCTGCACTTGTCGTTCATTTGTCCAACATTTGCAAAATTCACTGGGTTACCGCGGTCATAGGTGAAGGCCATGCTATTGGAGTGACGGTGTTGCTCGACGGTCTCACTGGCTCGTGCTTGTGAAGTCTGTAGAGCTGCGGCGTTGCGACGGCGATTTGCATCAAGTCGTACTTGCCGTTGCTCTGGCTGTTCTGCTTCCCGCGCAGCACGGAATCTTTTGGCGGCAGCCGTATTGCGTCCGAGAGCTGGCCTCTTTCTTGGCATATCTGAAGTGAACAATAACCATAAATGTTAAATTTAACTGCCTTAAGTTAAGCAGAGATTATAGCAACAATAGTTCAGCGGCGTAGTAAAAAAAAAAATGCGCAAGTCAAAACTGGGCGTAGTGGAGAGTGTATGCGGGCTGGCAGACGTTATCGGGATACATAATTCTAAAAATTATGATTATTGTGAACACTGGTAGGCGGCTAGTAGACGGTAGTGGGGTTGGGTGGTTTAATTGACAATGTAAAATTGCGGCTTGTTAAATGATGCAAATTTACAAAAACTTGAACACTTAACATATTTTGTAAGTTAATATTGTTAACTCACCTGTTACCGGTGTTGTAGGTGGCCTGGTAGACGGTAGTGGGGTTGCCGGCGGGCTGGTTAATGGAAGTGGGTTGCAGGCGGTCCGGTAGACGGTAGTGGTGTTGTAGACGGTAGACGTTAGTCTGTGGTTAACGTTCCGAAATACGCTAATTACGCTAACAGAAGCGCTGGAGGGAGCACTGCGCTCCCTCCCTTAGATTCCCTCCCTCTTCTGCTAGCGCTAATTACGCGTAACACACTAATTTTAAAACCCGAAGTTTTTTTAATTTTAAGGTGTGCTGTAGTCAGAAGCGCTAGAAGCGCTGCGCTCCCTCCCTTCGAATCCCTCTCTCTTCTGCCGCTTCTGCGCCGGCAATGCTTCTGCTACGCTAATTTTAAAACCCAAAATTTTTTAAATGTTTATGTCTCCGTGACATTCCTGGGACCATCCCGAGTCGAACAGTACTTTCCGCTCGCAAATCCGTCCACGGGTTCTCGAGATCTTAGAGATTGTAGACCCGAAGTTTTTTTAATTTTAAGGTGTGCTGTAGTCAGAAGCGCTAGAAGCGCTGCGCTCCCTCCCTTCGAATCCCTCTCTCTTCTGCTAGTGCTAATAATACGCTAATTTAAAACCCGAAATTTTTTAAATGTTTATGTCTCCGTGACATTCCTGGGACCATCCCGAGTCGAACAGTACTTTCCGCTCGCAAATCCGTCCACGGGTTCTCGAGATCTTAGAGATCATAGATAGAGGCCAACTCTACTTTATATATATAGATATATATATATATATATATATATATATATATATATATATATATATATATATATATATATGTGCATTAACTCCATAATATGATGGAGATGGAGGAATAACGTTGTTTGAAATGGAATCTTCGATGACGGCAAATCATCGCTACGACCTCAACATTGTTGTAGCCTTAATGTTATTAAGACGACGTTCTCACTCCAAAAGGATTGTGCGTTCAAATCCCATATTCTGCTATAATTTAATTGCAATGTCATGGAGTCATGGAGACAAAGGTATCTTTTGAAATAATGATAAATTTATATTCGAAAATAAATCGTGGTTTATATCGGTAGATGGCGCTACACTTAAGAATAATGATTCCAACGATTGTCATTTCATTAATCTCACTTGCTCATAGCTCGCATCCTTATGGTTGTGATGGCGTCTAGTCCCATCGTCTTGATCGAGCATCGGGATGCTGTGACTGGTGTTGGCTTAACGCTTAACGCTTTTGCTGGCTTAAGATCCTAGGGTCTTGAGTTGAAGCCCTTGTCCCCCAATGAATTAACACCATGCAGGTCGACTCAGCTTGTCATCCATCTAAGGTCGGCGAAATGAGTACCAGCTATTGCTGGAAAGTTGGGCACACTGCATCAGTGGCACAGCCACACCCCCAGAAAATGATGCAGCCAGTAGCCATAGACTGCACATGAATATCTAAAGCAAGAAAGATGTCGTGCAGAGCACAATACTTGCAAAATCCCTAAAACAAATATTACCTCAAAAATAATTAGTGGTTGAATTCAGTGACCTGATATTTAAATCCTCTTCAAATTTCATTCAATCGGATGAAAATTGAGGATTTTAGAAACTTGTCAAAGTTGTGGAACTTTGGCCGATGTTGACCTTTTGACCTCAAAATCAATAGGCTTCTTCCTTATAACCAACTCCACCATTTGATGAAGAACACACGTGCAACTAAAAAACATGTACTTTTGTGTCAAAACTGCTTCTATTGGGCAACAAAATGGCTTTGGCACGAAAAAGGTTTCTTGTGAAATACGTGTTTTTTGCTGTATACAAGCTAAATATACACTATTTTATGAAGCACACACGTTTCTGCACTAGAATAGTGACTTGCAACAAAAAAACGTGCACTTTTGTGTCAAAACTGCTTCTATTGGGCAAGCAAGATTGCTTTGCGCAAAAAAGGTTCCTTGTGAAATACGTGTTATTTTGCTGTATACAAGCATAATATACACTATTTTATGAAGCAAACACGCTTCTGCACTAGAATAGTGAGTTGCAACAAAAAAACGTGCACTTTTGTGTCAAAACTGCTTCGATTGGGCAAACAAGATTGCTTTTGCATGAAAAAGGTTCCTCGTGAAATACGTGTTATTTTGCTGTATACAAGCTAAATATACATAATTTGATGAAGCAAACACGCTTCTGCACTAGAATAGTGAGTTGCAACAAAAAAACGTGCACTTTTGTGTCAAAACTGCTTCTATTGGACAAACAAGATTGCTTTTGCACGAAAAAGGTTCCTCGTGAAATACGTGTTATTTTGCTGTATACAAGCATAATATACACTATTTTATGAAGCACATACATTTCTGCACTAGAATAGTGACTTGCAACAAAAAAACGTGCACTTTTGTGTCAAAACTGCTTCTATTGGGCAAACATGATAACTTTTGCACAAAAAAGGTTTCTTGTGAAATGTTTTTTGCTGTATACAAGCTAAATATACACTATTTGATGAAGCACACGCGTTTCTGCACTAGAATAGAGTGCAAAAATGATGATTTGGAAATTTGACCTTGAGTTGACCTTTGACCTTTTGACCCCAAAAATAGTAGGTTTCCCAATTTAGTGACAATGTGGAAATGCTGTTCAATTTTAAAGTCAATCAGATTAAAAATTGCGATTTTAGAAATCTGACCTCCAGATGACCTTTGCCCTTTGACCTCAAAATAAATAGGCTTCTCAATTGTGATGACCTCTACAACTTGGTGAAGTTTCGTGTAGATCGGTTGTAAATTGTGACCTAAAGGCGACTGACATACAGACAAACAAACAGAATAGCGCACAAGATCAACCAATATACTTGAAAAATCTTTGATTTTGCAAGTAATAAATACAAGCTGTTACATTATAGTTATGAGGTTCAAGTTTAACTTGCATATTTCTATATAACGTCATGGCTGGAAAGATAGCCTCGAGGTATGCACATTGCACAGTTACCTCTGAGCTCTCTAGCTTGAGTTTGAATCTTGGCCCAGCTACAAACTGCTATCCTGGCGTTTCACATGTAGGGCAATTCGTCATAAATGTGTGCACGGGTTATTGTACATTAGGCGTGAGGACCCATCTGCAAGCAATGGTCGTTTCTGGGCCTTATCAATCCTACGGTGTCCTTCATGAAGATAAGGCCAGATATTAATGGCACACTGGCTAAATTTTAAATTCTTGTCAGACCTGGACAGCCTGTTCGTGAAAGGTTTAGGCCATTCCCTGGACGACCCCAAAAGAGAGTGGGACTAATTAAAGACGTCAAAAAGCCTGATGTTGACTTATCGGTTAAGGTGGCTGGCTAAAGATCTTTGGGTCTTGAGTGTGATCCCCTGTCGTGCAGTTTGAGTGTCAGCGGCACAGCTGTGCTCCCAGCAACCATCAGCCACAGGTTGCATATGAAATAATAACGAGAAAGCATCTGAAAATGCAAAAAGCCTGTCCGCACGTTAGTTTGTATTCAGATGACAACTTCTTCTTCCATATGCTCAAAATAACGAAAACAGTTAAAAAAAAAAAATAAATTGACGATTTTATGCAACCTTGACCTTTTGATCTAAAAAAAACAATCTACACCTATCTTTTGATTGGTGAACCAATTCAGTGACACGATACGCAAATTCTTTAAATTTCAGGTCAATCGGGTGAAAATTGCTGATTTTCCGCAACATTGCCCAGATGACCTTTGCCCTTTGACCTCAAAATAAATAGGCTTGACCTTTTGACCAAGTTATTAATGTACCTTCTCCATATTCTAATAATAGAGCTTTGTTGAAACTTTGATGACAAAACTCAAATGGTAAATTTAAATTTCATGAAAATTGATGATTTTAGGTGACACTGACTTTTAACTTTTTGACAGAAATTATTAATTTGACTTCTCCATATTATCATAATAAAGCTTTGGTGAAAATTTGATGACAATAGCTCAAATGGTAAAAAGGTTATGGCCGGACAGACAGACAGACACACACACACACACACACACACACACACACACACACACACACACACACACACACACACACACGTAGTAGCCTTGTCAGGAATTCATCACCAATATTATTGGCTACCAGAAATTTTGCAATTATTTACTGTCTCACTCTCATCGCTTCAATTTTCGGAGCATCCACTTTAAAAGCAGGAAATGTGTGATCATGGCTATAACTTGCCAACAGTAAAAAGACAAATGCTATCAAAAATGATGAATCTACATTAATTTTAAATCTGTATAATGGTCGTCCTATGTAATGAAAGATGGCCATCAACTAAAATGGCCATCAGCATAACTCATGTTCAACGAAAACATGCGAATTCCTGAATGCGATAATTTGTTGATGGTTTCGAGGCTGGAGCTCGCAAGGTGACCACACGGATGGTAAGCAGTGTCACGTGATGTCAAAGAATACGTATCTGAGAAGACCAGAGTACTTGCCCCATGCACTGGCAAAACCATGACCCTGAAAAGTGATCTGCCCGAGGTTCTTACTTACTGATTGTTAAAAAGAGCATTTAAATTAGGAAACCTGGCTTTGGTTTCTCCTCACCTGGGAATGGAATCTCGGTGCAAGGCAAGTGTACTAACTACCATACCAGGGGACTCGAAATCATTACAATACCTCGAACAAACAAATGCCCAGGTCAAATTTTGAAGCACTCTCATATTTAAGAAACAGAAGAACACAGGAGCCGAGTCTGCTATTAGCTACCCCTTTCAGTTATATCATACGAGTCGGGGCTACCTTCTCGGGGCTGGGAGGACGGTGATATTCGGTGTTGTCCAGTTGGGTGAGCTTTTCCCGGCGGGTATTTCAGGATGTGTTGGACATTGAAAAGCTATGGAGTTATTGGCGTCATGGTGGTTTCCTTTTGCCTGCGGGCCGGCGGGAGCACTACCTGATCCCACATCCCAATGTACACTTGATAACGGCCTTTGGTGGCCTCAAAACGTTCATCGAGGTCAACTTGTGGTACCTTAAAACATTGCCCGGATTTTGAATTACCTACTCCAAAATTTTGGGGCCTCTATGTGCTACGGTTCGGCTGTAAAATAATAACGCACAAACCCACAAATGCCCAATCAAACACACAAACAATTCTTTTTTATACAACATCGAGGCTCGTGTAAGAGGTAACATTAATCACAAAAAGACAAACTGACACATAAAACAGAAGATAAAGAGAGCGGGAGACAAGATGTGGTGAGAGAGGGAAGCACACAAGTACAACATTTGAGAGCAGGGACATCGGGAGATCTGTGGGAGGGAGAGGGCTTGGTGGGAGGAGGCACGGGAAGGGGGGGGGGGGGGGGAGTGGGAGAGGTATAAAACACATGGACACTGCTCTGACTTCCAGAAAAGAAGTCGGAATTTCAAAGAAGTGGATCTGGGGTGAATTAATGGGGGTAGAAAAGATCAAGGTTTTGGATGGGGGAAGACAAAAGATGGTGGTGAACAGCTGTTTTAAAGACCTGGAGGGAGGAGAGGGATTGAAGAGAGCGAGGGAGTTTGTTCCAGAGGCGGGAGAAAAGAGGAATGAAGGAGTGAAGGTGAGCAGAGTCTTGATTTTTTTCACTTTCAACAGAAGAGGCTGGCAGGCAGATATTGTGCGACCTGTAGGAATATTTGGGGGACAGAGCACAGAGAGAGCTGGGGGAGCAAGGCCGGAGAGGAGTCGGTAGAAGACAGAAAGACCACCTACCTGCCTGCGGTGAGTGAGTGAAAGGCCCTTGGAGTTAGCTTCATCGCGGGAGATTCCAATGATTCTGAAAGCTTTGGTTTCAACAGCGTGAAGACGACCTAGGTGTGAGGCAGGAGCACCAGCCCCGAGGGGAGAACAGTATTCCATTGAAATTATTTACAATACTATTTATTATTAATATTTATTATTAATAATTTACAATTAGTTACAATTAAATTGAAAATATTTACAAGATGCTTGGAAACATGTCAGAAAGAAAGGAATTTTTGAACCTGTTATTTCTTTTCGTAACAATGAGGTTTACGATTGATTACAATTTTATTATGGTCTGCTGATTATCTATCTATAATTCCAGTAATCTCTGTGTGTTTGTTTGTACGTTTGTACGTTTGTACGTTTGTTTGTCTGTGACTGCTGTTTCTCGACAACCACGGGTCCGATATACTTTAAACTTGCCAGGTATATTGCTGGGGACCCGAGGATGTGCCTTTTCAAGGTTTCATATTAATCGGACAATTACTTACCGAGCTATGTCCAAAAAACGATTCAACCAATCAGAGAGCAGCGAGCTATCGCGTGTGCCGAACGTGGCGGACACACTCTGCCTCGGATGGCACATTTGAGAGCGTATTCATTTATTTCACGTTTGCAAACTATGTTGGCGCTATGTTGGC
>NC_136264.1:37138208-37303208 GCF_964187855.1 Myxine glutinosa | reverse complement strand
ATTGCAATATTTTCTATTGCCCTTCATATATTTATTTAGGTTTTTTTTATGTGTTGACATAACTTTATGTTGGTTTATACATTTCATAACTTGCATATTGTTACATCTTATTACCCTACGCTCGCAAAGCGAAAAGCGAGGTTAAGCATTCAGGTGCGTACGTATGTGTGCCTGTGCCGTACGTGTATGCATTTTAAAAATTCATTTTCTCAGCAACTGTTGGTCCAATTGACATGCAATTTTCACCATAGGAGGGCCTCCTCCTGTATAATATTTTAATGATTATTATGACGTCATAGGTCACGTGGTACAGGCGCCATCTTGAAAAAACTACGCACCTCTATATCTCTGAAACCACTCCCTGGAAAAAATTGAGACCTGGCTTATTGTCAATTACTCCCCATGGGGAACAAGGCATGTTAATGATGCTGTCATCGGTGCCTTCGTTATGACGTCATAATTCGACAAATACAACACTTATCCATCCGATCATTATTAATTTTTTGTCAGCAACTGTTGATCTGATGGACACAAAATTTTCACCATAGGAGTGCCTCCTCCTTTAGAATATTTTAATGATAATCATGATGTCATAGGTCATGTGTTACAGGCGCCATATTGGAAAAACCGAAAAATGTTGCACCTCTATATCTCCAAAACCGCTGAATGGAATTTTTTTAAACATGGCTCATTGTAAAGAACTCCATATGAGTAATGGGTGTTGTTAACGATGACGCCATTGGTGCCATAATTATGACATCATAATTCGACAGGGACAAGGCTTAGTCTGATCAGTTTGAAATGTATTGAGTGTGATCAATGCAACAATTATATTAAAGAATATAAATTTATGATGTCATCGCTCTGGCATACATATACATATACAAATCTGGCATACATATTGTATCAAAATATACATGTATTAAACAGAAGAGTTGGCTCGCAACAAGTTGACTGCGCAGGGTAAGTATTCTATGAATACCATCTAGTATTATTATTGTAATTATTGTAACCTCATATTCTTATATCGATCCTTATTTTTCATGTTATACATGCCTGCATATGTACTTGAAAAAGAAAGAAAAAAGTAGTACCTTTTAATTCAATTATTATATTTATTAACTCAACTGGACTATGTCCAGCTGAGTTTTTGTTGATACCCAGTGTCCGTCGTCCGTCCGTCTGCCTGTCTGTCTGTCGTCTGTCTGTCTGCCTGTCTGTCTGTCGTCTGTAAACAATTCGACGTCTACGCTCTAAAAGTCACAAATATTGATTAAATTTGATGAAACCTGTTATGCAGCATCTTGTAAAGTATCTCGACAAACTACGATCAATTGTCGTACGCGTTTATTCACTCCGCCGATCAAGGCCCGATTCACAGCAGCGCCATCCGAGGTCTGGCGTAGGGATACAACCCGGTCCCGGTGTAGGGATACAACGGTGAATATTTGCACTGCATACATGACATCCTCCCCTTTAAGTCCAAAATTACCAAGAGCAATACGTGCTAGATTTCCAGAATTGACATTTCAAAAGCAACATTTCCAAAACATGTGAAAATATGTGTGCAAACGGTTATGAGAATAATGAAAATACGTGAAAATAGAACATGTGTCAACGTGAAAAAAAACATCTTCAAAGATTCAACCGGTCGGGTGCTTTTCTCTCACGCATTGAGCGTCGCGGTGTACCAGTGGATACAGAGTCCGAGGTGATTCCTTTGGGTCGCGGTGTACCAGTGGATACAGAGTCCGAGGTGATTCCTTTGGTCTCCACGAAGGGTGTAGCGTTTGCAGAGGTTTTCGGGGCATCCGAGCCGGCTGGAGCGGCCACGACGATCTCCGGCAGTGGCGGGTCGAACTGTTGTCCTGACTGTGACGATGCTACAGGCTCCATCGACTCACAGTGACGGTAGGTTATGTGGTCCTGATGTCGACGAATTTCGCGGCCGTCCTGCAGGCGAATCACACAGGACAGTGGACCTGGCTTCTCAATGATGTCCCCCGGTAGCCACGTCGCACCTGCACCAAAATTTCGGGCAAACACTGGATCTCCAATGTTGATACATCGACTGTTGGACGTCTTATTGTGCACCAACTTTTGATTAAGCTGGCTCTGATAAACATTTGATGATATGTCTGGTTTGAGATTGTCAAGTGTCGATCTCAAGTGTCGTTTCATCAATAACTCAGACGGAGCTGCACCGGTTGTTGATTGTGGCGTGATACGGTATTTGAACAGGAGACGAGACAGCTTTGTTTCCAGGGTTCCCTCCTGAAGTTTCTGCAATCCGGATTTGATGATTCCTACGGATCGTTCGGCCAAGCCATTTGAAGCCTGGTGATGTGGGCTGACAAACTTATGTTTGATGCCGTTCCGACGTGTGAACTTGGCAAACTCGGTACTGGAAAAACACGAACCGTTATCACTCACGATCATCCTGGGAAGACCATGAGTGGCGAAACAGCATCTGAGTCTTTCGATGACAATGGCTGACGTAGTACCATGCGTCACATAGGCATCAATCCATTTTGTGTGCGCGTCCGTAATTATTAGAATCATGCTGCCGTTAATAGGCCCGGCATAATCGAGATGTAGGCGATGTCACGGTTCGCTGGGCCATTCCCAGGGATGCAGTGGCGCTTTCGCAGGTGTATTCCGGGTGCTCTGGCAGGGGTAACAATGTCGAACATGATGTTCGATATCAGCATCAAGATTCGGCCACCACACATAGTTTCTGGCGAGTGACTTCATCTTCACAATCCCGGGGTGACAGTCATGGATTTCATCCATGACCCTGGAACGCAGATTTTTCGGGATCACGACACGACATCCCCAGAGTAGGCAACCATTTTCCATGCTGAGTTCGTTTTTACGTGCTTTAAAAGCCGCAAAATCTGGGTCACCCTCAGGTAGCAAATGCCATCCAAGCTGTACAGCCTGGACAGTTCTGGACAGAACGGGGTCTCGTCGAGTATGAGTGCGGATCTGGCCGGAATCGACAGCACAATCTTCCAGATGATCCATCAGTGCGATAATGGATCCTGGTGTAGGCGAATCATCAACAGATTCTGGAAGGGGTAACCGACTCATGGCATCTGCATTTGTGATAGACGAACCGGGCTTATAACATATGGTGTAGTCATAAACAGCGAGAAACAGGGACCAGCGGATGATCCTGGGCGGTAGTGTGTCAGATGTCGCCTTAGTTGGACCAAACAGACTGATCAGCGGCTTGTGATCAGTGCGAATCGTGAAATGATGTCCAAGAAGGTACTGGCGAAATTTGCCGACGCCGAAAACGATTCCCAATCCTTCCTTGTCAAGTTGGGAATAGTTTTTCTCTGCCGGGGACAACGTTCTGGATGCAAATGCAACCGGTCTTTCCGTACCGTCAGGCATCACGTGTGATAATACACTCCCCACTCCATACAGACAGGCATCGCATGTCAGCACAAGATCCTTCTCTGGATCAAAATGAACGAGAACATTGGACGATTTGAGCAGATCCTTAGAGGTCTGGAATGCTGATTGTTCAGTAAACCCCCAGCTCCAGGAGACTCCTTTCCTCAAAAGCCGATAAAGGGGGCCCAAAACGTCGGTCACATTCGGGATGTAACGACCATAGAACTGAAGCAAACCGAGGTATGACTTCAATTCGGTCACATCTCGTGGAGCAGGAGCATCCTTGATAGCTCGGACTTTCTCATCTGTCGGGTGTAGACCCTCGGCATCAATCGTATGACCCAGGTACGTGACTGATGGCACCATAAACTTGCACTTGTCTCGACGCAAACGTAGGCCGGAGTCCGAAATCTTCTTCAGAACTCTCTCCAGGTTCTGTAGATGTTCCGCGTCCGTACGACCAGTAACCAGAATATCATCCTGGTAACAAACGACGTTGCGTTCGGCGGCAAACAAACTGTCCATGACACGCTGATAAATTCCAGGTGCAGATTTCACTCCAAAACTAAGTCGGTGGTACCTGTACAACCCACGATGCGTGTTGATGGTAAGATACTGTTTCGAATTCTCGTCCAAGCAGAGCTGTAGATAGGCGGATTTGAGATCGAGTTTCGTAAAAGTCTTGCCTCCCGTGAGACGAGCATAGAGGTCTTCGATCCTCGGGATTGGATATTTATCCAATGAAGAACACCTGTTCACGGTCATTTTATAATCTCCACATATGCGGATGGACTGGTCCGATTTTATGACCGGAACGATGGGCGCCGCCCATTCGGCATACTGGATTTGCTCGATGATCCCCAGATTTTCAAGATGATCCAGTTCCTTGTCAATCCGCTCACGCAGGGCGAAAGGGACTGGGCGAGCCCTGCAAAATATAGGATTGGCATCCCGGTCAACCCTGAGTTTAGCCGTATGTCCTTTCAAGGTTCCAAGCTCATCCTTGAAGACATCCGGGTACGTATCCAGCACATTTTTGAGTGTGTATGCTGCGGTAGGAGAAACGTTGGCTGCCCGGAGTTGATGAATGCTTTCCCACTTCAGTCGAATTATGCTCAACAAGTTCCTGCCGAGTAAGGAAGGGCCCTTTCCAGGAATGACGATCAGGGGTAGGTGAAACTCACGGTTATCGTAGCCCACCGTGACATCACATGTACCGCAGGGAACAATCTTCTCACCTGTATAGGTGGAGAGTCCATAGGTAGTAGGTTTCAGATGGGGTCGGTCAGCATCACTCCACAGGTTTGTGAAAACAGCATGGCTGATGAGCGAGACGGCCGCACCAGTGTCGACCTCCATTTGCAATGGTCGATTGTTGACGACAACATTGGCAAGAAGAGGGTCCCGCCTATGGTGAGAATCAATATGAAGCAGGTCATACGATTCTGAGTTGTCGGAAACAGAGCTCACCTGGTCAAGCTCGGGTTCCTCCGAACCGATAAACTGATGAATCTTGGCAGCAGCTTTTCCTTTTCCCGATTTGCGAGTGATGCAAGCTGGAGCAATATGGCCAGTTTTCGAACAGAAATGGCAGGTGGCATCTTTGAACCGACACGTCTCCCTGTGCTTTTATGTCCCGGTACGTCTCCTCAAGCTCATCCTCTAAGGCTACCTTGACCGTTTCCAGGTGCGTCCTCACCTGCCGGTCCTTCGTCTCCATTACCTCTATCACCTCGTCCAACCTCGTTGTCAGTCCCTCACGTACCATCTGACATTCCCTCTTTGTCGCTATCAAGTCGTTTTTTATGTCGTTTTGTGTCGCTTTTAAACCTCCTAATACCGCAGTGTTCCGCTTTCTTTTTTCCGTTGCTTTCCGGTGCTTTCCGTTGCACCGAAAACAGTTGTTGTGGGTTTGAGACTGCACTGGCTTCTGACGAGGAGCCTTGTTCCAACGTTTTGGCTGAACATGATCCAACCGATTCACAGCAGGGCTGGTACCAGACGAGCGAGTGGCACCGATGCTTGTAGCGTTGCGTTCAGCACTTTCCATGGAAATGGCGGTGTCTCTGGCATTTTGGAACGTCAGTCTTCTCTCAGCAAGCAGGCGTCTACGAGTGCGGTCATCTGACATGCCAACCACCAGCAAATCACGAAGCATGTCATCGATCGTGTCCCCAAACTCACACAGATGTGACAGTTTTTTGAGGTATGCAATGAAGTCTGCGATCGACTGACCTTGCTGCTGTCTGCACATGTAAAAATTAAACCGACACAGGATGACTGAAGGAGATGGGTTGCAATGTTCCTTCAAAGCGGCCTTGAGCTCTGCATACGTGAGCTCCTGGATTGTCCGAGGCCGAATCAGGTTTTTAACAAGTGTGAACGTCTCACCTCCGCAAACGGACAGGAAGACTGCCTTCATCCGGCCTTCGGTCGCGATGCCGTTCGCCTCGAAGTAGAAAGACAACCGCTCAGAATACGTGTCAAAATCCCCCTCATGAGGGTCGAATTCATCGATATGGCCGAAAGAAGTCATGGTCTAGATGTTTATCCTCGTCGCCATGTAAAGTATCTCGACAAACTACGATCAATTGTCGTACGCGTTTATTCACTCCGCCGATCAAGGCCCGATTCACAGCAGCGCCATCCGAGGTCTGGCATAGGGATACAACCCGGTCCCGGTGTAGGGATACAATGGTGAATATTTGCACTGCATACATGACACATCTATAAGCCATAAACTAGTTTGGGATTGCATTTGGGCGTTGCACACCCAAAAATGGGTGCGGCAAGGCTAGTGCAGGCATTTTACGCAAAAAAAAGGGTCAACCTCACACGAATTGCAACAGAAGCAAACTCAACTGATTTGTGTATCCTCAATATGTCCTGAATGAGGAAAAAAAAGTGTTAAGGAATTGCATGGGTGGAAAGTTTTGAAAAATGCATAAATATGATCCTACCAAAAAAACCGATTTTTAGCCCTTTCTGCTAGATTTGACTATGCTGTATTTTTTTCCCCGAAGCAAAAAAAACACATAGAGAGTATCAGTGATGAGAATTTATTGTGATCACATCATCACATAACTGATCAACTGTTGATCAAACGATTGAACCAATTAAATATGTGTACAGAATACATATAACACCACACAATGTCATCATCGTCGTCACAGGGCATCTGTATTGAGTTAGTGCAGCTGGATCCCCTGCAGTTTCCACATGCCACTGTAGATAACTCCACTGTAGATAACGAAGAACTGTCAGTGTGTCCTTCCAGTCACGGGATTGCCTTGCTTTGGTCATGTCTTTGTTCTGCTCTCCAGTGTTGTAGTTGACCCCCGTGAGTCCCTCCATTGCCTGGTTTACTTCTGCACAGGCGGGCATCGACAGCAGCCACAACAGACGCTGTTGCTCCGTCATCCCTCACCCTCGTGTGAGCCCACCACTGGTTTTTAAACTTCTCATCAGAACCTGCTCAATGACCAGGTCAGGTGAGAGACCTGTCCATAGGCGATCGCTTCGCCGAATCACGTGGAACCCTTCCTCGAAACGTTGTTGGACTTCTGGGTGTTCAGTCTTGAGGTTGTGCATCTGCTGAAGGTACACCCTGGCAGATTTGGTGTAAAGATTGTGTCCTGATGCTGCCAGATAGGGTAGCATGTCCTGGATAGCCTGCAGATGTAAGGCCCAGTTTCCAGTGCGTTCTGCACTGATGTATTTTCGTAGGATGTCCAGCATGTCCATGTACTGAACCCAGAGAGCTGAAGTTCTAGAGGACTTCTTGGTGGACTCGATGTGCTTTTGAAGGCGGTCTTTGATTCTCACTCGAACTTCAGACTGACCAACTTCTTCAGCAGATATAGCCCCATTTATCAGCTTCTCATAGATCTTATAAGCTCCCTCCAGGTCCGCATCTCTGCTTCCATCTGTTATCTGATGATCCGGTGGCCTTGCAGCTGCAGCTGCTTCGGCTGACTCTGACTCTCCATCCTTACTGTTGTCTGGAGTTCCAGATTGCTGTGGTACATGGAAATCGAACACGTTTGATAGCATCAGTGCATTGAGGGCTGCATCAACAATTGAGTGTGCACGAACTGCTCGCGCAACAGCTTTGCCACACATCATGTGGATTACTGCGTTTGGAGCATAGATCAACTCCAGCAGTTCTTGTAACCCAGATGAGGCCATCAAGTGTCCGATGCAACCGAGGAAGCTCATTTCTGCATGGAAGCCACCCAAACGCAAGACTATTCGTCTCAGATCACTTTCCATTGGCTCAGAGTTGATAATCATGAGAGCCTTCCACCAGAGTGGCTGATCAAACGTGATTATTGGGGTGACATTGTGGCATCGTGCATGCTCACTAACAAATGTCAGGGTCGAGAATATGCATGTGCTATCACTGGGATTCAGATCGATCATCGGCAGAAGCATAACAGTTGCTTTGCCAGGGTGGTCACCATAATGCACGAACTGCATCATTCCTGACCATGCAGGTCTGGGGGACCCAAAGAGGACGGATGCTTTCCACAGGACATCAAGATTTTCACAGCTGTTCTGGACCTGAAGGTTGACAAGCTTCTGGTAGGTCAGTGCCGTCAAATTGTGCCTTTCGTCTTTGTGGTACCGTACTTGTACCCTTCCAACCATTGCCACATCCAAGGAAGTAGCCTTGATCCTGGGGATTGGCTGCCTTGATCTAATTCCAGGGGTTATGGCTGCAATCATTCCTATACCATGGAATGTACCAAGCCCATCAAGCATGCGGATGTTATGGTCGACATTGTCAGCTACATATTGGACAAACTCTGTCGATAGGTCATGAATGTTTGTTCCATGGAATTTGGCTGCATTTCGTTCAAACTGGTGCAAATCCTGGTATGCGCAACAAAACCCAAGGTGGTGAAGAGTATCAATGAGGAACCGCGATGCAAAGTGGTGATATAGTTGCACGCCCACCCCAAACTGAAGTGGTGCTAACATGACTCTTGGTCTAGTTGCCTGCATCATTGCTTGTCCAATTGCCGCCACTTTGGCTTGAGTTTTGGTCCTGGCAAATAGTTCTTCCAGGAGCACGCGAAGAGTATCTGGAAGAAATCTGACGCCAGCCTCTTGCGATTCTATGTCATCAAGAGCTGGGTAAGACTCATAGGATAACCCGATGTCTTTGATATCTTGTTTGATAAGCTTTGCAGCTGCCTGCACAAGCTTGATCTTCTCTTGATCTTCTGTGTTTGTTTGTTTCTGCTGTGTCTCATAGTAGTCTTGCAGCACCACCCTGGCTGTTGTCCTGATGGTAACCACGTTTGGTTTCCCATTGATCACGGTGTATATTATCTTCTCGCCGAAGTGTTTTTGCAGACTCCTCTTCATATGGGTGTAACCGTATGGTTCATGTTCGCTGTGTGCAAGCTTCTGCTGCATGAGGTCAATTCGATCATTTTTGGTGATCTGCTCGTCATCATTTTCTTCTATACACAAAGAATTAAGTTAAGCACCCCTACACAACGAATTAAGGTAAGCACCCCCTAATATATATTCTTTGTGTATATGTATACATTGGCATATATTCTAAGGTATGTGAGATCAAATAATGATTGGTATGACATTAGCAATTATCCATTGATGAAATGCAGATACACAGGGTCTATGAGACGTAGGGTTGAGTCAGTGATCCGATCACGTGGGTCCTACACACGTTATTGACGCAAAGATCGCTAGAGGTCTTCTCAGAACAATGACTGTACGTTAGAAAACATAAACGTCATCCACACTGTCCGTGATGGACCTATAGCTCCATACTTAAATTGAGGTGCAAATATGCCTAAAATTCCCAAAAAATTTCACCTTAAATTATTCAGAATAAAATATTGAAAACGGCATGATTGTTATGTTTTTATGTGACCATAATATCACTTCTCCAGAAAATATAGCAATATCATGGGTATATTACACTGTTTTGACGACAACAAACTTGTAATGTGCGAGGTTGTAAAAAAACGGGGGGGGGGGGGTGCTTAACTTAATTCTTTGTGTATATATACTTCACAACCTCCAAGAATGCTGCTGTCCTCTCATCAACGACAGGCCGACCAGCCTTCCTCCTCTTGGAGTCTTCTGTGTTTGTCTGATACGCTACTGGTATCTGCTTGTATGTGCGAAAATTCACACTGCAAGTCTGGTGGTAGACTGCATCTGCTGCATGTAGGTCATGCACATGCAGAATCCGTGCCTTCACAGTCTCTGACCAGCCATCACCTCGTGCACGACATGTTGCCAAAAGCGTGTCCTTGAATTCAATTGTCCTGACTTGGAAAACACTGACTTCACTTGGCTTCTTTCTCTTTTTTCCAAACTGAGCTGGTGTGCCACAAAACAGGCAATCAGTACTGTAAGAGAACCTCCCTGTAGTCGATCTTAGTGTAGGACTCTCACTGCTTGTACTTGTTTCTGACTCTTGTTGCCTGGTGTCCTTGGCTATCTGTTGTGGATTAATGTATGTCCAGTGACAGTCTTTGTGTATCTTATCACCAGGTGCAGCATGAATATTGTCTCCCCTATTTTTTACTGGCCTGGTTGATAGATGAACTTCCCTTCTCTCCAAGTGTTGATACTGACGACCCTCCTCCGTCTACAGACTGCTTGCAAATGACACACTGTTCATATGCCTCCATTTCCTGAAAGTGGAAAAAAAATATGCACGTTGAAAAATATGCACGCATGGTTGAAAACGTGCATGTTTGGAACTGGATCCTAGTCAGGGATGTGCAGAGGATGTTAGAGGGTTCATAACTCAGAAAAGAGCACTGTAGTTGTGGCGTGCGCGGCGTGTTTAAACTAGTTAGCAGAATATGTACAATGTAACATAATGTAATAAATAGCTAGCTAACTATTTGTAACTTTCTCGAGAACCACTCGCCCAAACAACTTCAATCTTGACACTCCACTTCCATTGGTCCTGAGCAATACACCTGCCGAATGTCAACTTAGAGTGCTCAGTTTTTTAGATTGTATTGTATTGTCACTATAGGGCGGATGGCAGTCATTTTGAATTTCAGGATACAGCTGTTGATCAGTGTGATGATGTGATCATAATAAATTCTCATCACTGATATTCTGTATGTTTTTTTGCTTCAAGGAAAAAAATACAGCATAGTCAAATCTAACAGAAAGGGCTAAAAATCGGTTTTTTGGTAGGATCATATTTATGCATTTTTCAAAACTTTCCACCCATGCAATTCCTTAACACTTTTTTTTCCTCATTCAGGACATATTGAGGATACACAAATCAGCTGAGTTTGCTTATGTTGCAATTAGTGTGAGATAAAGTCACATTATTACTGGCCTAGGCGGCCATATTGAAAAATCAATTTTTGTCAATCTGGTACTTCCTAATGTAGCTAGAAGGCTGAAACTTGGTGTGTAGACAGTATGTAACAAACCTCAACACATATATTACGGGTTTTAACGATGTCCGAAAAATGACCTCGTCGTGACCTATGACATGACTTGACCCATAAACATCAGTTTGGACGACGTCCAAGCTCTAAAAGTCACAAATACTGATCAAATTTGGTGAAACTTGTGCCTTTTGCCACTTAAAGATATTTGAAAACACACATATAAACGCACATATAAACGCACAAACGCACATATAAACTATATAGTTTGTAGTTCTATTATGCATATTCTAACCATATTGATACAGACCAGGTGAGTTCAGGTTCCCTGGAACCTCTAGTTTGTAGATGTTATTACAGTCATTGCAATTAATTTTTTGTCATTATTTTGATTTTCATTTTATATTGTAAAGCATTCACAATTCAGCTTCTGGCTGCTATGCTTTGATATAATAAAACCATAAATTGAATTTACTTGACATCATGTATAATCCTAAGATTGCATCACATTTTCTGGAAACATCCCTGGTAACCTTACCCGGAGAATTCAACATTTCATTTCACTAAAAATAACCTCCTCAACATGTTTATGAGAACATGTATGATTGGATAACCTTGATTATTTCCTTTATGATATGTCGTTTAGCTGCTTATGTGATTAATCTCAGCAGGCAGTTATCCATTAACTCTCGTTTCGAAATTCTCGAGATCGTCATTGATCATAAGTTCACCTGAGCTAGCCAAAATGACGCAGGTACAAGATGAAGGCACAGACTGGGCACTGAAAGAGCTATACCTCCAGAACTTCTGAAAGCTCTCCAAGACTTTTTCAAAACTCAAATTACAAGTATGATAGAATACTTGTCACTCTCAATGGATGAGAGTAACTGAAAGATCACCCAATTCATCCAAGAAAGAGCTGAATGCTTCATCAGTTCAGCAGCATTTGAATTAATCATCCATCTGATTGTCTGATTGCGAGCGGTCTATGGCTGAGAAGTGTAGTAATTTACTGAATCATCACAGATAATCACCGACAACACTGAAACAGACCCTCTTATTAGTCTTCTGAACCAGACTATCGAAGAACAACAAACAAGCATAGAAATCTCCACCTATAGTTGCAATACAAGTCACACAACATTCAGACTAATTGTACATTTACTACACACTCCCAGGGTACCAAAAAGATTGTCAGCCATTTTCGTGACCGAAACATAATTAATGTTTTTTTTTTTAAAGGTTGGAACCTTTTCAATATCTCTGAAGTGGCCCACCTTCATTTGCAGCATCAATTAATTCGTACATATTAATACAGCTTGCAACCGCTATCGGTCTTCTGTTATCAAAAATATAAAAATAGGGGAAATACCCCTGGGTGCTCACCTGGTAGAATAAAGCAGGATACTACACTGACTAAAGGTACTTTAAACAGTATCACGGTATTTTCAACCAATTTCAATGGTTGGTAGAAGAGAAGGGAGGAGGTAGAATCACATTAACATAATCATAACACTTGAAAGGAACAATAAAAAAAATACCGATTTTTTTTGGGGGGGGGGGGGGGGAGGGGGGAGGGCCACCACCCCACCCTCCACGTAGAACCACATCGACGTCGATTTTTCTAATGCCATGAACAAACTTTGGTACACCAGGGGTGATGAAGGTTGTGACCAAATTTCATTGAAATTGTGTGTAGTTTCTGAAAACAAAGCATATACTTATTTTGGGGGGCAACCACCCCCTCCCCCCCCCCCCCATAGAATCCCTTAGGGCCTGATTTTTTGATGCAGTGAACAAACTTGAGTTGTAACATACCAAACATCATTTTGCCAAGTTTGCTCACAATCCCATCTGTGGTTTCAGAGAAGAAGTTGCAATTGTTAACAGACTGGCGGCCGGACGGACGACACACGCCATCGCATAAGTTCCCCGAAACTATGTTCCAGGTGATCTAAAAAGAGATACCGAGAGAAATATGTTTTATTTTTTAACCTTTTGATATATTTGAGAACTCAGAGTAATATATAAAGTTAACAACCTTCATTATTGCTTGGTCAACAAGGAGCGTTCTACACTACATGACCAAAAGTATGTGGACATGCGAACATCACACAACTCATTCCAAAATCATGGGCATTAATAAGGAGTTAGTCTCCCTTTGCTGCTATAACAGCCTCCACTCTTCTGGGAAGGCTTTCCACGAGATGTTGGAACATTGCTGCTGGGATTTGCTTCCATTCAGCCACAAGATCATGAGTGAGGTCAGGCACTGATGTTGGGTGATTAGGCCTGGTTTGCATTCGGCGTTCCAATTCATTCCAAATGTGTTTGATGGGGTTGAGGTCAGAGCTATGTGCAGGCCAGTCAAGTTCTTACTCACTGATCTCGACAAACCATTTCTGTATGGACCTCGCTTTGTGCACGGAGGCATTGTCATGCTGAAACAGGAAAGGGCTGTTGCCAAACAACAAAACTGTTGCCACAACAAATATGCCAAACTGCTGCCACAAAGTTGGAAGCACACAATCATCGAGAATGTCATTGTATGCTGTAGCGTTAAGATTTCCCTTCACTAGAACTAAGGGGCTTAGCCCGAACCATGAAAAACAGCCCCACACCATTATTTCTCCTCCACTAAACTTTACAGTTGGCACTATGCATTTGGGCAGGTAGCTTTCTCCTTGCATCTGTCAAACCCAGATTTGTCCGTCCAACTGCCAGATGGCAAAGCGTAATTCATCACTCCAGAGAACGCATTTTCACTGCTCCAGAGTCCAATGGCGGCGAGCTTTACACCAATCCAGGCGACGCTTGACATTGCGCATGGTGATCTTAGGCTTGTGTGCGGCTGCTCAGCCATGGAAACCCATTTCCTGAGGTTCCCAACGAACAGTTATTGTGCTAACATTGCTTCCAGAGGCAGTTTGGAACTCCATAGTGAGTGTTGCAACTGAGGACAGATGATTTTTTACACACTATGCGCTTCAGCACTCGGTGGTCCCGTTCTGTGAGTTTGTGTGGCCTGCCACTTCGCAGCTGAGCTGTTGTTGCTCCTACACGTTTCCACTTCACAATAACAGCACATACACTTGACCGGGGCAGCTCTAGCAGAGTAGAAATTTGACGAACTGACTTATTGGAAAGGTGGCATCCTATGACGGTGCCCCGTTGAAAGTCACTGAGCTCTCCATTATGGCCCATTTTACTACCAATGTTTGTCTATGGAGATTGCATGGCTGTGTGCTTAATGATATCTACCTGTCAGCAATGGGTGTGGCTGAAATAGCCAAATCCACTCATTAGAAGGTGTGTCTGCATACCTTTGGTCATGTAGTGTATCAATACATGTGCATGATCATTTTAGAGACTGTGGTGGCTTAAGGCTTCAAGCGAGGTTCCACCATTAACTTTCCAGGCAACCTATCATAGGCAACACACCGTTGTCCAGTCTACAGTGGATCAAATATACCATGAAATTAATTTTGCTTAAAATTACCTCTGCCACTGAAGGAAGACAGAGGTTGTGTTTTCACCCCTGTCTGTGAGCAGGATATCTCAAAAATTTGTGGACGGATTCAGACAAAACTTGGTGGAGACGTTGAGTATGTGACAAGGACGAAATCATTCGATTTTGGTGAAGATCCGGATCCAATAATATTTAAAGTGATTCTTCACCATTGAGTGATGGGGCTAAAACCGATATACAGTGCCTATAGAAAGTCTACACCCCCTTTCAAATTTTCACCTTTTGTTGACTTATAGCCTGGAATTAAATTACATTAAATCAGAATTTTTCCACCTTTATTTACACATCATAACCCACATCTTCCAAGTGAAAAACATACGCTACAAAATTCAAAAAATTGATTTAAAATGCAAAACTAGCATATCTTGGTTGAATAAGTCAAAGCAATCATTAAGAAGTGGAAGTCTTATCTTACCACCAAGACCCTGCCGTGATTTTTTTTGTTGTTGTTGTTGTATACAGAGTCGAGGCTCGTGAAAGAGCTAACATTTATCAAACAAACAAATCAAACAAACAAGCAAACAAAGTATATAAAAAGGGGAGTGGTCGACTAGATGGGGAGAGAAGAGGAGGAAGCACACAAACACAACATTTGGGAGCAGGGACATCGGGAGATGTGTGGGAGGGAGAGGGCCTGGGGGGAGGCAGGATAGGTATAAAACGCAAGGACACCAAGGACTTCCAGGAAAGAAGTCGGCACCTCAAAAAAGTGGATTTGGGGTGAAATTAGCGAGGGTATAAAAGGTCAAGGTTTTGGATTGGGGAAGATAAGAGATGGTGGTGAACAGCCGTTTTAAAGACCTGGAGGGAGGAGTGGGATTGAAGAGAGTGAGGGAGTTTGTTCCAGAGGCAGGAGAAAAGAGGAATGAAGGAGTGAAGGTGAGCAAAGAGTCTTGAATTTGGCAGTTTAACCATAAGAGAGTTGCAGGCAGATCTTGTGCGACCTGTAGGAATATTTGGGAGACAGAGCCCATAGAGAGCTGGGGGAGCAAGGCCGGAGAGGAGTCGGTAGAAGACGGAAAGACCACCAACCTGCCTGCGGTGAGTAAGTGAAAGGCCCTCGGAGATAGCGTCATCGCGGGAGATTCCAATGATTCTGAACGCTTTGGTTTCAACAGCGTGAAGACGAGCTAGGTGTGAGGCAGGAGCACCAGCCCAGAGGAGAGAGCAGTACTCCATTGAGTTGCGGATGAAAGCCTTGTATGTGGTGAGGAGCTCAGGTGTGCCAAGGAAGGACCTCGCACGACGGAGGATGCCCAGTCGGCGACTGGCTTTGGAGGCCAGCTTGGAAATGTGGTTTTCCCAGGAAAGATCATGGCAGATAGTGAGACCCAAAAACTTGAGTGACAGAACTTCTTGGAGAGAATTATTCAGAAAGTAGATGGGAGGGTTGTCCAGTCAGTCTTTTCGGAGAGACATCGTAAGAGTGTGAGATTTGTCAGGATTGAAAGACATGTTCCACTTGTTTGCCCAGTCTGTGATTTTGTCCAGGTCTGCAGAGAGTGAGGAGGCTGCAGACTGCCGATCTGAGGGATGAGGAATGGAGCGGCAGAGAGTGGAGTCATCAGCAAAGAGACAGAGAGGATTTTCAAGAGAGTCAGAGAGATCACTGATGAAGACCAGAAAAAGCACAGGGCCCAGAACACTGCCTTGGGGAACTCCAGCCTGAACAGGAAGAGGAGATGAGGAAAACCCATTCAGGGTCACACGTTGACTACGACTAGAGAGGAAGTCCGCCAGCCATGCGTGGAGATTTCCATGGATACCAAAGGAGGAGGGTTTGGTGAGCAGAGCGGTGTGCCAGACCGTATCGAAGGCACGTGATATGTCGAGTGAGACAGCTCTAATTTCCTGTTTGGCATTGAGGCCCTCCATCCATTGTTGAGACAGCAGAAGCAGCATGTCCAGAGTAGAGTGACCTGGGCTGAAACCAAACTGATGATCAGAGATTAAGCCATTGGAGAAGAGGAAAGATTTCATATCCGAAGCAATGATGGATTCCATGACTTTGCTGATAATTGGGAGAAGGCTGATTGGTCTGTAGTTGCTAGGATCTGTTGTTGCACCTTTTTTGTGTAAAGCGGTGATGTTGGCTGATTTCCAAGCAGATGGCAGTTGACCTCGAGCAAAAGAGAGGGTGAAGAGAACAGAGAGAGGGAGTGAAAGAGCGGAAGAACAGGATTTTAGGACCCGTGGGCTGATGCCGTCAGGTCCAGTTGCAGAATCAGAGTCGATGGTTGACAGAAACTTTTCCACCTTGTCAGGAGGAAAGGACACAGAGTCCAGGAGCAGCTGGGTACGACTGGGTATGGTGGGTACAGAGAGGGATGGGTTTGGGACACAAGATTTAGAGGCAAACACAGAGTTGAGGCATTCAGCTTTTTCACGTGCGGAGTCAGCTGTGTAGCTGTGAGGTAAGGGAGGGGATGGAGGGGGAACAAACACCAGAAACAGATTTGACCAGACGCCACCAGGATTTAGAAGAGGGAGACAGATAAGAGAGTTCGGTCTAGAGAACGGAGAGATATTGTTCCCTGGCTCTCCTGAGGGTGGACACACACTTGTTTCGGGCTTTGTGAAAGGAAATGAGATTTCCTTCCATTGGATTTGCTTTCCAGGAGACAAAGATCAGGCCGTCCCTCCAACCTGGATGACCAAGCAAGCAGGAGACTGATCAGAGAGGCCACCAAGACCCTGCCTAGATCAGGCTGTCCCTCCAACCTGGATGACCAAGCAAGCAGGAGACTGATCAGAGAAGCCACCAAGACCCTGCCTAGATCAGGCCGTCCCTCCAACCTGGATGACCAAGCAAGCAGGAGACTGATCAGAGAGGCCACCAAGACCCTGCCTAGATCAGGCCGTCCCTCCAACCTGGATGACCAAGCAAGCGGGAGACTGTTCAGTGAGGCCGCCAAGAGGCAAATGGCAACTTTGAAGGAGCTCCAGGCCTTTATAGCAAAGACTGGTCACTGTGTGCATCTGACAACAATATCCCAAGCACTCCACAAGTCTGGCCTGCAAGGGAGGGTGACAAGAAGGAAGCCATTACTCAAAAAAGCCCACCTTGAGTCCCATTTGAGGTATGCACGAAAATACTCTGGAGATTCTGAAACCATGTGGCAAAAAGTGTTGTGGTCTGACGAAACTTTGGCCTAAATGCAAAACGTCCTATGGCTAATAAGATATGTAGCATGATATCTGAAAAAGTTGTGGACGATTTATGACAAAACTTGATGGACGAGTTGGGTAAGTGATCAGAACAAGCCGATTAGATTCTGGTTCAAGTCCGAATCCAGATCCGGCCTATTAGTGGAATACAAAACACAAACTGTTCAGCTTGGTCGAGGTACAGTATGTGCTCTACGGAGTGCTGTTCTAGTTTTGATAGGTTATCACTTTTGATGCTACTTTCACTTATACTTGAAGGCTTAAAGAAAACTCTTTACATTGAATTAGTGTTTAGTGTCACCAGCAATTCAGAATGGGGTTTGGCATTGCTGGCCAATGGTCATCGATGTTGTCTGAGGGGAAGGGAAGGGGGGCCGAGGGGAGAAGGGGGGAGGGGGAAGGGAGGGTAGGGGGAGGAGGCAGGAGAGGAAGGGGTGGTTCATATATATGCTGGTTTGTGAATGTGGTGTTCATCACATTTCTGAGTTAAGTGTGATACTGATCAGGAAGAAGAAGAAGAAGCCGTACTACCAACTTCGTACACTTCCGGAATTGTTTAATTTATTTGTATTCAAATGTCTGGTGATTGTTTTGTATTTATTTATGCGAATGTGTACTTGTATATAACTGTCATTCATTTTAAAAGGCTTCGGCATTATCGAGCGTTAAAAAAAACAACTCCAAAAAAAGGATCCTTTTTCCCCTAAAACACTCCCAGGCACTCACTGATAAACCTCTGAAAGTTTGACGAAGATCCGTTCAGCCATCTCTGAGAAAAATGGCGACACAGACAGACAGACAGTCAGCCAGACAGACATCTCTCTTATATAGTAGATGTAATTTATTTACCTGTTGTAACTTTTATTGCCATAAAGAAAATCCAAATACAACTTTGCTTAAATTCACTGCTCGTTTTATGAAAAATAAACCAGAGTCTTTTTTCGTGTGCATCATACGAGATATCAAAAACGTTGAAGACTAATTACAACCAAATGAATCTTTCCAAAGAAGCAGGTGCAATTACAAAATACTAGGGCATGCCCGTACTATATATATATCTAAAATTATATCCCCCCCCTCTATTTACATGGAATGGTTTGGTCCATTCGCAAAGCCAAAGGCAAAGCGAACGGCTTGCGAGTACGGTGACAATCCCCCCCCCCTCTATTTACATCAAATGGTTTGGTCCATTCGCAACGACCACAGAACCCCCCCCTCTATTTACATGAAATGGTTTGGTCCATTCGCAACGCCAAAGCGAACGGCGAACGGCTAAATCGCCATAGCTCGGTAACTACTTGTCCGATTAATTTCAAACCTTGAAAAGGCACATCCTCGGGTCCCCAGCAATATACCTGGCAAGTTTCAAGTATATCGGACCCGTGGTTGTCGAGAAACAGCGGTCACAGACAAACATACAAACATACAAACATACACACACACACACACACACACACACACACACACACACACACACACACACACACACACACACACACACACACACACACACACACACACACACACACACACACACACACACACACAGAGATTACTGGAATTATAGATAGATAAGCAGCTCAGCCTAAAGATTTATCATGAACCCCAGGACCTTCACAAAATTCTCAGTGGATCAAGACAGCCGATGCTTCACAATGTATCCGCAATTGTTTTCATTTTAGTTTGAACATCACCCTTTTGAACATTTTAGTTTGAACATATCCCCCCAGGTTTCTGCAGGGCTAACACATGAACCCCTTCTGGTGAAACTCCCAAAATCCAGGATCAATGCTCACCTCCACTCTTTTGTTCTGGGTTTTCCAAACGTGTGGAGCCAACTTCCATATTCTCTTCAATCTCACCCTTCCAGGTCTTCAATCTTCATCCTTTCATCTTTCTTCATCTTCAAAGGTCTTCATCCTTTCTTCTCCAAGTCTTGAAAACAGCTGTTCACCACCGTCTCAGATAATCCCCAATCCAAAACCATGATCTTTTCTACCCTCGTTAACCCAACCCCAGACCCCCTACTTCCAAATTTCCAGTTTTTCCTTCCTGAGAGTTTCCTTCTGTATCCATCTTGTCCACCCTGTACATCCTCCCCAACTACTATTTCCAACCCAACTTCTCTTATTTATCCAAGTCTTCCTCTATTTTATCCTTCAACATTGTTGTTGGTGTTTCTCCCCTTTTTTACTGTTCCTTTTGTTCTGTTGCGTCCCGATCCGTTCAGTGTTCTTGCTCCTCCATGAGCCTTGACCTTGTATACAATAACCACAGTAACAATAACATCAACAAAACACTTTACGTCTAATTCGATTCATTCACTTGCCGAGGCAGAATGATTATGTGATGACAAATGTCCAAAAAAAATAAAAAAATCCTGAAGTCTTGTGAGACATATTAAGGCTTCTACTCTATTCTCTGAGCTCTGCAGGCAGTTCCTTCGACCTCATGGCTTGGTTTTTGCTCTGATATGCATTGTCAGCTGTGAGACCTTATATAGACAGGTGTGTGCCTTTCCAAATCATGTCCAATCAATTGAATTTACCACAGGTGGACTCCAATCAAGGTGTAGAAACATCTCAAAGATGATCAAGAGAAATGGGAGGCACCTGAACTAAATTTCAAGTGTCGTAGCAAAGGGTATGAATACTTATGTAAATGTGATATTTCAGTTTTTTCTTTTTAATAAATTTGTAAAACTTTCTAAAATTCTGTTTTCTCTTTGTCATTATGGGGTATCGAGTGTAGATTGATGAGGGAAAAAATGAATTTAAACGATTTCAGCATAAGGCTGCAACATAACAAAATGTGAAAAAGTGAAGGGGTCTGAATACTTTCTGAATGCACTGCACATAAGTTGCTACATTACAAGCCAATTTAGGATCAGCAGTGTGTAGCTTCAGGAAAAAACAGCTCATATCTCTCATCTAAAAAATGTATGGCTTCAATTATGGTGATGGTGTATTTTTTGGTTGTTCTTTAATTTTTCATGCTTACAGAACTTGATTGACCCAGAGAGCAACACGATCAGTTAATAACCAAAGGAAACAAATCAATAAGCATGTTTTGTTTAATGAGGTTCTGGGCCTTCCGCAGACGTAAGCGATTTGAAGTTTGCTTTCCTTTCTGTGTAATGTTGATGAGAGAACTAGAGCAAGGGATGTGTGTTCGACTGCAAATAAATGAACCAGACTAATGAGCAACTAATATACACCACCTGAATTTGTGCATTTATTACCGATATTGTATCTGGTCACTGAATATTCAAAGAAGGATAATAAAACTTTGTGTGAAAGGGAATTTTCTTGTGGTGTATTTCTTGTACGAGAAGCAGCCACTCCCTGCAGGAGCGACCGGGGAGGTTTGTTACGTGGTCCTCCCGGTGACTACCTGGTCTCGGTGACCCCCGGACTCCGCCCGGACTCCGCGTGAGAGGAACTCCGCCAGAAAGATATATTATTTATGCGCTTTCATAACGCAATCAATATAAATTCCAATAAGACACCCCCACACCAAGGATCCGGATCAATCAATGATATATTGCCCGAGCAATCAACAACCATCAACAATCAGCAATCAATATTATAAAGATGTAAACTCATCTACAATAACTCTAAGATGGCCATCTTATACATTCCTCACGTGAGCCCCACTCCCGACTCCCTCCATGGTCAATGTCTCTCTCAATGTCTCCGTACTCCTGTAGTTCGATCTCCGCACGTGGGCGGTTGAACGGACCCTTCCTGACGTGCTTCCACTGGGCACGTCCCGTACTGGGAACAACGGCTGCAGCGCACACTTCCTGGCCAAGCAAAGCGGGTAAAGCAAAGTGGGCAAAGCAACACGTGGCTTGCCCAGCGCGCGAGGCCCAAGGTGCGACCCGTACGCGGCCTTGTAGACGGTGCGGCGAACTGTGCCGGACACTTGGTTTCGTGCACGAACCCACGGTGACTTGACGTGTCAAAGGGTAGTTACTCGTCCCGGTAACTCCTCTCGCCAGACGGGCTTTTAAACGCCGATTCTGTGACGTTGCTCAATAGCGATACCGCTCGCGTCCGAGCTCGGCGAGGAAGAAGAAGAATCGTCGCTTCTCCAGGACCTCGTGTCTTTTCTCCTTCCGTTTCCGGTCTCCTTTTTCCCAGAAGGGCTCCTGACCCTTTAATCACAACAACCTTTAATCGACTATACCTTGATAAGCAAAGACCTGAATAGTAATTCACATACCTTCACATAAATATGTAACAGGTTATGCTATTATCCTTATTAAAACGTGTAATTCAAAATACCTCTTGCTGCGTCATGAAAAACACCTCACTGCCACTGCACTGGAAAACGTGGGGCAGGAATGCTTTGCTGTAAATGGTATGGACTTGTAATACCCTCTCCCACCTGGAGGTGGCGCTACACGATATACATTTACATAGAGAATTTACGTCCCTCCCACCCCTTTCCCCAAGACCACCGGCAAAAATAAAAACATGCTTATACACTAATTGGGGTCATGCTGATCCTTTGTAACAAGTCTGGATGTAATTGGACCAAAATTGGAGGAGGAGTAGCACAACAAACAAAGAACAAACACACACCGGTACAAATATCGGGGATGCCTCTCCATGGTGGTTGTGTGGTGGTTGCGTCCCTCTCGTTGCATCCCATTGGGGGTTACCCCAATACAAGTCAGGGGCCAAATCTTCCCCATTCCTTCCTGCTGCACAGATTTGTCAGGGCAGCGTGGTCATGGTCAGAGTGCCGATCAGTCCCCATGAACTGGCCCTTTCCCTCTAGTCTCTCCCTCTCTCTTTCTCTCTCTCTCCCTAACTCTGTTGTGGCCCTGACTTTGTGGAGGCGGGGATATAGCATCCTGAATGTGGGGGATCTCTGGGTCGCTCCTGCGAGATCGATCGTCTGTCTCCGTGCTGTGGGCTTGTTCGAGAGAACTGTCCAGGGCGATACAACAACAACAACACACATCGGTTCTTGAATTATAATATGGATTATTGAGCTTATTTTTGACTTAAGAGGAAACCAACCTCAAACGTAAGTAACGGCGAATTCTTGTATCTTGTAATGTCCTTACATTCCTCCATAAAATCGTCACCATGAGGCAAGACATGTAACTTAAATGAAATTTTCAGCAATTTGTTTGGAGGTAGTTAATACATCTTTAATACACCCCGTTAATACACCACAAATCCACCTCTTTCAATCTCCGACTTAATTCCTGAAATTCCTAGAAGTGTCAATTTGTTTTATGCTTTTTTTTTGGTCAATTTGTTTTTACCGTGTACCCCTTCCCTCCCCCACCCCTCCTCCCCCCAGCCCAGCCCTCTCCCTTCCACAGATCTCCTGATGTTCTCTAGTGTTGTGTGCTTCCCTCTCTCTCCCCATCTTGTCTCCATCTCCCTTTATTGATGTATGTGTCCGTTTATGTTTTTTTGTGTTTTATGTGCTAATATGTGTTTGATGTGCTAGCTCTTAAACGAGCCTCAATCTTCTCGAGCCTTCGGTTTTTATCCAAAGCTGACTATGGATCCAAAGAGGCAGTACAGAGCTGACAGGATGGGTGGCCTAGACTAGAGGTACACACACTCACTTCTAGGCCGTTAAGCCTGAGTTTGAATGTCGACCTCAGATGAACGTTACATTTGGCGTCCCCTCTGCTGACATTAATTGGTGGATGTTAATGATTCCGCGGTGTCCTTCGCGAAGAGAAGTCGACCTATTGCTCCGGCACCTTGGCCAAATTCCTGCCCTAACTCTGTTCCTGGAAAATGCCAATGCAGAATTAAGATATCCATCATAAGCAAGGTTTGCGAGCTATATAATTACCTTTATTTTGCATTATTTAAACCTGGAATATATTTTTTAGCAAACGTGTTTGTTTGTTTTTGGTGTGTTCAAAGTTACCCCATGGTTTTTAACCATATACAAATCTTGTAGCTTTCAAAGTCACCTAAAAACTTGGACTACTTTGAACATGAAAATGATTTTTTATTTTTTTTAAAGTTTATTGACCACACTTAATCAAACACAAATAATTTCGACTATGACTTGGCAAATCAATACATTGATGTGCATCGCTTGGAGAGATTATTGGAGAACTGCAGCACGGTCCGACCAGCTTTCGATACGTAGCGTACTAGAATATGAAACTCATCGCTTCACTGATGGAAATATCCATGTTTATGTAATTTCCCCCCAAAAAATAGATTTTGTTAATGGGAAAAAATAAAATTAGGCGGTGTATAGTTACTGGCCTGGCTATATACACAGGGAGCGAGGACATTGATAAGGGGATATTAATCACAGCCTTTTTAGATGTTGAATTGCAAATAATATACAATTAAATAAATGAACAGGATTATAATTAATTAATTGACAAATGTGGGGAAATTACATGCCCAGACCAGGGTTGTTAGGGTTAGCCAAGTTTCCTGGTTTCCCATAAATTTTGGGTGATAACGTCATCAATAGGATGTTAAATTTTTTACTCACTTTTCGTAAGCTGAGATCACCAGATTTTACTGTCCTGAAGGCTTTTGTTAGCTGTCTTCACTCTTGAGAGTACAACCACCTTTTGAGGCCATTTTACCCCACAGAACAGTGGTTGTCCTTTTTTGGGCACCATGGTCTTTGTTGGGCATTTTTTGGGCATCACTTCCTGTTAGTCGCCCCTTGCAACACACAGGGAATTACCAGTGAGCTGGTACTCAATTTTTCGACCTCGGAAAGATGACAGGCTGAGTCAACCCCCCGGTGTTAATTCAGCGATCGACCGGGATTCTAACCCAGGATCCTAGGATCCCAAGCCTGCACCCTAACTGCTAAGCCAACATCAGGCTACTCTTTATAGCTTGCATACTTAGTGGCCATTTGTACCCTCAACCATCTTTATGGGTCGTGGTCCTTTCACCTAAAAAATGTTTTTTATTATTTGATTTTATAGCCTTTGAGCATACTTTAGACAATTTTCAAATCATCCATTGATGTTCAAGCACCATAGGATGTATTATGGTGCAACATTGAACACTGTTCAAAGTTACCCCACAATGTGTTCAATGTTGCCCCAAAATATTCAAACTTTTGCTCTCACCAAGTTATAAACGACAGGGAAAGTTAGTGTTGTAGACACCTTCACAACCAATTAAGGTAAATAGTCAGGTTCACTATGTTAACAAATAGAATTTCGTTCAAAAATTTGGGAGATTAGCAAACCTGTACATTTTTGGAATCATCAGAGCATTGGAGAATCCGAAAATCAATGTTGGCATTTTCACAGACACCTGCATGGCGGCCATTTTGGATTTTCAAAATGGCCGCCATAAAATACATATTTTGCGCTATCTCAGCTTCTAGTCAACCTAGAATCTTATTTAAATATGCTAATCCTATGTTTTCTGGGTCAAGGAAACCAATAAAGGCCTCAAAATAATGCTCAGGATTATAGAAAAACAACAAACAAAGGTAATTGAAAGCCATTGTCTTTATATTTGTGATATAACTGTATTACATAATACATGATATTGCAAGTCCTTTGAAGTTATAGGTTTGGGTTTATAAAGCAAGAAAGCAGCCTTGTTAGTATCAGATTGAACTATAAGTCCTACACACAGGATCTACTAGGTCTATACCGTTCAGGAATATGCTTTTACAGATCTTCATCACTGTCCTGAGTGTCATCTGGAAAGTCCTAAAAGTGAAGCAAGCATTAGGATTAGAAGTCTAATGATCCCACCAATGGTTTTCTTGACCCAGAAAACATAGGATTAGCATATTTAAATAAGATTCTAGGTTGACTAGAAGCCGAGATAGCGCAAATTATGTATTTTATGGCGGCCATGCAGGTGTCTACACAAATGCCATCATAAAATTTTGGATTCCTCATGCTCTGAATATTCCAAAAATGTATAGTTTTGCTAATCTCCAAACATTTTGAACGAAAAAACATAGTGAACCTGACTATAAGGTGTTATTACCCTATTATATAGGATCATATGCCAACACACATACCTTTGCGTGAGTAGAAGTTTGCACAATAAAATGTCTGCCAATTTCAGGGCTGCAATTTGGAAATTCACTGCGGAACTAACGCAATACCGTAATAATTAAAAATAATTTTAAGTAAAAATAAGTATTAATCGTTACTATAATCACAGAGTAATTTTAGGTAAAAATAAATATTAATCCTTACTATAATCACAGACCTGTGTGTGTTTGTTGTGCGACTCCTCCTACAGTTCTGGGCCAATTTCATCCAGACTTGCTACTTGGGATCAGCAAAAACCACAAATTCTGGAAAACATTCCTAGTTTCCCTGCTTTTCAAAGTAGCCCCACTCGATAGCACTCTGCAAAGGTTTGTCATGAATATTTGAGCCTTTCATGAAAAATGTAAAAGTCTGGTAAGGCTTCACTGCATAGCTCCATGTCTGTTGTATATCAACGAATAAACTACACGAACACCCGGGATCAGAACTAACACGACTCGTGTATTGTAGGTGAAATTTAGGGAAAACATTTTTTTATTAATAAAAAAAAAATGTAGGTCAAAAATAATAATAAAACAACATGGCGGAAACTCGATACCGGTGAGACAGGTCAAATGACCCACGATTTGCTGGTGTATCATGCGATTACACAAACACAACATATTTTACCCTCTATCCTAAAGGTTAAATGTTATTGTCTCTGTAATAAGGGGCTCAGTGGCAATTAAGGTTAGTAAACAATTCATCAAAGTATGGTCAATGATGCCCATGAATTTAAGTATTGGAAACCGGTCAAGTTTCCATCAAATCAACTTTATCTTGATTGAAGCCGTTTCATGAAAAAAAAAACTCAATAGGTATCCTGGTCAGCCCATCACATCTGTTTGGTTTGAGCCAATCGGACGAGGTTAAATGCCAAAAAAAGTGACGTTAATGTGTGACTCAAGAAAAATGAAAAACCATTCAGTGTAAAAATGTATCGGTATGTTTTTATCAAGTACAGTACCTGTAAAGCTGTTTTTCGAAAGTGTAATTCATCTGGATGTTTGTGCTGTAAAGTTTTTAGAATGAGTGAAACTTTTGTGTGTCATGTCACAGGGAAGACTTTTGTTGTTGATTGTGAAGGTTTTTCGGATGTAAATCAAAGCAAGTTATTTACTTTCTCACCTGTGGAGACTGTGGCGTGCAATAGTCAGGTAAAACTTCACACTGTTTGCATCAACGTTTGAATGGGCCAAGGTCTAGTGAGTCTTATTGGCAAAATGCATATTTATATAATCAATTCAATGAGGTAGGCCATTATTACTTGCAAAATCTAAGATTTTTCAAGTATATTGGTTGGTCTTGTAAGTTATTCTGTCTGTCTGTCTGTCTGTCTATCTCTTTGTGCGTCTGTCTGTCCGTCTGTCAATTCCCAATGTCACAATTTTAAACCGATCTTCAGGAAACTTCACCAGATGGTAAAGTTCATCATAAGGTAGAAGTATATTGATTTTAAAGTCAAAGGTCAAGGTCATCTTGAGGTCGAATTTCTAAAATTGTCATTTTTCATCCGATTGACTTGAAAATTGAACAGAATTTGCATATTGAGTCAAAAATTGGGAAACCAACTATTTTGAGGCCAAAAGGTGAAAGGTCAACTCAACGTCAAACTTCCAAAATCATCAATTTTAATCTGAAAAATTGTCAATTTTCACGTGATTGACTTGGAGATTAAACAGCAATTGCATAGTAACTCAATGAATTGGGAAAAACTATTTTAAGGTCAAATGTCAAAGGTCAAACTTCTAAAATCATCAATTTTCATCTGAAAAATTGTCAATTTTCACATGATTGACTTGGAGATTAAACAGCAATTGCATAGTAACTCAATGAATTGGGAAACAAACTGTTTTAAGGTCAAATGTCAAAGGTCAAACTTCTAAAATCATCAATTTTCATCTGAAAAATTGTCAATTTTCACATGATTGACTTGGAGATTAAACAGCAATTGCGTAGTAACTCAATGAATTGGGAAACAAACTGTTTTAAGGTCAAATGTCAAAGGTCAAACTTCTAAAATCATCAATTTTCATCTGAAAAAATCATCAATTTTAACCTGATAGACCCGAGCTTTGATTAAGATCGTCAATTATAATCATATGAAATGGACAATTTGATGTATCCATGGCAACTTTTTATTTTGGGGAGGGATGGATTTTGCAAGTATCGTGCTCTGCATGACGTCTTCTTGTTTTAGTCAATGTTCAATCCAAATCATAGACTCAGTTAATATTAATGATTATAAAGATGATTGTTGGATTAGGACCCCATGTGTGATTTATCCTCTGGGCCTTAACGAAAGGGTACAAGGTACGGAGTCGGTTTCTCAGGGTAATGTTTGTGGTAATGAATATTTCGCTAATGCAATTGGAAGGAGAACTAAATATCATTGATGTCATAGTCAAGGGGTAACAGCCCCAAAAGTGTGGATTACGGATGTATTTGAAAGACTTAAATATTTTTATGATGGGAAACTCTTTCATGACTCCATGTTCTTTTGAAATCATGTTCCAAGCATTTTAGCTCGTATTCAACAGAGTTTAGCAAATACAGATGACATGTTTTGTCTTTTTAGTTTCCAGGCTTCAGGTTTTCAGCTAGTTGCAGGCTTTTTGTGGCAGTGTTCTTATAAATATAAGTGGATCTCCGACTGAAAGTGAAGTTAGTTGTGAGTTTTTGATTTTGTGAGTTTTCTAGCAAGCATGTGGATAAGCTTCAGCTGCATTGCAAATTTTAGGGACTCCAAAAATTTTGGAGCAAACCTCATTGAAAGGGTTTTTCACTTTCACCAAGACTATCGGCCATTCCTTATTTAATTGTTAAGCCAACATCAGGCTTATGAAAAGAGTGAAAAAATAGCAACTAATATGGTGTTAAAAAAAAAACAAAGTCCAGGAAGATAGTGAAAAAATAGCAACTGATCTGGTGTAAAAATAAACAAAGCACAAGAAAATAGTGTAAAATAGCAATTAATTTGGTGTAAAAAAAACTAAGCCCAGGAAAATAGTGAAAAAATAGCAACTAATCTGGTGTAAAAATAAACAAAGCACAAGAAAATAGTGTAAAATAGCAATTAATTTGGTGTAAAAAAAACTAAGCCCAGGAAAATAGTGAAAAAATAGCAACTGATCTGGTGTAAAAATAAACAAAGCACAAGAAAATAGTGTAAAATAGCAATTAATTTGGTGTAAAAAAAACTAAGCCCAGGAAAATAGTGAAAAAATAGCAACTGGTCTGGTGTAAAAATAAACAAAGCACAAGAAAATAGTGTAAAATAGCAATTAATTTGGTGTAAAAAAAACTAAGCCCAGGAAAATAGTGAAAAAAATAGCACTGCAACCATCAAAGTCCACAAAATATTTTAAAAAATAGAAAGGATAACCTATTTTATGCTATTTTTGGAGAATAGTTTTTAAATAGCGCTGAAATACCAAAAATAGAAGAAAATAGCAAAAAATAAATAAATAAAAGAAAAATATTTTTGCTTTCTGTAAATGGACTTGGGAACCCACATCTATGAGCTGCATACGAACGATGATAACGAGGAGTCAAACTCAATAGACTAGTTACAGAGGTTAGTATGCACTACTGAGCTATCCTGCCACGTAATGATTTAATTATTATTTATCAGAAAAATTTTTACAACTGATGAAAGGCAAAGAAGGTTCTGAGATTAGTCGAGTAACTGAAATTGAATGTGAATGAAGAAGGTATCTGCCAGGTGATAGTAAGATACACTTGAACTCTCTGAGCTGATGTTCATCAGCAAAGGTAATCCTTATCTTGGCAGAGGAGCAAAGCAGATTATTTTTAATTAATTGCCTTGGTTTCCTTGGGGCTGAGGGAATAGAATGGCTTAGGGCAAGTTCTGATGAAATCCGACCTTGAACATGAAAGGTGAAAGGAGGCATTTTTTTGTTCCAAGCATGAGGTTTGCTTGTGCTTTTTACCTGCTGTTGCAGGTAAAAGTGATGATGTTTGATGTTTGCACTTTAAACCCCACTTTAAATCCATCCATGCAAGAGAATATCTCAGTGTTTGATGTTTGCACTTGTTAGTGACATCCATAATTAGATAATACGTACAGCCCAAAGCAGCTTTGTGTGGTTGTGAAAGAGCTGCAGATTAGGTAGCCCATCAGGAAAGGTCATCAGAGTTTGTCTTGGGATGTCATGTGAGCATTTGGGTTTGCACATGGTATGATTTTTTTGAACAGCATATTGAATGCCGCACCACAAAGGTGTTTGCTTCCTGGCTGCTGTTGTAAAGCGACCTGGCCATGTCTTCAGCATTTGAGGATATTGGAATGGCATTGTCAATCGCTCACGTTACTTGTTAAATCCGTGCCCTGCAACCTCATTTTGGTAGATTTCAGCTGAGAGCAATATTGCACAATCGAATGAGACTTACTCGGTGCTCTGGTTGTTTTTACCATAATCTCTTCCCATGTCAATGATGATTTTGTTTATTAGCACAACCGAACAAATCAATTGTGAGCTTGCTGATGATGGCTGCGTACGAGGTGCTCAAGGCCTTATGTCGATTGCATTTTGACAGTTGAGCATCGGCTTACAAGTACCACAAATATTTTTTTACAATGACAATGGCTCATCGAGGAGCTATGTTATGTGTACATGAATCACATGTAGGAGAAATATATTAGTAGACAACAATGCTCCATTCCAGTTACATGAATGGCAAGGATATTAGGCCACAACAACTACATGGGCTGATAGGGTAGTTCAGAGGTAGCATACTCACCATTGATCTTTCTAGAGCGAGTATGATTCCTGACCTGCGTAGAAGATAACATTGTTATGGTCCACCCAGCTAGTATGTGCTTTCTCACCTAACTGATGCCCACAAACTGATCAAGTTGACTCTTTCGATTGTACTATTGTGCCGATCTTGACATCCAACCTCAATAACCCTGTCAGAGTCGACTTGTCCAGAACCGAGGAAAGAGTTTGCTAATCTTGCAACTCAAATTGAAGGCCTGCCACGAGCTGAATGTGACTTCCTCTGCAAATTTTCCTGAGAGCATGGCATTGATGTCATTGCACTCCAGGAAACACATTGGTAACCCATCACACCTCCTTCTGTTGCAAAATCTACAGTTTAAAACTCGTTGCTGCAGTGCATCATGATAAATATGGCATAGCTGTTAATCATACACTCTTGGAATGGACTGTAATATCGGAATCCAACACTTCTGATGTCTTCGTAGCGAGCGTGAGCACCTCGTTTTTCCGTTTTTATTTATTTATTATGAGCACCTCGTTAATCATCTTCAAAAAGGGTGTGAAACACACCCAAACACCCAGTTTTCATCATCGCAATCTGCTGGAGGTCCAGGTGTATGCATGCAAAGATTGGGGCCGCTAGGTTTCATGGTTTTGGAGTTATGGAGGAGACGCACGGACAGACAGACGGACGACCGGAGACTGCCTTTCATTATTAACTCAACTGGACTACCGTCCAGTTGAGTTCATCACATACTGAACCCTCCGGCGTCCGGCGTCTGTCTGTCAACTTTTCGACGTTAACACTCCAGCATCCGCAAATATCAACCGATTCTGAGAAAACTTGACATGCAGCATCCTTACCCCAAGGGCCAGGTTGGTATTACATTTCAGCCGGATCCATTGAAAAATGGCGGACTTAGGCGACCATTTTGTTTTTGGTCATGAAAACGATGTTAACAACTCTAGCGTCCACAAATATTAAGAGATTAGAATGTTTAACCCTTACAAGACAAGGTAGGTTGCTGTTGCATTCCAACCCGATCCGTCACAAAATGGCCGCCATAGGCCGCCATATTGTTTTCAGCTCCGAAACGACGTTAAGACTTTAACGTCCAGTTGGCTTTTCATTTAAGTCAAATCTAGTACAGACAACTGACCTACTTTAAAGTTGTCCAGTCAGTTCAGTTGAGTTAAGCTTCCCTGGAAGCTCTAGTTATAGATAGTTTGAGACCAACTGGGAAAGCTGGATAGGAAAATAAATGCATTAATTTGGAGAAGGGAACGATACATATGAGTCGACCGACTTAGGATCCATATGAGTCATATCAGATGAGGATATTTTACCGACTGCCACTTACATATAGACATTGTGAAGTTCTGGTGACTTCATACAAAGGTGCGGTGGCTTATGACTAGTTTGTGTGGATGGATTCGGCAGAGAACAGCCAAAGTACAGTGCCCATAGAAAGTCTGCACCTCCTTTCAAAATTTTAATCTTTTGTTGCCTTCTAGCCTGAAATTAAAATGCATTAAATCAGACTTTTCCCACCTTTATTTACACATTTACACATCGTTGCACACAACTTCCAAGTGAAATTATTTTTTTTTAATTTCAGAAAATTAATTAAACATGCCAAAACTAGCCCATCTTGGTTGGATGGGTGTTCACCCCCCCTTATAATATCATTTGTAAATTAGCTCAGGTATAACCAATCACCTTTAAAATCACACACCAAGTTAATTGGCCTTCACCTGTGTTAAATTGTGGTAATTCTGATTATTTAAGAATAAAATCAGCTGTTCCTGTAGGTTTCCTCTGCTGGGTAGTGCATTTCACAGCAAAGACTCAACCATGAGCTCCAAGGAGCTTTCAAAAGACATCGGGGATAAAGATGTGGAAAGGCACAGATCAAGGGATGGGTATAAAAAATATTTCAAAGGCCAGAATATCTGTTGGAGCACAGTCAAGACAATCATTAAGAAGTGGAAGGCGTATTGTACCACCAAGACACTGCCTAGATAAGGCCGTCCCTCCAATCTGGAAGATCAACCAAGAAGAAGACTAACCAGAGAGGTCAACAAGAGGTCAATGACAACTTTGAAAGAGCTACAGGCCTTTATGGCAAAGACTGGTCACTCTGTGCAAGTGACAACAATATCCCAAGCATTCCACATGTCTGACCTGTATGTTAGTGTGGCAAGAAGGAAGCCATTACTAAAAAAGCCCACCTTGAGTCGCATTTGAGGTATGCAAAAAACCACGCTGGAGATTCTGCCGCCATGTGGAAAAAAGGTTTTGTGGTCTGAAGAAACCAAGATGGAACTTTTTGGCTTAAACGCAAAACATTCCTTTTGGCAAAAACCCAACACAGCACATCACCCAAAGAACACCATCCCTACTATGAGGCATGGTGATGGCAGCAACATGTTATGGGAATGTTTCTCAACAACAGGGACTGCGGCACTTGTCAGGATAGAAGGGAAAATGGATGGAGCGAAATTCAGCAAAATCCTGGAGGAAAACCTGCTGCCCTCTGCAAGAAAACTGAAATTGGGACGGAAGTTCACCTTTCAGCATGACAATGACCTGAAGCACACAGCCAAAGCTACACTGTAGTGGCTAAGGAACAAAAAGATAAATGTCCTTGAGTGGCCCAATCAGAGCCCCGACCTAAATCCAATCGAAAATCTGTGGCGTGACTTAAAGATTGCTGTCCATCAAATCTCCCCACTCAACTTGCCTGAGCTTGAACCGTTTTGTTCAGGAGAATAGGCAAATATTGCCCAATCAAGGTGTGCAAAGTTGGTAGAGACCGATCACAACAGACTCACAGCTGTAATTGCTGTCAAAGGTGCTTCCATCAAGTATTAACTCAGGGTGGTGGACAGGGGGCAGGCGGAAGAAGCATATGATGGCTGCGATGATGGCTTTGATGCTCTTCCGGGTGCTGTCATTTAGTTATGCAGTTTGTCACTCATTGATGCACAAAGTCAACCACATTGTGGTTGAGTAGCATCGCTGCAGGTTGTCTACTACTGCAAATGTTTTTTTTCCTCCTAATTGTTTCCTTCAAATCAAGCTATCGATTTGAATACATTATTATCTTCATCAATGCTGTCTTGGGATGACTGCTCATCAGGAAGTGAGGGTAATGACCGCATTGTAATTGCCATCGGAATCATTGCACCTTCATCATGACATTTGATGAGCAGCTCTTGATCTGGAGGCGAA
The DNA here is from genome assembly GCF_964187855.1 of Myxine glutinosa. Taxonomy (NCBI): domain Eukaryota; kingdom Metazoa; phylum Chordata; class Myxini; order Myxiniformes; family Myxinidae; genus Myxine; species Myxine glutinosa. The sequence goes on along the minus strand of NC_136264.1, from coordinate 37,269,697 downwards.
GCGAACGTCTTCAGTTTGTTTTATTTTTACTTCATTCATCACCGAGTCTGAATTTTTATTCCAGCTTTTCCAGCACAATGATCATCAGAGGCCATGACTTCAACTTATAACCTTGGGAATTGTGGATAATAGCCTTGGTGCTGGCACAGGCACCCAGCCAAACCTCTGTACGAGCCTCTCCGCACTCTTACCCCCATCGCGGACACCACCCTCTCCGTTTCCCCCACTCCTGTGCACTGATTTATGACACTAGGGAGGGAAGGCGAGCGAGTTAGATTTGATTTGCTTCCATTTCCGCAGCTCTTCACCCTGCTCCTAGTTCTCTTCATCTCTGTGCCGTAAATCACAGACGCGTGGCAACTGTTCATTTGGAATCGAACCTCCACCAAACAGATGCATCCAGGCGCACCACCTTGATCCTGGCTAGTCTGGCCTGCATTTCAAATAACCGTGAACCGCAGCGTCCATTATGGTCCAATTTCCTCGAACATGTTTGGGGTTGACTGCTTTTCACAATGATATTCCTACAGCTTCGGGTCGACCTTTTGATTAATTTACATGGTTCTAATGCAGGCGAGATATTGTCTGGGCATCACGTGTTAGCAGCTTGGCTCAGATGTCCTTCAGCTGCAGAGGACGTCAGGCCAGCTGTTCCCACTTCTTACATGCCTGTGCCAACAGCAGTCATGTGGACAGTTGTATTAGACCCCATAGTCTTGTGTTCTCCCCAACTGCTTTAAATGGGGCCCAAGCTATATTGTATTGATAGCCTCATTATAGCTGAAGGGCTCCATTGGTCTGTACCCTTGTATTAGACAACACTAACATGCTAAAGCGGACCTCCTGAATGGTATTTCATCACAACAATGGTGCTGGAAGTAGAAGAGAACACTGTGTTGACAAAAGGTGTTGGGAAAGAAAAACAAAAATAGAAAACGTAGATAGAAGAAAATTAAGTTTGTCTGTTGAAAAAATTCAAACTAATTCTTGCTAATATTAGTCTTTTATGTTGAAAAGAAAAATGCATGGAATTTCAGAGATGTGGGACATCTAATTTGGTATACAGTGTAATCTTGGATGCGGCTTAGCAGTAGTCATTACTTATCATGAGACCGGTGTAGCGGTGTGTGCGTAACACTGTATAGCAACAATGCCCCCTCAAATATTGTTCCAAAAATAATTCTTACAATATACCATGTTTGGAGTTGTCTTCGCTGAGGCTGCACAATTGCTAACAGCTGAACCAGGCCAGAATTTCAAACTTGTCTAGTTATCCCTCATCCTACTGCTACCGTTTCTATGTCACCTAGCAACAGTGCTACCTCTGAAAGAGAAGGTTATGTTGAGCTGTTATCAGCCAACCTTGGGTCATTTCAACCACGATGTTGAGGAGCAGCATAATAGAACCACCTTTAGAGGCCATTTTTCCCCACAGAGCAGGGGCTGGCCTTTTTCAGGCACCGTGGTCCCCTTTTTGAAGCAATGTTTTATGGCCGGATGCCCTTCCTGCCGCCAACCCTGTTAGTCGCCTCTTGCGACACACAGGGAATTACCAGTGAACTGGTACTCAATTTGCCGACCTCAGAAGGATGACAGGCTGAGTCAACCCCCTGGCGTTAATTCAGCGATCGACCGGGATTCGAACCCAGGATCCTAAGATCCCAAGCCGGCACCCTAACCGCTAAACCAACACCAGGCTTGAGGAGCAGCATAATAATTTCAATTATTCCAAAAGTCTTCAATGAAGTGCCATTTCTTGCCTGTAGTTCAAGAGGGGTTATATTCTTCTGTCTCATATACAGTACAATAGATGCTGCAGAAGAGCATTGATGTCTTTGTGATTACCATACTTTAAAGTTACACTTATTATAAACTAGTTATACTTTAAAGACTTCTTTAATATGGCGATCTAATCTAATCAAGGAGCTTGGAGTGTCGACTTCCAGTAAAAGGAACGACTTGGACTTTAAACATATATCGGTGCAGGTGCTCTCCTCCTCGGGAGAAATTGTATCGCGAGATGTAAATAAATGTTCATAAATTTACAGTCACCAATAAATTTTGTCCTTGTGTTATTATTGGTTACATGTCTTCGCAAGACAGAATTACATTTCTAACCCAGACAACACAGAATTAGAGGCTACATTTGTACAATGAATTCTGCAGGGGGTCAACGATTAATATATTTCACATTGAGTGAAAGCAAATAGTCATTTTTCATATCCATTAAACACATATACAAAATACTTCAGAAAGTATTCACACCTCTTGAATTTTTTTTTTATTCTGTTGTTACAGCCTCAATTAAAAATGGATTAAATTTAGATTTTTTTGTCAATGATCTACACAATGACAAAGTGGATTTTTTTTGAGAATTTTTTACGAATTAATTAAAAATGAAGAGCTCAAATGTCTCTCGTCAATAAGTATTCAACCCCATTACGATGACACTCCAAACTGAGCTGAAAACTCAGGCCTGAGACATCCTTGAGATGTGTCTACAACTTGATTAGAGTCCACCTGTGGCCAATTCAATTGATTGAACATGATTTATAAAGAAACACACCTTTCTATATAAGGTCTCACGTTGAGAGTGCATGTCAGAGCAGAAACTCTACCATGAAGTCCAATGAACTGTCCGTAGAACTCCGAGGTAGAATTGTGAGGAGGCATAGATCTGGGGAAGGGTATAAAACAATTTCTAGTGTTGAAAGTTCCCAAGAGCACAGTGAGCTCCATCATTAGGAAATGCAAAGAATATGGAACAACCCAGACTCTTTCTAGAGCTGGCCGTCCGACCAAACTGAGCAACCGGGCAAGAAGGACCTTGGTCAGAGAGGTGACCAAGAACACACCTTGCCTGTGAAACACCGGGATGAGAGTTTATAGCTGGGTCGGGATTCAAACCTTGGCTGTAGGCAGCTTAGGTGAGTGTGCATAACTCCAGGCCATCCTGCACGCCCTTTATCATTTGTTGCTTACTGTCGTTTATATCTGGTTTGCAATAAATATTTTGACTTTACTTTTTGAACAACTCTTGTTGTACAATTTAATCATAACAAATAATCTCCTCAGATCTTTTTAATTATATGCCTTACTGATCTCCCTTATATAAAACATCAGAGTAATTTAATACTAGATGACATAAAGCTCAGATTAAAATGTATGCAGATTCACACTAAGGGATTTAAAGCTTATAGGAAAATTAATGCAAATTAAAATGAGGAGCTTTAATGTTCAACGATGAGTGGAACCCCTATATAGTTGACCCCCTTCCCCCCCCACACACACACCCAGGCCCCGACTGGTCATAGGGCAGTTCGGGCAAATGCCCAGTGGGCCGGTCCACTCTGAGGGTCGGTGGGCTAATAGATGTGGGGAAATTGCAAATGTGATTGGGGTTTAACATATATATAATATATATAATATATATATATATATATGTATATATATATATATATATATATATATATATATATATATATATATATATATATATATATATATATATATATATATATATATTGTTGTGGATTTGTAATTGTAAATATCACCCTCCGTAGTGTAAAAGGTCAAAGGTCATCCTCTTAGTCCATATACATGCACGTAGCAAATCATATACCCTTCTAAATAGTTATCTCCTTATTCTATGTAGTTGAAGGCTCTGTTCCCACTAGTTGACACTGCATTGCATCAGATGACATAAGGTAGTTCCCTTCCATTCCCAAAGCCCCCATTCCCAAAGCCTCCGTTGCCAACTGCATTGGGGGGTTTTCAGCATTTGCCGCCATTGGCCATGTGCTCCGTCTCGGGGAAGAAGGGCGTTGCCCTCCACTCGTCATGAGAAGGTGGAGCCCAGCGAGCCCCCACCAGCCAATCAGGGCTGGTGAGACACCATCATGGGTGTGGCGCGGGCTGATCGCGACGCGCCTTATAAAAGGGTGTGGGGAAGGATTGCGAAAGGAGATGCGTCAGAGAGAGAACCCGTCACGCAACGCCCCCACGAGAGAGAGGAGATACGAGAGATGAGCTTTGAGTCCACCAGGGAGCTTTGAATCCACCACGCAGCTTTGCAACCATCGCAGCTTTGAACGACTGCAGCTTCGGGGCTTTGACGGCAGTTTCGACCGTAGCCGCGAAGGAACGGCGGCTGCTGAACACGCCGATCGAGAAAGGGCGGCGGCTGCTCACTCCCGGCCCGACCGTGCTCCGGTTCCAGCTGAACCTGCCTCTCCCTCCAGCCATCCACCTCCTGCCATTCCTGTCATCATCCCCCGTGTAAGTGTGCTTGTAGTCTGTTTTGTGTGTCTTGTCCTGGGTTAAGTAAGACTGTTTATAGGTAAGCTAATATTTGCACTGTGTCTCCTTGCTTCTTTCTGTCTTTATTTTCTTATCCTTCCTTCTCCTTGGTTCTTTTGATGGTGTAAATAATAGTTAGTAATAAATAACATTTGTATTTCCTACCTTTGTTCTTCTTTCCTTTACATCCGTTTCGTCCTTGTCTTTTCCCCCATTGAAAACCTGTGGCACGATTTGGCCAACGTACAATAATCGGGTCTGGTTCTTGTTAATAGTTCGTGCCGCGGTTGCTAAACCGATCGGCAATTAACATCTGTCCGCGGATGCGAACGGGGTTGCGCACCTGCCTTTCCGGAGGTAGCTGTGCAGCGTCAGGAGCGAAGACGGCCAGTGAAAATAGAAGGGGGATTAACGCCCCCCTAAGGTGAGTGCCGTACTCCGTTTCCGTAACATTTGGTGTCAGGAGTGTCGGATTCGGACCTGAAGCGGACCCTTAGCATGCTCAAATTACGAGTGGCCCACAATTTTTATTTATAACATCTAAATTAAAATCGTGCCATGGATGGTCAAGGTGATCGGATGCCGGTTGGGGGGTTAGAGGGGTTAGAATCAACCCAGGACCCCCAGGGAAATGTATATGGGGGAGAGGGAAGAGGAGAGCAAAGAAGGTGCGGTCGTGGGGGTTACAGGCGCGCAAAATGGCGGCGTTTCGTACGTGGTTGCAGCAGCCGAGCCTGACATGCCAGAGTACATGCGAGTCTTTATGATTCAAATGATGGCAAAAATGGATGCCCAAAGTGATAAATCCACCCGAGAGCGAAGAGAAATGGGAAACCAAATCGAAGGGATGGAAAGCAGAATGAGGGATGAAGCAAGGGGTACCAGTGAGCAATGGAGAGACGGGTTAAGTAATATGGGAAATCAAATCGGGGGGCTAGAAGCTAAATTTGAGGGTTCAGACAATAAATTTGAGGGGCTAGACAATAAATTCGAGGGGATAGACAACAGGTTGGAAGGGCTAGCAGGTAAATTGGGGGGCCAACTGAATGACGTGGGTAACCAAATCGGGGAAATGAAAGAGGGGTTAACGGGGTTGGAAAATAGAATGGCTGCCCAGGAGAACCAGATGGAGGGGGTGAAGAATGGGTTAGAGGGGTTAGAAAACACCATGGAAGGCAAATTGAGGGAAATAGGGGAGCAATCGGCCCGGGAAATTAAACAGATGGGAGATCAGATAGAGGAGGTGAAAATCGGGTTAGTAACTAAATTGGATGCCCAGAGGAATGATTTGGAGCAGATGAGGGTAGCATCTACCAAAGAGATGGGAGAAATGGGGGAGGAGATCAGACGAGGTGTGGGCGAGGAGTTCGCGGGGGTACACGAGGAGGTAAAGCGAGGTGAGGAGCGTATGGAGAAAGAGGTGAGGAATAATACGGCTAGGTTACAGGGGGGCATAGAGGACCTGACACGGGGAGTAGAGCAGCTGACAGTGGGACAAAAGGAATTAGTGGAGCAGGTGGAGAAGAATACTGCGGTAATCAGGGGGTTGAAGGCGACGCAGAAGGAGATAAAGAACGAACTTATAGTGACAAAGAGGGAATGTCGGATGGTACATGAGGGGTTGACAAAGAGGTTGGACGAGGTAACAGAGGCAATGGAGACAAAAGAAAGGGAGGTGAGGAAGCACATAGAGACGACTAAGGTGGCCCTAGAGGAAGAAATTGAGGGCGCACCGGGAAATGAAAGAGGTGAAGAAAAAGTTAGAGGATGTGGAAGAGGGGGTGAGTGAAATTAAGAAGAGACGGAGGGAAACTAAGAGAGAGATAAAGGAGGAAGTGATGGAATATGTGCAAGGTCTGTGTTCAAATCATGATGAGGTGCTCACTAACCAAATAAAGAGTTTGCAGGTGGCGGAGGAGGAGCGACGACGAGGTGCCGAGGTGAGTGGCGATATACTCGGAAATGTATATGGTGTGAGGGGAGATTCAGTAGGCTTGGGTGTAGGTGTAGACCCGGGTGTTCGTGAGGGACCAATGGTGAGGTGTATGACTGGTCCGGAGTGTATGGATAGAGGAGGTGTGCAAGGAGGTCCGACTATGGGGAGTGAGAGGAGAATTGGTGAGCAAGGGTGTGTGGGTATGGAGTGGGTAGCGGGTTGCGGAAGGGCGACCCAGGCATCGACACCAAGAGGGGTAGTGTTTGGAGGGACGGGGGATGCGCGGGAGCCCCCCGGGAATAGTGTACTGCGGGAGCCCGAACGGTTTGGTCCCGCATTGATCCCGCAAGGAGTGACGCGCGGGGTCCGGCCTTCGGGCGCCCACAAGGTCCCACTCGCACCGTATGATGGCAAGAGTGATCTGAGGGCATACCTGGTGCAGTTGGAATACGTGTGTAGAGGCAATGGTTGGAATCCGGACGAAGGTGGAGTACATCTTGTGGGAGCACTGCGCAGTGCGGCGGCGGAGGTGCTGACAGCTTTACCACCGGGTGCTCTCATCCTGTCAGCTCTCCGCGCGGCCTTAATTAATCGTTTTGGTATTCAACAGCAAAGCGAGCTTGTTAAAGCTCAGCTTGCTCAGCGCAAACGCAAGCCCCAGGAGACCATCGGGGAACTTGCCCATGACATTCGCCGCGCAGTCGGCATCGCACACGCGGACATGGCAGCGGGTTCCCAGGAAAGCCTGGCGCTGGATCACTTTATCCAGGCCTTTCCGGATCTGGAGCTCCGACAGCAGCTCGCCATGTGGCGCCCGCAGACCATGAGTCAGGCGGCCGACGCTGCAGCCCGTTAGGAAGCAGCGAGGCCCCTGGCCCGGGGAGGCGAGCGCCACCCAGTGGCGGTGCGTCAGGTAGGGCCCGTGATGGGGGTCGGCCCCCCTAGGGGGCCCGCCCCCGAAGGGGGCCCTGACCTGGAGAGCATGGTCCGGAGGCTGGTGGATCGGCGCCTGGCGGGACCTGGACCATGGCAGGCGGCTCCAGCGGTGGCACCCGGTAGTCCACGGCAGAGTACACCAATTTGGAATACCGGAGGCAAGCACCTTACCAGGTGAGGTGTTATAATTGTGCTCGGCTGGGTCACTGTGCGTGGGAGTGTCGAGCTCCGTGCCGGGATGGTCCCCGCCAGCCGATGCCCTCAACTCGTATCGATCGGCCTAGCCGACCTCAGACACACCCCCCCCCCCCCCCCCCCGCTAGGGCCCGGGAAACTAGAATGTGCCGGGCATGCAGGGCGGTGTTCGGCAGTAGGGGATTGAGAGGAGCCCTCATTGACGCGACAGGTCATTCATTGTGGCCAAATTGGAACCGGTAGTTTAACCATTCGATGCAAAATTGCCGGCGTGTGGGTAGACGCCGTTGTGGACACGGGAGCCAGCGCCACGATCATCAGCCCCGTGATCCTTAATTCCAGTGCAGACGGCTGGGGTAAAATCCAGCGTCTGGAAAATCATAGTTTACAGCTGGCTACCGGGGCAACGGCTCCGATCATAGGGCATGGTTTTGTGACCCTCAAGTTGGGATCGGTAAAGAAGGAGATAGAGGTTTGGGTGGCGGAGGTGTGCGACCCATGCTTAATAGGGTTGGATTTGTTGACTGCCAGCGGTTGTAAAATCGACTTGAGCCGGGGGATCCTGCAAGTGGGAGTGGAAGAGCTACCATTGGAGGGGGTGAGCACGGCTGAGAGGGTGGAGCTGGAGGCTCCTGAGGCCGTGACCATCCCTCCGGGGGCCGAGGCCATAGTGCCGGCCCGATGGTCAGCTCGCCCGACATGGCAGGAGTCCTGCGGTCTGGTCGAACCGGTGGCAGCGCGATCCATACCTGGTTTAATCGTGGGCCGCACCCTTGTAAAAACGGACGGGCCGGTGGTGGCCGTCCGAGTAATTAATATGAGTACAGAACCACGCACTATAGGGAGGGGCACGAATGTAGCTGGCTGCACCCCAGTTAGAGAAGTCGCGTCAGTGAGGGGTGAGAACGTCCAGCCGAGCCTGCCCCAGGGGGAGCCTTCAACAAATAGTAGGAATTGGCCCAATCCCATTTGCGAGAGGGTAAATCGTAGTAGCGTAGAGTTTGGAGGTACCCAGAGGGAGGCCTTACACAAACTGGTTGGATCCCATTTGGATCTCTTCTCCTTGTCCACCGAGGATATTGGACGTACGGGCCTGGTGAAACATCAGATCCACACCGGTGAGGCCCGGCCTATTCGTCAGGCCGCCCGACGGCTCCCTTGGAGCAAGAGGGCGGAAGCTGACGAGCAGGTTGAAAAGATGCTCGATGCAGGCGTAATCGAGCCCTCGGAAAGTCCCTGGATGTCACCTGTTGTACTGGTTAAAAAGAAAGATGGGACCACACGGTTCTGCGTGGACTATCGCCAGCTAAACAACGTGACACTCAAGGACTCATATCCCCTGCCAAGGATTGATGACACCCTCGATGCCGTTGTGGGCTCAAATTGGTTCACAACTTTGGACCTCAAGAGTGGGTATTGGCAGGTGGAGATGGATCGGACAGGGAAGGAGAAAACGGCATTTTCCTCAGGTAAGGGGCTGTATCAGTTCACTGTGATGCCGTTTGGTTTGTGTAACGCCCCCGCCACCTTTGAGCGATTAATGGAACATGTACTAGGCGGCATGCCATGGCAATCATGCCTGGTATACCTGGATGACGTCCTAGTACATGCCAAAACATTCCCTCAGGCTTTAGCTAATTTGGACCAGGTGTTCGGGTGCCTCAGACAGGCAGGGTTGAAGCTGAACCCGAGTAAGTGCACTTTGTTTGCAAGAGAGGTGGCCTATCTAGGTCACGTTATCGGTCGCGAGGGGGTAAAAACGGACCCAGGCAAAATTACAGCGGTCGAGGAGTGGCCCGCACCACGTACCATCAAGGAGGTGCGGGGATTTTTGGGACTCTGCTCCTACTACCGGCGCTTTGTGGCGAAATTTGCGGAGTTGGCCCGTCCCCTCCACCGGCTTACGGAGAAGGGGACGCGATTTAAATGGACAAGGGAGTGCCAAGAGGCCATCCTAAAATTGAAGGGGTGTTTGACATCCGCACCCCTTCTAGCTTACCCCACTAGTGATGGGACATTTACCCTGGACACGGATGCGAGCCAGGAAGGATTGGGCGCAGTTTTGTCTCAGACACAGGAGGGCATGGAGAGAGTGATTGGTTATTATAGTCGGGCCTTAAGTAGGCCCGAGCGAAATTATTGCGTAACCCGCAAGGAATTATTGGCTATGCTGGCTGCCATGAACCATTTCCACCCGTACCTGTACGGGCGGAAATTTTCGGTTCGAACTGACCATTCCTCCTTGCAATGGCTCCTTCGGTTCAAGGAACCGGAGGGCCAAATTGTAAGCTGGTTGGAAAAGTTGCAGCAGTACGATTTTAATGTGACCCATAGGGCCGGGAAGGCCTATGGTAATGCAGACGCGCTCTCTTGGCGTCCTTGTCTGGGAGAAAACTGCAAATTTTGTGCGAGACACGAGGAGGGGGAGCAATTGGGCAATTCTGCCCCGATTCTCGTCGTCCGGGCAACCCGGGTGAGAGGGCCAATTTTGCCATTAACCGCGGATGAAGAATTTGGACATTTGGCATGGAGCATGGCCCAGCAGGAGGATCCCGTCCTGGGGCCGGTGTTCAAATGGGTCAAATTGGGGCAAAGACCAAAGGGGGAAGAGGTCACCCCCCTCGGGGCGCAAACAAAGGCATATTGGGCTCTGTGGCAGACCCTGGAATTGAAGGATAACATCTTGTATTGCAAGTGGGTGGAGGTTCCCTCTGAGAGAAGTTCCTGGTTGGTGATAGTCCATGACAAATTTAAGACCGTCATATTACAACAGGTGCATGGTACCTGCTCCGGCGGCCATTTGGGCAGGACAAAGACAACATCGCGGGTCCGCCGGAGGTTCTATTGGGTGAATATGGGGCGCGACATACAGAACTGGTGTCGGAGATGCGACGCCTGTTCTGCCAAAAAGGGACCAGCACGGAGGACGGGGGCCCCCCTTCAATTATACCAGGTGGGGGCCCCCCTTGAGCGGGTGGCTATGGATATTCTAGGAACGCTGCCCCGCACCCGCCAAGGTAATAAGTATATCCTCGTTGTAATGGACTATTTCACCAAGTGGCCAGAGGCCTATGCCCTCCCCAATCAAGAGGCCGGGGTTGTAGCTCAGGCCTTCGTGGAAGGATTTGTATGTCGGCACGGAATTCCACAGGAGCTGCACACCGATCAGGGTCGAAATTTTGAGAGCCAATTACTAAAAGATGTGTGCAGGCTCCTGTCAATTAGGAAAACATGGACCACGCCCTTGCGGCCACAATCTGACGGGATGGTGGAAAGATTCAACAGAACATTGATACAACAACTGGCATTGTTCACCACCACCCGTCAGGATGACTGGGACGAACATCTCCCGTACTTGTTAATGGCCTACCGAACTAGCCAGCACGGAGCCACCGCATGCAGTCCAGCGTTGCTTATGTATGGGCGGAAGTTGCGGGCTCCCGCCGACTTGCTATGCGGTCCCGTGCCAGAGACCACAGATATCCCGCCGAGGGAGGGTTACGCACATCACCTGGAGGAAGGCATGGAGAGGGTCCATGCCTTCGTCCGCCGCCAGCTCCATCTGGCGGGGGCCAAGATGAAGCGCAGGTACGACCACTGGAGCCAGTACGCTCCGGGGATGAAGATTTGGTTCTTTAATCCCCGGAGGCAGAAGGGTAGGTGCCCCAAACTCACCTCCCCCTGGCAAGGCCCGGGAGTCGTCCTGTCACAAATCTGTGACGTGGTCGTAAAGATCAAAATGGGGCCACGGGCCCTCCCTCGGATCGTCCATGCCGACCGTATAAGACCTTATGCCGGCGAGCAGGCGCCCTCGTGGATCGCCTCGGCTCTAGATGCCGAGGCAGGACCCAGTACCTCTTGCGAAGGGGGCTCATAGTGTCAGAGGACTGGGGGGGGGGGGGGTGATAGTGAGACATGCCCGATGTGGTGGGATGGCAACTTTGCCATCTCTCACAAACGGGGGCAAAGGAGCAATAGCTATGGGGTTTATGGCAGTGTAAGCTCGCCGAGGGAGGGTTTGGATAATGTAGGGACCTAGAAATGACCATAGGTAACGGTAAGGTAAGTAGCAACATTGGACAGGTAGTGGGGACATAGAGAGGGTAGTTGGATGATAATAACGAGGGAGCGCAATAATGTAGGGGGCGACGGGGAAGCGCGAGTTTTAGCAGGGCACCAGGTAGGTCAGATGATGCCGTGTGTGTGTGTAAAAGTGTACTCAGAAGTGTATTGTGAAAAGGTGATTGTGAGTTGTATTGAGCGTGGAAGTGTATGAAGCAGCGTATGAGGAATAATTGATTGTGCATTGTATTGAATGATTGAGGAAGCCTGGGAGGAAGGAGGGTGCAAGTGCCACCAGGTGTGTGATTGCACAGGTGTGCAAGTGAACAGGTGTATGAGTGAGTAAGGGTGATTGTGTGTTGTGTGGACCAAATGAGCCTGGGAGGAAGGAGGGTGCAGGAAGCACCAGTCAGAGTGATTGCACAGGTGTGCAAATACAGGTGTATGGAGAATGGTTGTGTGGAATACATGGAGTATGGAATATATGGAGTATGGAATGGATGGTATGGAGTGAGTATGGTGGAAACTGTGGAGTGGAGTGGATGGTGCAAAGGTGTGAATGGGGAGGATGGACCTCATCACTAATACCTGGGGAGGGTAGTTTAAGAGTTAGGTAGAGGGTACAGGTAAATTGTGGTTGGATATTGGCATCTGTGGTGCGTGTGGAAGAATGGTGTTTGGATGGGTGCATTAGTGACGTGGAAATGGCTGGGCGTGTGGCCTGTTAGTATGTGTAGTTGAATGGGCACTCCACCACTGTGAGGATGTCGGCCAGGTGAGGCCGCAGGTGGGCTCTGGGAGCCGTTAGAGTTGTGGATGGGGCCCGAGGATCCGGAGGACGGACCCGGGTAGCCCAGTGCCAGAGAGGGCACCGAGTGGGGAGAGCGCCAGAGGGCCTTCCCCAGTTAGATAGGTTAGGGTGAGGAGCAGGTAAGCTCGGAGGCAACTACAGTGGTGGAGGTGTGCAGGTGGGTAGACCTGCTGGGAGAGCCACACGGCCCAGTCCTGAAATTGTGCAAAGGCACAGGGAGTTGAATCGGGGGAGTGAGACCCCAAATTGATGAAGCACCACAGTTTGGTCAATGGGAATTTGGTTCTTAAAACCGCATTGAGTAAGTTGGCCAATGGTTTGGCAGGGAAAGACCCCGGGTCGTGTAAAGTGTATTAAAGTCATTTAGAGGATAGTTAGGATTGAAGTCTCCTCGCACCATCTACATCCACTCACCTGAGGTAACGACGGTGCTCCACACCATGCCATGGTTGTTTTTTGTTATTTTTCTGTGCAAATGTTTGGAATGTGAGATGCATCATGACGTGGGTGTGACATTGTGTTGTGTTCCATCTCTCCCTCCTTATGAGGATTGATGATGAATTGTGGATGGCAAATTTTAGACAAAGGGATTGTGGTGACGAATTTGGTATAGGGTAAATATGGGGAAGACAAGACAGTGGCGACGAATTGGTAATGTGTAGATTTTTGTAAATATGGGGTAAAGGCAAGGGTAGAGTAGGTAACAGGGGGGGGGTGACGTACGGTAGGGACGAGCTTTTCTCCGCTCAGTCTCCAGACGCACCTCGCCTTGCATTGCCTTTATTGGTGTACCCTTGTGACCTTACCCCTCGCTCACCTGTCTTCTGTTCCCCTGTCTTCCACCCGAGGACTGTGCTCTCTGGGCACTGAGGGGAGCGTGCGGGAGTCCACCATTGTGTGCCAGAACCCCCGCAACCAGCTGCTTGCATCGATGCACCACTAATGGACCACATGTCTGTGGCTGAGCACCACTCATGGACCCCACGGGTTGGGGCATGGCCCCTCTGCTGGAACCGGCCATGATGGCCCGGGATCTTGCTGGCGGACCTTGGTAACATGGCACCTATGCCATACAGGTGAACCACTCCTAGTCGGCCCTGTGGGCCATAAATAAAAACAATGGACACGTTTTGTGCACGTTTATTTCCACCAAATAGGCCGCCAGCAAAGAAGAAAGACAACATCTGGAAGAACGACAATGGCCAGCAGAGGGAGCCGAAGAGCAAGACACCAGCAGGGGTTTGTTTTGGTTTTTATTATGAACTGTGGTGACTGTGCACTCCGGTGCGTTTTGGTGCATTATGGTGCTTTGATTCTGGTGCTGGTGCGTCGATGCAGGGCAGGCTGTCTCCCCCCCAAAAGAACAATCACCGGTCCTGGGTTAGTTTTGTAAATACCAGCGTCAATTGTAAATAATGCTCCCCACCGTAAATGTGTAGTTTGAAGACCATTCCGCAATTCGGTTAGCTGTGGGTGCAAATCTGTTAGATAGGGTGCAATGCAGCAGAGGGACATACTTATTTGTGTTTTAAAACTGTCGCACTCAGGGTCAGGTTAAATGTAGAGGGAACTACACCTACGTGCCACACTAAAGCTAAAGTTTTATAGGCCCGAGGGCGTGCCTGGAGGATGAGGGTGCAGTGTTGTGGATTTGTAATTGTTGTAAATATCAGCCTCCGTAGTGTAAAAGGTCAAAGGTCATCCTCTTAGTCCATATACATGCACGTAGCAAATCATATACCCTTCTAAATAGTTATCTCCTTATTCTATGTAGTTCAAGGCTCTGTTCCCACTAGTTGACACTGCATTGCATCAGATGACATAAGGTAGTTCCCTTCCATTCCCAAAGCCCCCATTCCCAAAGCCTCCGTTGCCAACTGCATTGGGGGGTTTTCAGCATTTGCCGCCATTGGCCATGTGCTCCGTCTCGGGGAAGAAGGGCGTTGCCCTCCACTCGTCATGAGAAGGTGGAGCCCAGCGAGCCCCCACCAGCCAATCAGGGCTGGTGAGACACCATCACGGGCGTGGTGCGGCTAGATCACGACACGCCTTATAAAAGGGTGTGGGGAAGGATTGCGAAAGGAGATGCGTCAGAGAGAAAACCCGTCACGCAACGCCCCCACGAGAGAGAGGAGATACGAGAGATGAGCTTTGAGTCCACCAGGCAGCTTTGAATCCACCACGCAGCTTTGGAACCATCGCAGCCTTGAACGACCACAGCTTCGGGGCTTTCACGGCAGTTTCGACCGTAGCCGCGAAGGAACGGCGGCTGCTGAACGCGCCGATCGAGAAAGGGCGGCGGCTGCTCACTCCCGGCCCGACCGTGCTCCGGTTCCAGCTGAACCTGCCTCTCCCTCCAGCCATCCACCTCCTGCCATTCCTGTCATCATCCCCCGTGTAAGTGTGCTTGTAGTCTGTTTTGTGTGTCTTGTCCTGGGTTAAGTAAGACTGTTTATAGGTAAGCTAATATTTGCACTGTGTCTCCTTGCTTCTTTCTGTCTTTATTTTCTTATCCTTCCTTCTCCTTGGTTCTTTTGATGGTGTAAATAATAGTTAGTAATAAATAACATTTGTATTTCCTACCTTTGTTCTTCTTTCCTTTACATCCGTTTCGTCCTTGTATTTTCCCCCATTGAAAATCTGTGGCACGATTTGGCCAACGTACAAGAATTGGGTCTAGTTCTTGTTAATAGTTTGTGCCGCGGTTGCTAAACCGCTCGGCAATTAACATCTGTCCGCGGACGCGAACGGGATTGCGCACCTGCCTTTCCGGACGGAGGTAGCTGTGCAGCGTCAGGAGCGGAGAGAGCCAGTGAAAATAGAAGGGGGATTAACCCCCCCCTAAGGTGAGTGCCGTACTCCGTTTCCGTAACAATATATATATACATATATATATACTGAAACGCAAAAGAAACTTACCACCTTTGAAACCTTTAAGTATCAACAATAACACTGCGTGTAGTAAATGTGTGAACTTATTTGCGGACAATAGTGTCCTCACTGTCAGACAAAACGGTCACGGATGGTCACTTGAACCTTCAATGGTCACTTCATAGCACAGCTGTTGAACAGCCGTTTTGACTGTCAGTGATTAGCCAAGGGGTACGGGATGATTTTAATGAGCTGCACGTGATGTCTTGATATTGGCTTTAAAAAGGCCAGTGCAAAATGGGCATTTTGACCGAAACATTTGACCATTTTGACCAACTTCAAAAAGACCGAAAACGCAAAAGAAACTTACCACCTTTGAAACCTTTAAATATCAACAATAACACTGCGTGTAGTAAATGTGTGAACTTATTTTTGGACAATAGTGTACTCACTGTCAGACAAAACGGTCACGGATGGTCACTTGAACCTTCAATGGTCACTTCATAGCACAGCTGTTGAACTGCCGTTTTGACTGTCAGTGATTAGCCAATGGGTATGGGATGATTTTAATGAGCTGCACGTGATGTCTTGATATTGGCTTTAAAAAGGCCAGTGCAAAATGGGCATTTTGACCGAAAAATTTGACCATTTTGACCATTTTGACCAACTTCAAAAAGACCGAAAACGCAAAAGAAACTTACCACTTGTTTGAAATGTAATAAAATTGTAACAGTTCAAAATAAAACAAACCAACAATTGCTAATTGAAACATTGGCATTTTATTGATGACACGTCAAGTTTTTGACCAAGATACACCATCTCATCAGTTTGTTATACAGTACAGAACAGCACAGGGTGCAATGTCAGTCCCCTTTCAATAGCGTGTGTGGCCACCATTGTTTTGGATACAGGCAGTGCATCATCGGCGTATACTGCCTACCAGTTTTAGGATGGATTGCTGCTGGATTCTGTCCCACTCAGTCCTCAATGTCTGAAGCAGCTCTGCCCGTGTCCTGGCCCTGCCAACTACGCATCTCCCAAGCTCATCCCACTGGTGCTCTATGGGATTCAGGTCAGGGGAGAGCGCAGGCCACTGCATGGTGTTGATGTTCTCGCCTTGGAGAAATGCAGTGGTAAAGCGAGCAGCATGGGGACGAGCGTTGTCATGCTGAAAGGTTCTCAGTTCTGGGTGGTCTAGCAGGAATGGCAGCAGATGATGTCGCAGGATGTTATCCACATACCGCTGGGCGTTAGGATTCCCATCCACAACCACCAGTGGCATCCTGTACCGGCCTGATATGGCGGCCCACACCATCACACTTGGGCCACCCCACCTGTTGGCTTGACGCACGCAACAATCGGCATATCGCTCGCCAGTTCTTCTCCAGACACGCTCACGCCCATCAGGACTGTCCACACAGAACCTTGACTCATCGCTGAAAGCGACCTCGTTCCACTGCGCCAAGGTCCACCGCTGATGCTGCTGGCACCATCTCTGTCGGTTGCGGCGATGGGCAGCCGTCATCACGGGGCCTCTGTATGGTATTCTGGCAGTCAGGCCATAGTCATGCAGTCGTCTTCGTGCAGTATCATTGGAGATCCGTGGGTTTGCACGCCCCGGAGTTTCTGCCGCAGTGCGGGATGCTGGACGGAATCGATCCCGCAGGTGACTTCGGACCATCTGCCTGTCCTGCCTTGCAGTGGTGACTCTTGGCCTCCCTGATCGAGGTCTGTCATCTGCAGAGTTGTGGAGGGTGTCTCTGTCCACCAGGGCCGATATCGTCTGGTGTGAACAGCCAAGGCGACGTGCCACCTCACGGTAGCTCAGTCCGCCTTGCAGCATGCCCAGGGCACACTGCCGTTGATCCCTTGACAATCGTGGCATGTTGATTGAAATGCCCATTTTGCACTGGCTTTTTTAAAGCCAATATCAAGACATCGCATGCAGCTCATTAAAATCATCCCGTACCCCTTGGCTAATCACTGACAGTCAAAACGGCTGTTCAACAGCTGTGCTATGAAGTGACCATTGAAGGTTCAAGTGACCATCCGTGACCGTTTTGTCTGACAGTAAGGACACTATTGACCACAAATAAGTTCACACATTTACTAGACGCAGTGTTATTGTTGATATTTAAAGGTTTCAAAGGTGGTAAGTTTCTTTTGCGTTTTCGGTCTTTTTGAAGTTGGTCAAAATGGTCAAATTTTTCGGTCAAAATGCCCATTTTGCACTGGCCTTTTTAAAGCCAATGTCAAGACATCATGTGCAGCTCATTAAAATTATCCCGTACCTCTTGGCTAATCACTGACAGTCAAAACGGCTGTTCAACAGCTGTGCTATGAAGTGACCATTGAAGGTTCAAGTGACCATCCGTGACCGTTTTGTCTGACAGCGAGGACACTATTGTCCACAAATAAGTTCACACATTTACTACACGCAGTGTTATTGTTGATATTTAAAGGTTTCAAAGGTGGTAAGTTTCTTTTGCGTTTCAGTATATTTTTTAATATGACTGATTAAGTCGCTTATTTGTGCTCTCAGTTGGAATTACCTCCAATATTTGGCAGCCCCAAATATCCTTCCTCACCAGCCCATATGTTTTTCGGACCAGCCCAAATGACCAATACGATTGCACGGCTAAATCCCGCCAATATGTCACGTCCCAAGTTTATCGCAAAACAAATTTAAAAAAATTTGTTCAATGAGTCGAGGTTAACCCTGTTCAAAAATTCAACATTTTTATTTCAGTGTTGCAGTATTTCTTTACAACTAATGATGCTCAGAACATAACCTATTTTAGCTGAGACATGTACATTGAATTAGCCTTGAAAAAAAGCTTGAGAAAATAGCCTCTCGACCGAATTTGGCCTGTTGTGCTTATCGGGGGCGATTTGGGCCGATTTTTAGTCTGGGCTAAAATGCCTGGGCCGATTTTTAGTTTGGGCTAAAATACCTGGGCCGATTTTTAGGCTGGGCTAAAATGCCTGGGCCGATTTTTAGTCTGGGCTAAAATACCTGGGCCGATTTTTAGTCTGGGCTAAAATGCCTGGGCCGATTTTTAGTCTGGCCTAAAATGCCTGGGCCGATTTTTAGTCTGGCCTAAAATGCCTGGGCCGATTTTTAGTCTGGCCTAAAATGCCTGGGCCGATTTTTAGTCTGGCCTAAAATGCCTGGGCCGATTTTTAGTGTGGGCTAAAATGCTTGGGCCGATTTTTAGTGTGGGCTAAAATGCCTGCACCGATTTTTAGTCTGGGCTAAAATGCCTGGGCTGATTTTTAGTCTGGGCTAAAATGCCTGGGCCGATTTTTAGTCTGGGCTAAAATGACTGGGCCAATTTTTATTCTGGGCTAAAATGCCTGGGCCAATTTTTAGTCTAGGCTAAAATGCCTGGGCCGATTTGTAGTCTGAGCTAAAATGCCTGGGCCGATTTGTAGTCTGGGCTAAAATGCTTGGGCCGATTTTTAGTCTGGGCTAAAATGCCTGGGCCAATTTTTAGTCTGGGCTAAAATGCCTGGGCCGATTTGTAGTCTGGGCTAAAATGCCTGGGCCGATTTTTAGTCTGGGCTAAAATGCCTGGGCCGATTTTTATTCTGGGCTAAAATACCTGGGCCGATTTTTAGTCTGGGATAAAATACCTGGGCCGATTTTTAGTCTGGCCTAAAATGCCTGGGCCAATTTTTAGTCTGGGCTAAAATGCCTGGGCTGATTTTTAGTCTGGGCTAAAATGCCTGGGCTGATTTTTAGTCTGGCCTAAAATGCCTGGGCCGATTTCTAGTGTTGGCTAAAATGCTTGCGCCGATTTTTAGTGTGGGCTAAAATGCCTGGGCTGATTTTTAGTCTGGGCTAAAATGCCTGGGCTGATTTTTAGTCTGGCCTAAAATGCCTGGGCCGATTTCTAGTGTTGGCTAAAATGCTTGCGCCGATTTTTAGTGTGGGCTAAAATGCCTGGGCCGATTTCTAGTGTGGGCTAAAATGCTTGCGCCGATTTCTAGTGTTGGCTAAAATGCCTGCGCCGATTTTTAGTCTGGGCTAAAATGCCTGGGCCGATTTTTAGTGTGGGCTAAAATGCTTAGGCCGATTTTTTGTCTGGCCTAAAATGCCTGCGCCGATTTTTAGTCTGGGCTAAAATGCCTGTCCCGATTTTTAGACTTGGCTAAAATACCTGGGCCGATATTTAGTCTCGGCTAAAATACCTGGGCCGATATTTAGTCTAGGCTAAAATGCCTGGGCCGATTTTTAGTCTGGGCTAAATTGCCTGGGCCGATTTTTAGTCTGGGCTAAATTGCCTGGGCCGATTTTTAGTCTGGGCTAAAATGCCTGGGCCGATTTTTAGTCTCGGCTAAAATACCTGGGCTGAATTTTAGTCCGAGTCCATCACTGCCCATACCTTGCAAATTAAAAGAAGAAGAATTGTTTGAGTCAAACATGACACTGAAACCCCAAGCCACTGCTCTCACCAAAATTTCAGCCAAAACCCCATTGAACCTAATTATTACATTGCTGTTGGACCATCCCGATGATTCGTTCATTCGCTCTGTCACAATTGACAGGCTCACAATCCTTGGATCAGGCTGAATCCCCAGCCTGGAAATCGATTCGCCCCATGTCCCAGCAAGGTATCTGCCGGATCCATTATTTCTGCCAATTTTATCTGAGACGATCATTATGGCACTTCAATTAAACGCTTGTCAATTTATTTTTCATTCCGTCACAGGTGGTTCATTTTTTTTAAGATTGAGAAGCAGTGTACAAATGGAATCACGTACTTATTGCCATTATATTACCATTACCATTTGTATGGTGTTTTCCATTGTGTCATCATTGTTCCATGCGGTGAAGCATCCACACGGAATTGAATAAAGAGGCACAGGGAATAAAAATGTAATTTAAAACCACAGCAGAAATGCCACTCAGAAAAGGAGAGCTGTCTGAGTGCAAGCTGTGAAAGCAGGATATAGAGGAATCATTGAAATGTGTATGGATGGGTGTTTCCTGTTCACCATTGAGTCAATGATGCACAACAAAACGCATCGCTCTGACCTTAAGAGGACACAATTAAATTACGGACACGTGATATCACACAAAGCATTTTCACTGACTATGTCATGCTTGGGAGCAGATACCGTATGGTAGTTGTGAATTTCGTGGACTTATTGGTATTTTGGCTCAATAGTTCCTGTAACACATCATAAAATATAACATTTGTTTCATCAATTTCATGATAAGGATCTGTGTGATTGGTTCTTCGAGTCTTAGACAATATTGCAGACATGGGTGGGGATTCTGCCTGAAAGACCATTGACATTTATTATTTCTTATTCAGTCAATTTAAACGTGCAGTGCCTTCAGAAGGTATTCACGCCCCTTGAGAATTTTCACATTTTCTTGTTACATCCTGAATTTAAAATTGATTAAACTGGGATTTTTGGCACTGATCTACACGTAATACCCTATCATGTCAAAGTGGAATTTTTAAAATATAATTTTTACAAAATAATTAAAAGTGAAAAGCTGAAATGTCTGGAGTCAATAAGTATTCATCCCCTTTGCTATGGCACTCCACAATGAGCTCAGATGCATCCAATTTCCATTGATGATCCTCGAGATGTCCCCACAACTTGATTTGAGTCCACCTGTGGCCAATTCAATTGATTGGACATGATTTATAAAGAAACACACCTTTCTATATAAGGTCCCACAGTTGACAGTACATGTCAGAGCAGAAACTCCACCATGAAGTCCAATGAACTGTCTGTAGAACTCCGAGATATAATTGTGAGGAGGCATAGATCTGGGGAAGGGTATAAAACAATTTCGAGAGGGTTGAAAGTTCCCATGAGCACAGTGAGCTCCACCATCAGGAAAAGGAAAGAATATGGAACGACACAGACTCTTCCTAAAGCTGGCCATCCGACCAAACTGAGCAACTGGACAAGAAGGATCTTGATCAGGGAGGTGACCATAAACCCAATGACCACTCGACCAGAACAACAGAGTTCCTTGGCTGAGATATGAGAAGCTGACAGAAGAACACCAGTCACTGCAGCACTTAAAAAAAACTAGGCTTTATGGGAGAGTGGCCAGACGGTAGCCACTCCTGAGAAAAAGGTCACATGACAGCACACCTGGAGTTTGCAAATGGCACGTGAAAGACTAAGAGCATGAGGCAAAATATTCTGTGTTTTGATGAGACAAAAATCTAATTATTTGGCCTGAATTTTACTATTAGAAACATACAAAATGTAAATGTTTCATGATATTTGTTGTATTATATCACCTTTATCTATCAATATTGTTGAAATGCTGAGGGCCTTTCACTCACTCACCGCAGGCAGGTAGGTGGTCTTTCTGTCTTCTACCGACTCCTCTCCGGCGTTGCACCCCCAGCTCTCTCTGTGCTCTGTCCCCCAAATATTCCTACAGGTCGCACAAGATCTGCCAGCAACCCTCTGATGGTTAAACTGCCGAAATCTCGGCTCTCTGCTCACCTTCACTCTTTCATTCCTCTTTTCTCCCGCCGCTGGAACAAACTCCCTCACTCCCTTCAATCCCACTCCTCCCTCCAGGTCTTTAAAACAGCTGTTCACCACCATCTCTTATCTTCCCCCATCCAAAACCTTGATCTTTTCTACCCCCGCTAATTCACCCCAGATCCACCTTGTTTGAAATTCCAACTTCTTTCCTGGAAGTCCTGGCAGTGTCCATATGTTTTATACCTCTCCCACCCCCCCCCCCTTCCAATGCCCCCACCGCCAAAGCCCTCGCCCTCTCTCAGATCTCTCGATGTCTCCATGTCTCTCGGTCCCTGCTCTCAAATGTTGTGTTTGTGTCCTTCCCCCTCTCTCCCCATCTTGTCTACCGCTCCCGATGTTATATGTTTTATGTGTCGGTTTGTCTTTCTGTGTGATTAATGTTCGCTCTTTCACGAGCCTCGATCTTGTATACAAAAAAAAAAAAAAGCACAGCTCATCACCCATCTAACACCATCCCTACAATGAAGTATGGTGTTGGAAGCATCATGCTATGGGGATGCTTTTCAGCAGCAGGGACTGGGAGACTTGTAAGGATCGAGGGAACAATTAATGGAGCCAAATATAGGCAAATCTTTGAGGAGAGCCTTGTTCAGAGTGCAAAAGACCTTAGGTTGCGGCGAAGATTTACGTTCCACCAGTACAATGACCCTAAGCATTCAGCCAAAGTAACACTGGAATAGCTTCAGAAGAAGAATGTGAATGTTTTTCAGTGACCCAGCTGAAACCCAAACTCTAATCCCATTGAGAATCTGTGGAAAGACTTGAAGATTGCTGTTCACCGACGCTGCCCATCCGACTTGACGGAGCTTGAGCAAATCTACGAGGAAGAATGGGAGAAACTCCCCAAATCCAGATGTGCAAAGTGAATACAAGCATACCCTAGAAGACTCGAACGTGTAATCACTGCCAAAGGCGCTTCTACGAGGTAATGTCTCGGATGGGCGGGGAGTTGGGGGGTGGGGGGGGGGGGGGGGTTGAATACTTATGTAAATTATATATTTCTGTATTGAATTTTTAATTGTTTTGTAAACATTTCTATAAAAAGATACACTTAGACATTATGGGATATTATGTGTAGATCAGTGACAAAAAAAATCTCAATTTCATCTTTTATCAATTCAGGCTGTATCACAATAAAGTGTGAAGAAAGTTAAGGGGTGTGAACACTTTCTGAAGGCACTGATATATATCTATCTTGATTTGTCAACAGACGTTTTAGTATTCTGTTACCTATATCTGTCAGTGAAAAGGTGAAGGTTTTCTTTGTATTTGCTATGTTGTTTATCAGCTGTACGATTGAAGTAAAAAACCATCATAGGTGGACGGAGGTTTTATTTTCTGTTTGTCTGTCTGTGGGCAGGATATCTCAAACAGTTATGGATGGATTCGGTGGAAACTTAATGGACAGGTTGGGTGAGTGATGAGGACGATTGATTCGATTTTGGTGAAGATCTGGATAAGATAATTTTTAAAGTATGAATCCTTCACCATTGAGAGATAGGGGCAAAAACGATATAGAGCACGATATTTCAAAAAGTTGTGGACGACTTGTGACAAAGCTTGGTGGATGAGTTTCTTTGGTGATAAGAGCATTCCCAAGCAAGATTAAATTTTGGTCCAGGTGTGAATCCAGATTTGGCCTATCAGTGGGATACAAAAAAGGTAAACTGTTCAGACTGGGAGAGGTATGCTCTCAACCTGGTAATGCTCTAGTTTTATTTGTTTTGTCGTATTTGAACACGAAGACCAACCCCCCCTCTCCATATACAGTCGTGGCCGAAAATATTGGCACCCATGCACGACAGTTTCAACTCGCACCATCCGTCGCCAACTCAATGCAAGGGGGGTCTCGTATTTGAACACGAAGACCAACCCCCCTCTCCATATACAGTCGTGGCCGATCACGACAGTTTCAACTCGCACCATCCGTCGCCATCTCAATGCAAGGGGGGTCGATGGTAGGAGACCCAGGAGGACCCCACTGCTGAGAAAGCCCAACGGGAGTTTGCAAAAACACACCTGAACAAGCCAAAATCCATCTGGAAGAATGTCCTGTGGACAGATTAGACCAAATTAGAGCTTTTTGGTAAAGCACATCATCTCTATGTTTACAGAAAACAAAATGAAGTGTTCAAAGAAAAGAACACCTTCCCTACAGTCAAAGATGAAGGAGGTTCATTGATGTTTTGGGGTTGCTGTGCTGCCTCTGGCACTGGTTGCTGTGGATGTGTGCATGGCATCATGAAATCAGGAGATTACCAAGGCATTTTGGAGCGCAATGTTCAACTCAGTGTCAGAAATCTGGGTCTCCGTCGAAGGTCATGGTTCTTGCAGCGGGATAATGATCCCAAACACACTTCAAAAAGCACCCAGGAATGGTTCAAGACAAAAGGCTGGACTGTTCTGAAGTGGCTAGCAATGAGTCCAGATCTAAATCCCATTGAACACCTGTGGGGAGATCTGAAAACAGCAGTTGAGGGAAACACCCTTCAAATCTGGGAGAACTGGAGCAGTTTGCACAAGAAGAGTGGGCCAAACTGCCAGTAGAGAGGTGTAGGAAGCTCATTCACGGCTAAAGTAAGCGCTTGACTGCAGTTATTTTCTCCAAAGGCTGTGCTACCAAATATTAAGTTGAGGGTGTCAATAATTTTGTCAATGCCATTTATTTTTATTTTCTGATTTAAAAGGATATACAGAGTTCTGAATGAAAAACAAAGGTTCTGTAATATTAACGGTGAAATAAAAAATTGTGGAGACCAAATACTTTTGTCAATTTCAACTTATTTTTAGAGAAAATTGTGAGTTATTTGAAAAAAGTGCAAGGGTGCCAATATTTTTGGCCACGACACACACACACACATATATATATATATATATATACTTACTTTTTCCACATTCGAAATTTGCATTTATGTTTATTTAAATTATACAATGGACGACAAAATGTAAATGTTTCATGATATTTGTTATATTATATCACCTTTATCTATCAATATTGTTGAAATGAAGATCAAATAGCTGTATGTTGAAATATGTTGAAAAAGTCAAAACTTTACATGGGGTGTACTTACTTTTTCACATGACTGTGTATATATACACACACACACACACACACACACACACACACACACACACACACACACACACACACACACACACACACACACACACACACACACACACACACACACACACACACCGCTCCCCCCAACCTTTAAGGAAGACACAATAGTTAACGTGTCTTATCAACATATTATAATTACTTGATTAAGTTCCCTGTTTTCAACAGTTATTATTGCCAAAGACATCCAATCGTCATCCTCACCTCTAGTTCCATCCTTGTAAGTTTCAGGTTCTCGGAAACGTGATCCCCTCCCCCCTCTTCACTTATCATCCTGCTCTGATTCTTTTGTCAACTAAGATGTGTTAATGGCGATGAAAGACTTATTTGTAGTGCCAAGATCATCGTGTCATCATTTCAGTTGATAGATACCTTCGCAAATCCACCCCCTCACACCACACTCCTGAAGGCGAAACATAGTCCTCTTGGAAGATAGTGGTAATTTACTGTACATTATTATAATGTGACATCATGGTGACATGGTGGGTGATGGTTGATAAAAGTACCCCTCATGCCCTGTGGAGTTAAAACAGTATACAGCTCGGCCTTGCCAAGGTCCTTGCCTATTACAGCTTATAATTATTGTGTTGATTATTGAAGATGCCTGGAGGCAGAGACAGTATGCATACTTTGTATGATCATATGAATTTTGCCTTTATTACCTTGATGCAATTGTTTTTCGTATACCATTCATTCTAGCTAAAAGGACAACATACATGTATTGTTTGGAAAATATTTATCGTGTACTTTAGTCTTCAGGTTAAAGTATAACTACCCTAAAATCGATTTGCAGCCAACAATAATATATATTTTCCCCTATGTTTGGGCTATTTTTTATTCTATTTTTGGTATTTCAGCTCTATTTAAAAACAATTTTTCTCCAAAAAAGCATAAATTAGGTTATCCTTTCCTATTTTTTACTATTTTGCAGACTTTGATGGTTGCAGTGCTATTTTTTCAATATTTTTCTGGAATTACTTTTTCCAACGATTTGGTTACTATTTATTTTACTATTTGGTTTTTTCGTGCTGGACGTTTTTTTGTTTGTTTTTTTTTACACCAAATTTGTTGCTTTTTTTCTACTTCTTTTTGTTCCAAAACTTGCTATTTAAAATTTTAAAATCCCTGTTTTTTTCCCTCGTTTTTTTTGTTCCAAAACGCGCTATTTAAAATATATTTTTCATATGCAGAAAAATAGGAAAAATAATTTTCCCTATTTTTCTCCGATTTTCCAATTTTTTTTTTTTTTTAAATACAGAATCGAGGCTCGGGAAAGAGCTAACATTTATCACGAAAAGAAATCAAAGAGAAAAACAAACAAAGTACATAAAAAGGGGAGCGGTAGACAAGATGGGGAGAGAAGGGGAAGCACATAAACACAACATTTGAGAGCAGGGATATCGGGAATGTGTGGGAGGGAGGGGGCTTGGGGGAAGGTGGCGTGGGAAGGGGGGGGTGGGAGAAGTATAAACACAGTACACCAAGGACTTCCAGGAAAGAAGTTGGAATTTCAAAAAAGTGGATTTTGGGTGAAATTAGCGGGGGTAGAAAAGATCAAGGTTTTGGATGGGGGAAGATAAGAGATGGTGGTGAACAGCTGTTTCAAAGACCTGGAGGGAGGAGTGGGATTGAAGAGAGT
Organism: Myxine glutinosa; assembly: GCF_964187855.1. NCBI lineage: Eukaryota > Metazoa > Chordata > Myxini > Myxiniformes > Myxinidae > Myxine > Myxine glutinosa. Next base: position 37,243,293 of record NC_136264.1, on the reverse strand, counting down.
GAGGGAGTTTGTTCCAGAGGTGGGAGAAAAGAGGAATGAATGAGTGAAGGTGAGCAGAGAGTCTTGATTTTGGCAGTTTAACCATAAGAGGGTTGCAGGGATATTTGTGGGACAGAGCCCAGAGAGAGCTGGAGGAGCAAGGCCGGAGAGGAGTCGGTAGAAGACAGAAAGACCACCAACCTGCCTGGGGTGAGTAAGTGAAAGGGCCTCGGAGGTAGCTTCATCGCGGGAGATTCCAATGATTCTGAACGCTTTGGTTTCAACAGCGTGAAGACGAGCTAGGTGTGAGGCAGGAGCACCAGCCCAGAGGGGGGAACAGTATTCCATTGAGCTGCGGATGAAAGCCTTATATGTGGTGAGGAGCTCAGGTGTGCCAAGGAAGGACTTCGCACGACGGAGGATGCCCAGTCGGTGACGCGCTTTGGAAGCCAGATTTGAAATGTGGTTTTCCCAGGAAAGATCATGGCAGATAGTGAGACCCAAAAGCTTGAGTGACAGAACTTCTTGGAGAGGATTATTCAGAAAGTGGATGGGAGGGTTGTCCAGTCGGTCTTTTCGGAGAGACATCGTAAGAATGTGAGATTTGTCAGGATTGAAAGACATGTTCCACTTGTTTGCCCAGTCTGTGATTTTGTCCAGGTCTGCAGAGAGTGAGGAGGCTGCAGACTGCCGATCTGAGGGATGAGGAATGGAGCGGCAGAGAGTGGAGTCATCAGCAAAGAGATAGAGAGGATTTTCAAGAGAGTCAGAGAGATCATTGATGAAGACCAGAAAAAGCACAGGGCCCAGAACACTGCCTTGGGGAACTCCAGCCTGAACAGGAAGAGGAGATGAGAGAAACCGAGAGGAAGTCCGCCAGCCATGCGTGGAGATTTCCATGGATACCAAAGGAGGAGAGTTTGGTGAGCAGAGCGGGGTGCCAGACCGTATCGAAGGCATGTGATATGTCGAGGGAGACAGCTCTAATTTCCTGTTTGGCATTGAGGACCTCCATCCATTGTTGAGACAGCAGAAGCAGCATGTCCAGAGTAGAGTGACCTGGTCTGAAACCAAATTGATGATCAGAGATCAAGCCATTGGAGAAGAGGAAAGATTTCATATCCGAAGCAATAGTCAGGTTCACTATGTTTTTTCGTTCAAAATCATGGTAGATTAGCAAACCTAATACATTTTTGGAAACGTTATTACATGGAAAATCTGAAAATCAATGTTTACATTTGCCAATTCCGACCAATTCGATTCGACCAATTCGACCAATCGACCAATTACATTCGACCAATTCGACCGATTCGATTTGCCAATCAATTTGACCGACCTTTGCTTGTGTGGAACGGACTGTGAAAACGATGCGGACAATATTGTCGGATACGACACACAGGACAGTGATGACGAACTCTAAATGGCATATTCTGTAATCGTGTATGTTTGATGCCATTGACTGCCTGTGTATATTTTGTCATTGACTGCCTGTGTAGATGTGAAGTTATACTGACTGCATGTGTATATATGATTTTGCTGACTGCCTGTGTATGTTTGGTGATGTTAATTATTGTGACACATTTTGATGTTATTAACTGCCTGTACAAAATGATAACATGTATTTGATTTTGCAACTTATCGCGAATATAAAGACAGTATTTTGCAATTCAAAACCTTTGATTCGTGTCTTACCATTCCCCATAGCACTAATTTGATACTTTCATTGGATTCCTTGTCCCTGAAAATATAGGTTTAGTATATTTTTAAAAGTTTTTAGGGTAATTAGAGGCAGAAATAGAACAAAATATGTATTTTACAGTGGCCATTTTGAAAATCCAAAATGGCCGCCATACAGGTATCTCTCCAAATGTAAACATTGATTTTTAGTTTCCTTATGCTATAACCTTTCCAAAAATGTATAGGTTTGCTAATCTACCATGATTTTGAACGAAATATAATTTATTGACATAGTGAACCTGACTACAATGATGGATTCCATGAATTTGCTGATAATTGGGAGAAGGCTGATTGGTCTGTAGTTGCTAGGATCTGTTTTTGCACCTTTTTTGTGCAAAGCGGTGATGTTGGCTGATTTCCAAGCAGATGGCAGTTGACCTTGAGCAAAAGAGAGGGTGAAGAGAACAGAGAGGGAGTGAAAGAGCGGCAGAACAGGATTTTAGGACCCGTGGGCTGATGCCGTCAGGTCCAGTTGATTTTAGGTCCAATTTTATCGCTTCCTCAACTTCCTTCTCAGTTATCTTCTCTGCTGGTCCTAAAACTGGGTTACTCTCTATGTTGCCATCCCATTCATTCTCTGTATTCAACAGCATTTCCATATATCTTTTCCATCTTCCTTTAATTCCATCTGGGTCCACAACGATTTGTCCCACTTCATCCTTCAAGCAACTCACCCCCATCACATCACACCTCTCTTTCGCTATCTGCTTTGCAATCCTGAATACCGCTCTCTGACCCTCTTCCGAATCCAAGCGTTCTCCGAACATTTTCCTACATGTCTCCTGCGCCTTTGCTGCCTCTTTCTTTGCAGCCTTATTGGCTGCCTTATAACTTTCATGCTCTGCTTTTTCTGCTCCCGTACCCTTCGCCTTCTGCCACTCCTTGAACTTCTTCCTCTTCTCGTCAATCCTCTTTCCAACTTCATCATCCCACCACCATGTTTCCGAGTGCCTCGGTGGTCCTTTTGTCCATCCACATACCTCACCAACGGCTCCCAACAGACTATCTTTCATGAAAACGAATCTGAACATGAATCGGAAAACGAATCTGTCATTTAGCAGTATGTTGGCTCTGAATTCGTCCTGATCACGCATCTGCAGAGTGGTTGAGATAATCTTTTTAATCTGTCTGGCAGTCAAACCAAACTGAAAATTATTCCAAACAGGAAACTCACTGTTTTTAAGGAAGTCATAAAGGACACAAACACCAGGCACTAAACTAATGTAACCTGTTAGATAAGGAGGTGTAAAAGACAATGCATCAAAGGTGGTAAACTTCCGATTTTTTTTCCCCTACAATCTCCAAAACATTATTTTATTTCAATTGAATTATATACTTGAACACATAGTCAGGTTCACTATGTTAACAAATATAATTTCGTTCAAAATTTTGGTAGATTAGCAAACCTGTACATTTTTGGAATCTTCAGAGCATGGAGAATCTGAAAATCAATGTTGGCATTTGCACAGACACCTGCATGGCCGCCATTTTTGATTTTGAAAATGGCCGCCATAAAATACATATTTTGCGCGATCTCGGCTTCTAGTCAACCTAGAGACTTAATTAAATATGCTAATCCTATGTTTTCTGGGTCAAGGAATCCAATAAAGGCCTCAAAATAGTGCTCAGGATTATAGAAAAGCAACAAACAAAGGTAATTGAAAACCATTGTCTTTATATTTGTGATATAACTGTATTACATAATACATGATATTGCAAGTCCTTTGAAGTTATAGGTTGTTATAGGAAGTTATAGGTAGTATCAGATTGAACTATAAGTCCTATACAAAGGATCTACGAGGTCTATACCGTTCAGGAATATGCTTTTACAGATCTTCATCACTGTCCTGAGTGTCATTTTCGCAAAGGTGTCTACGCAAATGTAAACATTAATTTTTGGATTCCTCATGCTCTGAATATTCCAAAAATGTATAGTTTTGCTAATCTACCAAAATTTTGAACGAAAAAACATAGTGAACCTGACTAACAACACAAATTGCCTTATCAGCGCTTTCAAAAACCTTTCATTGAGCAGGACTTGGACAAAATATTACGGCGTTTTACATCATCTCAACCAATCAATTCCTATCAAATCTTAAATCATGAATCAAATCCACTCCCTTTCTGCCGACTCCTCTCCGGCCTTGCTCCCTCTGCTCTGTCTGTGCTATGTCCCCCAAATATTCCTACCGGTCGTACAAGATCTGCCAGCAACACTCTTCTGGTGAAACGGCCAAAATCAAGACTCTCTGCTCACTTTCACTCTTTCATTCCTCTTTTCTCCCGCCTCTGAAACAAACTCCCACACCCTCTTCAATCCCACTCCTCCCTCCAGGTCTTTAAAACAGCTGTTCACCACCATCTCTACCCCCATCCAAAACCTTGATCTTTTATACCCCAGTTAAAACACCCCAAATCCACCTCTTTCAATCCCCAACTTCTTTCCTGAAATTCCTAGAAGTGAAATTCCTAGTAGTGTTCATTTGCTTTATACCATGTAACCCTCCCTCCTCCCCAGCCCTCCCCCTTCCACAGATCTACCGACGTCCCTGTTCTCTAATGTTGTTGTGCTTGTGTGCTTCCCTCTCTCTCCCCCTCTTGTCCTCCGCTCCCTTCATTGTATTTTTATGCGTCTGTGCATGTTTTCATGTTCAATGTGTTAGCTCTTACATGAGCCTCGATTCTGTATACAAAAAAAAAATCTAATTGTTGCTCGCAACCCTGCCCATGTCCTTTTTTCTCAAGACTGTGTGGAGTACGGTGTTCTATGAACTATTTAGGTTTTGTTTGGCATAATGTTCAAAGCTTGATTAATATCAAGATCCTTGATCCTAATATTTAGACTGCTTATGCTGTATTGATTAAAATATGTTTTTCAAAAAGAAGGAAGCAACAGAATTTGTCTCATTAATCATATTTTGACCTTCCTGGAAATGTGCATTGACATATTTGCACGATCATATATACTTCTTTTTATGGTTGAAGTCTAAACATTAAACTTTATATTTAAATACAAAAAGGCACTTCTCAATAGAGAAATACTAGTTCAAGACAAGTTTTTTTAAATGATGATGTTTTTCAACAGAGGACTATTAAGTTAATTGGTAACATTGCCCTCCAAGGTTTGCTAAGTTTATTCATCTCTTCTCATCTCTGTCTGTCCCTGCAGGCATCCATGCAAACACACACACACACACACACACACACACACACACACACACACACACACACACACACACGATTGGTGAAGCACTGAATGAACATGCACTGTGAAATCTCTTGCTTCAGGCCAAGGTAACAATGGAGAGTGAGAGACCACAAGGGGGTAGGATGTGATATGTCATGCCATTTGGTTGAAGAGACTTGAGAATGAGACAAGCTAAGGGCAATATGTGATGAAGTATGGGTTCACAAAATCTGAGGAGAATCCCAAACCAGGGGCAGGCCATGAGAGACCAAACAAGAAACTTTCACCTTGAATCAAATTTTTGTCATTTTGTCAATAAAGATTTCATCATGTTCATATATGCCTTGTTATCCATTGTGGTCTCCAGAAAACACCTGTCTTGAAGAATCTCTTGCTTTGCTGAAATCTACCTGCCTCAGGTTGACATCCCTCAAATTTTGCAATCTTCAAATTTGGTACGTGCTGCTTTTGAGGTGCATATATCAACAATTCATAAGGTCAGGTGGACAGGCCGGTACTCCATATGATAGTTTTTAATGCTACCAGTCTGCAAAACTTTGGTGTAAGCTCATACCTGACTAGGTTTTCAAAATTCCAACCAGCAGACAGATAAGCCATCAACAGCTGAGCTTTCAAACAGGCAGAAATACAATTTACCAGTCACATTCTCTACACACTATCGAGTCATAATTCGGTGCAGTATGCCCTATTTATAATGAACCTGGTACAACGAATACAGCAGCATTGTCTGGGTAATTTCGTTTTCCACATCGAAAAATTATACATGACTAGCCGAAAGCACCCGGCGTTGCCCGGGTTCTTTTTGAATGAATTTACTACTATAATTCAGCTTTTACTCGCAGCCATAGAAGATTGACTACTATAATTCAGCTCAGCTTTTAATTGCGAAATGGGCCCAGCCCGGTCGAAGCGACCTCGACCGGCCTCACCACCTCGCCTATAACCTTCCCGGGGCCTGTCCCGACATTTTTGGTTCTTTTTGAATGAATTTACTACTATAATTAAGCTTTTACTCGCGGCCGTAGAAGATTGACGACTATAATTGAGCTCAGCTTTTAATTGTGAAATGGGCCCAGCCCGGCCGATGTGGCCTCGACCGGCCTCGCCACCTAGCCTATAACCTTCCTGGGGCCCGTCCCGACATTTTTAGTTCTTTTTGAATGAATTTACTACCATAATTCAGCTTTTACTCGCGGCCGTAGAAGATTGACGACTATAATTCAGCTCAGCTTTTAATTGTGAAATGGGCCCAGCCCTGCCGAGTTGGGCCTCGGCCGGCCTCGCCACATAGCCTAAAACCTTCCCGGGGCCCGTCCCGACATTTTTTTGTATTAGAGGTTTCCTCCTATCTTTCACCGTTCAGGAGATTAGCTTGCGCAGACAAACAAACAAAAACTTTCTTTTATAATATAGAGAGATTATATAGTCTGCGATGATGCGCTTTCCACCTATCTCAAGAACATCCCATTGTGCTCACTGCTTACATTTTTCTGCTGCTTTTGTTTCATCAATTTCGAGCTACAAATCCTCTTCGAACCGCACAAGCAAGGTTAACAAATTCAATCAATTACCTCATTTGCTGCAGGCAAAGTGTGCAAGACTTCAAGTAATTTGCACCAGCAATCATATTGGCAAAGGCAGTGAGGGACTCGGGAGAGCAGACGCAGAATGCCTCGAAGGTCGGAGAGGGAGGCGCTCCAGGAAATATGGTGGCTCGTAGTGGGGATTAATTGGTAATGGACATGTAGAATGGTCCTGGAGACAAGTTAAAGAGAATGATTGAGGATTCTTTGAAAGAAGATATGTGAAAACGAAGAGTGCCTGAAAAATATGCATATTCAGCAAGGAGCCTTTTGCATGTTAAAGGTGTGTGTGGGATTAAAGGGAGGGAATGGGAGGTAGGGGGAGGAGAAGTGAGAAAATGAAGACATGATTGAGAATAAAGGAGGAAGAAGAAGAGAGAGCATTATTATATATTAGCACAAAAGGGGGTGGTGGGTGATATAAATACCCGCCATTTTGTGTCTGTACTGAATTACAGGAAGGGCCCGAACTGGTTTATTAATTAAAAGCATGGAAAGGAAATAAAACGCTTGTTGGTGTTTTAGAACGCGAGTCGTTGAACCTTTGGAAACTAAAATATCACTATTTGAATGAGTGGGATGTATGTCATGGAAATATTTTGAGAAAGTGTGTACTGGGGAGTTTGAGGAAAATAGCCAATGAGAACAGTTACAACCAGCAGGCAAACAACCATTAAAATAATTATAAAGTGCCTCGAATTTTAATTGGCCTGGAGCAGGTGTGAAAGTAAAGTGAATCACTTACTATGTTGAGAAAGAAGAAGATAGCATCACTAAAAAAGATTTTAAAAGTTAGCAGAATATAAGGACATTAGTATGACTTGGAAAACACTTTTCCCTTGAAATTAACCCTTAAAAGGCATTGTAACAATGTAACATCTTTAAGTGGACATTTTACGAGGTGGGCCATGAGATGTGTCTTCTTTGGAGTAAGCCGCTGAAAATGTTTTGAACAAAACCTTGAAAAAAAAACTGCTTATTTTTTCACTAAGTTTAAAAAAAACCTTTGAAAAAAAAAAAAGTCTGAAAAGTGAATTTGTCTGTCTGCGAGCAGGATATCACCAGGCCCGTATGCAGGCAGGATTTTCTTTGGGGGGGGGGAAGGGGTGGTGGGAGTGGGGAAGCAGGACGGGTGCGTAACTTCAAAAAGTTGAGCCACTGAGAGCATAATGGCGCAGCACCATCATGCCCATTGTGGGATGGGAAGCATGCCATATTGCTTTACCACGGAAAGTGAAAGTATCGAAAATACAGATCTCAACGGGTTATCATTTTAGGGTGTTTTCAGGCCATATGTTGGTATCGCATCAACATGAAGTCGTTGAATACCCATTGAAGTTCGAGTTTTAGTTCAATTCAATAAGTGGCTCATTACAGGAAACACATCAGAAAAGGGAACATAATAGGAATACAAAGTTTGCATTCATGGAGGCTACTTTTCTTTTTTATAATAATACAAGTAAGTTCATCATTAAGGACTATCGAAGTAGTGTTTGTCGTCAATACTCATGTGGGTAAAAATGAAAAGACATGAAACAATGTATTGTACACGAATGTGATGATCAAAAGCATGATTTTCAATTACATTCTCACAGATAAACAGAATTCAAAACTTAAAGATACAACTTGGTGTCTGTCTGTCTGACAAAGTTTGACCACGATATATTCGGTCGTTACTTATCCAATCTCAACCAAACTTGACAGGATGACAGAGTCACACAATGAAGGTTGTAGTGAATTCATTTGCCCACCTCCACAGAGGGGATTTTCCCACCAATGGGGATGCGTGTTGAGGTGTATATCCATGTTAATATAGCTTTATCGTGGCGTTTTTCCAAGGCTGCTTCTCATAACAAAACTAATGATAACAGCATAATATGAATGTTATTACAAAACAATATTAATACTAATAATATCCCACCTCCCCAAGCGTTTTTTCCTTCTTGAGCAAACGCCGTGTTAACGTGTATAAATAGCTTATCATGGCGTTTTCATGAAAGCAACACCCTCCCCACCCACCCCCTCCAGAAGTAGAAATATTATAAACCACAAACACGTATGATTACTGTTACGGATTCGTCACTTCCGTTGTTGTGGTTTTGCATCCACTGTAAATATTTCTGATTCCATGTACTATTATTGTGTTCAAAAGGTTTATTGTTCATGAACTGTTGTCAAAAGGAACAAAACTTAATGTTAAAAGGGAACAGGAAACCGGATCGGGTACCAGACAACGAAGAAGAGGAAGGAGAAAGAGGGCGGAGCGAAAAGTCGGTGAAGAAGCTGGTTGCTTTGCAGTCTGGATCGAACGTTATCGAGCAAGAGTCACGTACTTTGGATTTCCTGGGAAAAAGGAATTCCTGCGATAAAGTTGCTATCGCTGTGACTGATCATCCTGCATGTCAGGTTTGGCGTTAGATTCCGAAGAATCATCGCCGGGTCGTTGCGACTGGAGGACGAGCCGTCGACCATTTTGACTTGCGCGTTTCGCGCGTCGAGCAGAATTTCCTTGCTTCGTCAACCGTTTCCCCCGTTTTCAGACGTATCTGTGGTGTGTGTCTGCACCGAGGCTTTTGACGATTCCTTTGCGGCTCGCCGATGGTGAACAGGGAAAGTTCATACCTGGAGGGCGCCTTTGGATTTCCCAGTCGCCGTGAGTGCGCCTTTGTGCCGCTTTAACCACGTGACCCTTTTCTCCGCTTTGGCCACGTGCCCCTTTGTGCTGTTTTGGGCGGCGTGACTGTGCCTGTCATCTGAACGAGATTCTGGTTTCAATTTGACATCGTTCCGTTGATCACTGGAGGGGATCAACTCTCAGCTCGAAGACGGGAATATAGAGACATTGGGGCATGTTCTTTTCCACTCTCTTGGAGCACAGTGAGTCACCTTATGCATGCTAGCTGATGGTACCATCATAGGAGATATATTGATTGTACTCTTGATTCCTATTATTGTTGTACTGTTATTCTTGTGTGATTGTTAATACAATATTTGTTTGTATTATTGGTGTTTGTATTATTTGCAATTGGTGTGGTTTCACCATTGATTTTTGACACAGGATAACATATTTTTCTGCCGTGACTCCTTTCGGGGCTCGGAGGTACACCGTGACCAGGGGGTCTGGGAGGAGCACGTAACAGAAATTGGGGGCTCGTCCAATTGACTCGGAGGCTCGAAATTGGGTCTTCGTCCGGGATAGAATTCTCTAACATTCCCAGAATTCCCAAATTTGGGAAATTTTTCTGACATTCCCAAATTTTTCAAAAAAAAAAAAAATTGAAAATTTTCGTGTGAAGGTTAACAGGTGTTAACTGATAGTCACCATGGTGTTTGACGCAGGAGAGTTTGCGGCGTCCCCTATTGAGGCACAGTTCCAAGCATTAAAAAAATCGGAACTCTTGATATTGGCCAGACATTTTAACTTGGAGGTCCGAGTTAGTATGAAGAAGGCAGAGATGCAGACATTGGTGGTAGAATCTCTGGTGGGACAGGGAACATGGAAAGAGGAAGCCTTGGATTGGTTACCCGAGGAAAAAGAAAATGTTGAGCTCCGGAAAATGGAGATGCAACTGCAGAGCCAGGAAAGGGTAAAAGCAGAGGAAAGGAAAGCAGAGGAAAGGAAAGCAGAGGAAAGGGTAAAAGCAGAGGAAAGGGTAAAAGCAGAGGAAAGGGTAAAAGCAGAGGAAAGGAAAGCAGAGGAGAGAAGAGCAGAGGAAAGGAGCGCTGAAGAAGAAAGAAGAGCAGGGGAAAGAGCAGAGGAAAGGAGAGCTGCAAGGGAACTCGAAGAAAGAAGAGAGAAGGAAAGAGCAGAGGAGTGAAAGGGAGTTAAAGGAACGTGACATGGAGTGTCAAAGGGAAATTGAACTCAAGAAGTTGGAATTAATGAGAGAACGGGGAGAGGTAGCATCCATGCCGGCTGGTTCGACAACTAGTCAGAACACCTGGGATGTTAGTAGGCATGTGAGGCATGTGAGCTGGTAGCATCCATGCCGGTTGGTTCGACAACTAGTCAGAACACCTGGGATGTTAGTAGGCATGTGAGGCTGGTTCCACCCTTCAATGAAAAGGAGGTAGCCAAGTTTTTTTTTACACTTTGAGAAAGTGGCCCAAATGATAAAATGGCCTGTGGAGTCCTGGACTATGTTAGTTAGTGCAAAGTGTTCTGGTGGGTAAAGCTCAAGATATATTTTCGGCTTTACCGATTGACACATGTACAGATTATGAGGAAGTGAAGAAAGCCATTCTCAAAGCCTATGAATTGGTCCCTGAAGCTTACCGGCAAAAATTCCAGAATGCCAGGAAGAGGGAGAGTGAGACCCATGTGAAGTTTGCCAGAATGAAGGAAACCATGTTTGATCGGTGGTGTGACTCGAAAGGGGTTGGAAAGGACTTCAAACTGTTGCGACAATTGATCTTGGTGGAGGAATTCAAACAGTGTGTCCACGCAGACATTAAAGTACATCTGGAGGAAAAGAAGGTACCAGAGTTGTATGAGGCAGCAACTGTGGCGGATGACTATGCCTTGACACACAGGATGGGGTTCCATAAACCTAATTTCCCGCCTAGAGTTCGCCAGGAGAGTTATGATACATCCGGTGCGGAGAACGAAGATTCATGGGGGCAGCCTAGAGATGACTATGAGGACAGATCGGATACCATGACTCTTAGGGATCAGAAGTCTACAGTTCCAAGACGGACTTATCTTCCGGGGGGGGGGGGGGGGCTCGAGGCAGAAAACGAGTTTTTCCTCTGGGCATACTTGCGCTTTTTGCAAGAAACCTGGACACTTGATGTCCCAATGTTATGCCCTGGAAAGGAAAAATCAGGAGCGGAGTCAGATTAGTACAACTCCGAATGCATTGGCAAATGCGAGAAATCGTCCTTGGAGGACAGTGCCTTGTGAAGGTTCCCATGCCAAAGTTACGGCATCACAGAACGACCTTGTTCAAGAGGGTTACAAACCTTTTATTTCAGAGGGGTTTGTGTCACTGGATGGAGACTTGACTAACCAGAGACCGGTTAGGGTATTGAGGGACACAGGAGCACATCAATCTTTGATGCTTGAAGGCATTTTGCCATTGTCAGAGAAGACGGCAGCTGGTGTTAGTGTTCGTTTACAGGGGGTTGGTGGCTATGTTAAAGCTCCACTTCATGTCATCCATTTGCAGTCTGATTTGGTGTCAGGACCGGTCACCGTAGGTTTACAAGCCACTCTTCCTGTAGAGGGAGAATCTTTTGTTATCGGGAATGATTTGGCCGGTGGTCAAGTTTCTGGTAACCCGATGTTTGTTAAAAAGCCTAGTATGGAAAATAACACCGCACAGTTAGAGCAGGAGATTCCGGGTATCTTTCCATCCTGTACCGCGACTCGTGCTATGGGTAGGAAGTGCTCTGAAGAGAAGAGGAAGGTACTGACGTCACGCTTGGCACAGGCATGTCTTGTCAGGTACCCAAAAACTGAGTGTCAGCACACATGAGTCATGAATGGAGGCAATGTTGGCAAGCTCTTTGTAGGTGGACTGAACTTCAAAACAAGGGAAGATGTTCTAGACTCTGTCTTTGGCAAACATGGACCGCTCTTGGAAGTGCGGCTGATAAAGGACAGGGAGACGCAAAAGTCAAGAGGGTTTGGCTTTGTCACGTTTGAAAACACAAAGGATGCCAAAGATGCAGAAAAGGATTTGAATGGCAAAGATTTGGATGGTCGGACCATAACAGTAGAGAAGGCAGGCCATAGGCATCGAGGGGGCTACAGAGGAGGAAAACGTGGAGGTAGTTTCAGGGGTGGCTATGGCTCCTGGGGTGGGAGTAGTAGTTTTGGTGGTGGCCGCAGTCGATATTACTATGGAGGCTCCCAGAGTTACGGCAGCTCCCAAAGGGATGATTATCAGGGTAGTGGCCGAGAAGGGGACCGCTATTCACGTGACTACAGCGACAAGCATTCCAACCATGATTATTATGAAAGTTAGGAAGAGTTGAAGCACTGAATGCTGCGGAGCAGCCGAGCCAAGATTCCTACACGGATTAACCGTGAACTCCACGTTCCTAAAGGCGTCCATGTCGTGAACTTTCCTCGGATTAACCGTGAACTCCACGTTCCTAAAGGCGTCCATGTCGTGAACTTTCCTCGGATTAACCGTGAACTCCATGTTCCTAAAGGCGTCCATGTAGTGAATACTTCCAAGCCTCCCCACCCAACCACCATGAAACCTGGCTCTCAGCTCGGCCTCCCTAAAAAAGTGCTATAGATTTGCTTGACTTTGGATTTTTGATCTCACCCCCTTAACCTTCATTCAAAAAAATGAAAAATAAAATTAGAGGTTGATGAGATGGAGTTTGGCTTTGCAGGAGTTCAACTTGGAAATTGAGCATGTAAAGGGCAGGGACAATGTCGTTGCGGATGCTTTGTCCAGAGTGAACTAACTTTGGAAATATCTGTAGGTTGTTTGAAGTTTTGCTGCTTTATTTTTGGGAAATATTGATTATCGTTGCTCACGGGAATTGATGATTTGGGGTGAGTTTACTTTTGTTTGTTGGGATAGTTTTGCCGCCAAAGAAAGTTTTCACTGTGTTCAAATTTTATTTATTGAGGGGGGGAAGTGTTACGGATTCGTCACTTACGTTGTTGTGGTTTTGCATCCACTGTAAATATTTCTGATTCTATGTACTATTATTGTGTTCAAAAGGTTTATTGTTCATGAGCTGTTGTCAACAGGAACAAAAGTTAATGTTAAAAGGGAACAGGAAACCGGATCAGGAACCAGACGACGAAGAAGAGGAAGGAGAAAGAGAGCGGAGCGAAAAGTCGGAGAAGAAGCTGGTTGTTTGCGGTCGGGATCGAACGTTGTCGAGCAAGAGTCACATACTTTGGATTTCCTGGGAAAAAGGAATTCCTGCGATAAAGTTGCTATCGCTGTGACTGATCATCCTGCACGTCAGGTTTGGCATTAGATTCCGAAGAATCATCGCCGGGTCGTTGCGACTCGAGGACGAGCCGTCGGCCATTTTGACTCGCGCGCTTCGCACGTCGAGCAGACTTTTCTTGCTTCGTCAACCGTTTCCCCCGTTTTCAGACGTATCTGTGGTGTGTGTGTGCACCAAGGCTTTTGACGATTCCTTTGCGGCTCGCCGACGGTGAACAGGGAAAGTTCATACCTGGAGGGCGCCTTTGGATTTCCCAGTCGCTGTGAGTGCGCCTTTGTGCCGCTTTAACCACGTGACCCTTTTCTCCACTTTGGCCGTGTGCCCCTTTGTGCCGTTTTGGGCGGCGTGACTGTGCCTGTCATCTGAACGAGATTCTGGTTTCGATTCGACATCGTTCCGTTGATCACTGGAGGGGATCAACTCTGAGCTCGAAGACGGGAATATAGAGGCATTGGGGAATGTTCTTTTCATGAACTGTTGTCAACAGGAACAAAAGTTAATGTTAAAAGGGAACAGGAAACCGGATCAGGAACCAGACGACGAAGAAGAGGAAGGAGAAAGAGAGCGGAGCGAAAAGTTTGGTGTGTGTGTGCACTCACAGCACAGTGAGTCACCTTATGCATGCTAGCTGATGGCACCATCATAGGAGATATATTGATTGTACTCTTGATTCCTATTATTGTTGTACTGTTATTCTTGTGTGATTTTTAATACAATATTTGTTTGTATTATTGGTGTTTGTATTATTTGCAATTGGTGTGGTTTCACCATTGATTTTTGACACAGGATAACATTTTTCTGCCGTGACTCCTTTCGGGGCTCGGAGGTACAACGTGATCAGGGGGTCGGGGAGGAGCATGTAACATTACCTTTTTAAACAGTTGCTAATGCTCTTTTAAACAAAACTGAAAGAAATTTGGATGAATCCCAATATCAGTCTAAGCTTGTCACATCGATGAATGCATCTGATCAAAGATCTACTGTAGTCTCGATACCCCACAAAGGTTAATAACACGACCATTCCTGCCACCAACGTGGAGTTCTTCCAAAGCGTTTTTCGTAGAGTTTTTCAAAGCCGTTTCTCATTACAAAAGTAACAAGAAAGAGCAATCAGAGATTGCAAACCCTCACCAGGAGGTGATTTCAGTGGTTTTTAAGGCTTTTGTGTTAAAACAAATATGGCGGCCGAACTACGTGATTTATTACGTCGTAATTATCATTAAAAATTATACAGGTGGAGTTGCACCTATGGTGAAAATTTTCTGTCAATCGGACCAACGGTTGCAGAGAAAATCATATTTATTCTGTGCAAACAAACAGACAGACAAACAGACAAACAAACGGACTCAAATGCAATACCCTCTCCACTGGCGAGGGTAATAACAACATTAATGATAATATAATATTAATGATATAACAAAACAATATCCCTGCTTCCTAAGGGGTTTTGTGACTTGCAATATTTCCCACCGGCCGAGTTTGGGGGGTGGGCGGGGGGCAGCGAGGGATTGCTTGACCAATGCCCCCACCTTAATTTTTTTCAGTAGTTTACAATTAAGATACAAAAACATCCTGTATTTATACGTGAGTAACAATAATGAACGTAAATGGTATTTGTTATTTCACGTACACTGTAACTACACAAACAAACGGTAACTACACCAGGCTGGGGTGCATACCTACACCAGGCTGAATACAAGCAACAACTAGCTGTCAGGTGAACCCTATAAATACTACTTACAAGATTCACCCTTCCATGGAAAAAGAAAAAAGAAAGGAGAGATGTAGGACAAAAATAAGCCTAAATTCAAACTGCGAGCAGTGATACTGGGGTCTCTGCCAATTACATGACATCATTGTTAACAACGTATATTCCCCAGGTGTACTCGATCACATGTGCCACATTTCACATCAATCAGTTGAACAGTTTTAAAGATTTTTCAGGGTTTTCACCTTGAATCCAAGATGGCGGTCAACCCACACATGACCTATGACGTCAATTTTAACACGTTATATCACATGGCAAGTTGATTATTTGTGCCAAGTTTCACAACAATCTGTTGAACGGTTTTGATGAAGAAGTTTCTCAAGGTTTTCACCTTTAATACAAATTTGGCAGCCAAAATCATGTGACCTATGACGTCATAATTTTAACACCTTATATCTCATGGCAAGGTTATCATTTGTGCCAAGTTTTGAATAAATCAGGTTTAAGGTTTCGGAGAAAAGGGTTTTATAGGTTTTTGCTCAAGCCAATATGGCTGCCAAACCATGTGACAGATGTCAAAATCATGACGACCCATGTGTACTCAATCATCTATCTATAATTCCAGTAATCTCTGTGTGTTTGTTTGTTTGTACGTTTGTCTGTGACCGCTGTTTCTCGACAACCACGGGTCCGATATACTTTAAACTTGCCAGGTATATTGCTGGGGACCCGAGGATGTGCCTTTTCAAGGTTTCATATTAATCGGACAATTACTTACCGAGCTATGTCCAAAAAACGATTCAACCAATCAGAGAGCAGCGAGCTATCGCGTGTGCCGAACGTGGCGATGGCGGACACACTCTGCCTCGGATGGCACATTTGAGAGCGTATTCATTTATTTCACGTTTGCAAACTATGTTGGCGCTATGTTGGCGTTAAACGATGTTTTAAAACTAATAAAAACCCCGGGGGGATTGTCACTGTACTCGCAAGCCGTTCGCCGTTCGCTTTGGCGTTGCGAATGGACCAAAACATTTCATGCACCAAACCATTTCATGTAAAGCGTTCGCCGTTCGCTTTGGCGTTGCGAATGAACCAAAACATTTCATGAACCAAACCATTTCATGTAAATAGAGGGGGGGATATAATTTTAGATATAGATATAGTACGGGCATGCCCTAGTATCTACAAATGCTGTTTAAAAGCTTCCATGGTGGAATAACAAAAAGTAAAAGGTTTATGGTTTACACCATGTGTTGGCTCTTAAAAGAGCTATTTATATTCTTTATACTTTAAGAAGTAACTCCAAAGCAAAAGAAAATAAAGGAAAGTATCCCTCAACATTAGGACCGCATGCTCCACCCATCAACAAGCTCCGAGAAAGGTTAGAAAAGGATTAAAGGTTAGACAAGGTTAAAAAAAAGTTAGACAGGGTTCGATAGGTTCTTCTTCTTCATTTTTTAATGGATGGATGGACAGATGTATAGATGGAAGGAAGTACATCGCCAAATATTGAAGTGGCTTCATCTCTCAAAAATATCCGCTAATAGGGGGCGACAGTTCCCTCCCATTGGAATGCCTTTTATTTGTTGAAATATTTTACCACAAAAAGACACAAAAGTGTTAGGGATGCAGAAGCTTAGGGATGCAGAAAAAATAGGGAGTACAAAAATTTACTTCGATACATTGAATGTTAAAATTATTACCCAAAACTTACTGGTGCTCAACAATAATATCTTGGAAAGGCTTTTGAGATGGAACATAAACTATATCAATACCTAAAACCCTTAGTACAACCTCGATGTCAAACTTTTTGCAAACCACCACAAAATTATTAGCTGCTTTATCTGCTGGAGCTTTAACATACTTATCATGCAAATCCTGCTCACTCAACAATGGTTTTGACTAATCCTGGGAAAACAAACCTCGACTATTAAAAAACTTCATCCTGTTGTCCAAAACTTCCACAACCCATGTACTTAACAACATTTACAGATAACCTTAACTTTTTACACGTTTTACTAACAAAATCGGAAACGGAATCAAAGAGAACGGCACTCAGTGGAGACCATACCTCCGCCTGGTTGGCCACTGATTCGATTCAGGCCATCACTCAATGGTGAAGAATCAGTTAAAAATTAAACAATTCCCATATCCGAATCCATATTCAGATCTTCACCGAAATCGAATCGATTCTTCCTTGTCACACACACAATCTGTCCAACAAGTTTCGTCCAAATCCATCAATAACTTTTTGAGATATCCTGCTATGTACAGTTTTTGGCCCGATCTCCCAATGGTGAAGAATCACTTTTAAAATTCTAGTCGCCGGATCCGAAGCCGGATCTTCACCAAAATCTCATCATTTCATCCTTGGCACACACACAACCTCTCCACAAAGTTTCGACCGGATCCGTCCACAACTTGAGATATCGTGCTATGTATAGTTTTTGCCAGATCGCACTCCACAGTGAAGAATCAATAAATTCTTGTATCCGAATCCGAATTTGGATCTTTACCAAAATCGAATCAATTCTTCTTTGTCACACACAAAACCCCTCCACCAGATTAAATCCAAAATCCATAAATCCCTTTTTTGAGATATCCTGCTACGTATCGTTTTGGCCCTATCTCCCAATGTTGAAGAATCACTAAAAACACACTACTAGCCAGATCCGGACCCAGATCTTCACCCAAATGGAATCGATTCTTCCTCGTCACACAGTACGCTACCTCTCTGCCAAATCTAATCCGAATCCATCCACAACTTTTTGAGATATTTTGTTCACAAACAAACAAACGGACGGACAGACAGGGGTGAAAACATAACCTCCATCAACCCTCTGGTGTCAGAGGTAACAATAGAAGATCTAATACAACTCCATGGTTGAGCCACTGGTTCTGTATATTTGGCTGCTATTTTCACATGATCCCTGATATCACTATTACTGATGATATTCAAATCCCCAGAAATCGCAAACCCACATGGATAATGCAAAGAGGTGGGTGGATCGAGTGCAGCCACCCGGCTGCTGGTTGCATCATTTTTATGTGGGCGCGTCTGCAGCTGATGCCATGCCTCTTTATAACCAGTTATCTGGTACTCATTTTTCCGACCTCGGAAGGATGACAAGCTGAGTCAATTTCTCCACCTGGCGTTATTTCAACGGGATTCAAACTCAGGACTTTAGGATCCTAAGCCGAACATCCTAATATTGTTCTCCTGTTTTTTTGTTGTTCCAAAACTCGCTATTTAAAATAATTTTTTTCATATGCAGAAAAATAGTAAAAAAAAATTGTTTCAGTATATATTTTTCCCCTATTTTTCTGATATTTTCCCATACTTTTTGACTAGAGTTAGCATGAGTTGTCGAAGGGGGCGCTGGTGTAGTGCCAACTGTAGGTTGAGCAGGAATTTGGCCAAGGTGCCACAGTGATAGCTCGCTTACTCTACCTGAAGCTTACTCTACTGTGGGATTTTCAACATCCGACAACTAATGCTGGCAGATCGAATGGCCAGTTTAGTATCCATCTGAGGGACGCACACATTGATGCCTTGTCCTGGCTGTAAAACACCACCAAAATAGTTTACGACTAGGCCAATATTCCAACCCAGGAGAGAGAGGGAGGGAGAAAGACTTGACTTTTATGTCTTTTTATTACAAAAGTAGAAAATAAAGATTCCTTACAGTCAAAACAAAATAAACAAACGAGTTACATACAATTTTACCATCGGGGAAACCAAAACCAACAAAATGTTAAGGTATCACATTTTACGAGGGGAGAACCCATAGACAACAAAACGTTAAGCTAACAAAAAAAGCACAAAGCATATTTAGTAAAGACTAGAGAGAAAGCACCAAGCGGCCATCAGATATTTTACAAAAATCACCATTTATACACCACATTCTTTCAAAGAGTTCAAGTTGGCTGGAAAGCGAGTAACGAGTAATCTTTGATTTCCTAGTTTTGTAAATTGCCAATTTTGCTTGGGAAATGAAAAAGTTTGCAAGAATTGTTGCTTGGATGTTAAAGGGGCCACTTGGAGCAAAAATGAAAATTGGAAAACTGAAACCAAGAGAAAGACATGCAAATAGCACTTTCAAGAAAATATAAAGAGAAGTTAAACGATTGCATCGAATATATGCATGGGACAAGGTTTCACTCTGTCCACAAAAAGGACACTGATCACTTATCGCTTGTGAAAAGTGATGAATAAGAGAGTTTGTGGGTATTATCCAATGTGCGATTCTCCATTAGAAATCACCAGCACGTTTTGGCACAGGATTTTTATAATACAATCCCCAGTTTGGGGACAAAGGAGGAGTGTGGCAGGACTGCAGACCATTTACAAGGTGCTGGGGTAGACAAGGAAGGGAAATGAGCTTTTTAACATTGGAGATACAAGGTTTTACGGCTATCACTGGAAGAGGAAAAGGAGCGGCCTGTAGGAGTTGCGGACAACGAGAGGGTGAAACAATTCTTCACGGCTCCTTTATTTCAACAGAACTAAACTCGACCGGAACTCATGCATCTTTTATAACTCAAATCACTTCCGCCCCAGCCTCTTAAGGGGGCATGGCTCCAACAACCGAGCGCACGCCACGCCCATACCATCAAGAGACCCAATGGTCCCGTGCCTGTGGATTATGCCTCAATGGGGTAACCCCCACAGGCCAAAATTTATTGGCTCCAAGATTTCAGAGGCAGACAAAAAAAGGTTGGGGAAAGGAGAGAGGCACGGCTCAGAGATAGGTACAGGACGAACCAACCAGGGTTGGAAGGTACCGTAGGCACGAAGCACCACCCTTAAACATCTATCTATTTGGTGAGATGACCTAACGCCAGTCGCTGAGGCAATATCAGCAACACTTAGCCACTTATCATTGGCATTATTGTTCAATGGCATTATTTCAATTTTTTCTGTAGGGCATCGTAAAAATCGTTCTTCACAAACATAATACTCTATTCAGTCTATCATTTGAACGAGGTCATATTCCATCTGTTTGGAAGTCAGCTAACATCATCTTCATCAGCCAACCTTGCTGATTATACACTACATGACCAAAAGTATGCAGACACACCTTCTAATTAGTGGATTCGGCTATTTCAGCCACACCCATTGCTGACAGGTATATATTATCAAGCACACAGCCATGCAATCTCCATAGATAAACATTGGCAGTAGAATGGGCCGTACTGAGAGCTCAGTGACTTTCAACATAGCACCGTCATAGGATGCCACCTTTCCAACAAGTCAGTTCGTCAAATTTCTGCCCTGCTAGAGCTGCCCTGGTTAACTGTAAGTGCTGTTATTGTAAAGTGGAAACGTTTAGGAGCAACAACAGCTCAGCCGCAAAGTGGTAGGCCACACAAGCTCACAAAACGGGACCACCGAGTGCTGAAGTGCATAGCACATACAAATCGTCTGTCCTCAGTTGCAACATTCACTACCAAGTTCGAAACTGCCTCTGGAAGCAACGTCAGCACAACAACTGTTCGCCGGGAGCTTCATGAAATGGGTTTCCATGGCCGAACAGCCACACACAAGCCTACGATCACCATGCACAATGCCAAGCGTCGGCTGGAGTGGTTTAGAGCTCGCCGCCATAGGACTCTGGAGCAGTGGAAACGCGTTCTCTGGAGTGATGAATCACGCTTCACCATCTGGCAGTCCGACAGACGAATCTGGGTTTGGCAGATGCCAGGAGAACGCTTCCTGCCTGAATGCATCGTGCCAACTGTAAAGTTAGGTGGAGGAAGAATAATGGTCTGGGGCTGTTTCTCATGGTGCAGGCTGGGCCCCTTAGTTCCAGTGAAGGGAAATCTTAACACTACAGCATACAATGACATTTTAGACGATTGTGTGCTTCCAACTTTGTGGCAACAGTTTGGGGAAGGCCCTTTCCTATTTCAGCATGACTATGCCCCTATGCACGAAGTGAGGTCCATACAGAAATGCTTTTTCTAGATCGGTGTGGAAGAACTTGACTGTCCTGCACAGAGCCCTGACCTCAACCCCATCAAACACTTTTGGGATGAATTGGACCGCCGATTGCGAGCCAGGCCTAATCGCCCAACATCAGTGCCCCACCTCACTAATGCTCTTGTGGCTGAATGGAAGCAAATCCCCGCAGCAATGTTCCAACATGTAGTGGAAAGCCTTCCCAGAAGAGTGGAGGCTGTTATAGCAGCAAAGGGGGGACCAACTCCATATTAATGCCCATTATTTTGGAATGAGATGTGTGATGGTCAGGTGTCCACATACTTTTGGTCATATCGTGTATATGGTGCGAGCAACAATTGCTTCCACTTCACTGCAAAGCTCATTGTTGGATGCTTTGGTTTGAGGCTCTGCCTATAATGAGTGAAATGAAACATTTTGAAAATTTCGAATTATTTTCACTCAGATGTCAACATTGCCATAATGCATCTTATATCAAGTTGTTTAAACTTTTTTTTCGGCAAGACTAGCAGGAGTACCCAGCATTGCCCTTTTGGTATTTTGAAAAATTAAAAAATTAAAAATTCTGTTTTTGTGGGTGCCTCATACACTTCCCGAGACACAATAAGGAATGGGTCGGGATCATTCAATATTACATTTCACATAGCTACAAAGGCTTAGGCACTAAAGAACATTAAAAAAAAATCTATCTTTTATTTTCAAATTTTTATTTTTTTGCCTGCAACACTCCCTGGCACTCACTCATGAACCTCTGAAAGTTTGACAAAGATTTGTTCAGCCATCTCTGAGAAAAATGTCGACGCACAGACAAATAACTTATTGTACAGAAGATGATTTGTAAGACTGACGACCACCGGGTGGCGAAATAACATACACATTTACATCGGGAGAATTGGGGTCTTTCCCACTCCTTGAACCCACTCCCCCGATATGATACCCCGTCAGAAACCATACTTGGGGCACCCTTATACAACATGCAAAACTTGGTTGGATTTGGTTCAATAGTTGTTTTTTTTAGTTTTTGAAGCATATAAACAAACAAATGTACAAATTCACTTTTATGGCATAGATTTCCCATATTGACAGCTTCAGATTGCCCTTACGTAAACTCCTGCTGTACATACATTATGAAGCAATTCATTCACTCTTGCCTGTAGGTTTCAGTCCTGCAGTCTTCGAGATTTGAAAACTTGCATAATGAGTGCAGAGAAGCTTCCGGAGACATCAGCGATGTGGGTCTAGAAATCCAGGATCATACTCCAATCTGAATCAACACCGTTTCAACTCGAGATCTAAATATTGAACTTGAGTTTGAGAAAATAATTCAGACTTGAACTAAGATTGGAAACCTTGGGACTCAGATTTAGACTTAATTTGGCAACTCTCAGTTGCTATATGCAACTTTTTTTGTTTTCAACAACAGAATGTCATTTTGCCTGCTGTACCCATCAGGTCACTTCATCAAACTCATAACTCATGTGTGTGTTCTTATGCAAGACAGAGGCACACTCAGATCAAGAATTCCTTTTGCAGATGGGACTTGGCCGACTCTTCAAGGCCTGGAGGTATCGGTACCTTTGCAAGGCATTCCCTGACACCTGATCGTGATATGTTCCTTTTCTTTAAAAACATGGATTAACAATTGATATTACGTGGAGCAAAGATGAGTAACTTTGCCTTTGACTTGCATCTTTTCTGATTACACCTTGCATCTTCATACTCTTTCTCACCCCCTGGTTCCTAAAAGCTGAGTTTTCCTCCTTGGAAAGTTGGAAAGTTTGTAGCCAACATCAACATGGCCTTTCCAACCTACCTTGATGATCTCAGTGGCTAGATCATAAAAACCTGCTCAATGAACGTCTGTGTAATTTAAAGATATATATTTGTACATCACAACCTCTTTATCTATCATCGTTCAGATGAGATGTTGAACGGGTATTTTCACAACTTGAATTTCGTTATAGTAAAATCCACAGACCACAGCTGACAGAAATACCACAGCGAGACACATTAGAGTCAAGTGTACATACCTATCGGGCTTCTATTCTATCCTGCCAGCCATGACATGATTGTATAACTACCTCACCTTTGTCCGTCTCCTCTCCCTTCCTCCTGTCCATCATACGCACTGAATGCTCCGGAACCGGCACAAAGAGATCTTTCTTGGCTCGATATTTATACCGCTCCATTAAACAAGGTATAACCTCCCTCCCTCTGTTTGATGCACTTCCTACATGAGGCTTGTTTTTCATATCTAACTAGAACGACACTCTTCGACGTCACGACATCGACCGATATGCCTTCGCCCACATCATTGCATCATTATAATACTTGTACCAAGTCTGCTTTAAATCCATACAGCTGTTCTGAAGTTATCACATTTTTACCTGACATGACCTCTGACCTTTGACCTCTTGCCCCAAAAATCGAATCAGTAAATCTTTACATCATTATACATATCTGTACCAAGTTTTAATTAGACCCCTTTAGCCGTTTTCAAGTTATAGACCTATTACAGACTTTGACCTTTGACACCAAAATCTAATCAGTTCATCTTTACCTCATTCTACACAAGTGTACCAAATTTGGTCGGAATTCCATCAATGGTTCACAAGTTATCCCGGTAGCAGTATTTTTACCTGACATGACCTCTGAACTTTGACCTTTGCTCTCTTGACCCCAAAATTTAATCAGTTAATCTTTACATCATTATACATATGTGTACCAAGTTTTAATTAGATCACTTTAGGAATTCTCACGTTATAGACCTATTACAGACTTTGACCTTTGACCTCGACTCCAAATTCTAATCAGGTAACCTTTACATCATTGTACATATCTTTACCAAGTTTGCTTTAAATCCATACAGCTGTTCTCAAGTCATCTCATTTTTACCTGACATGTTCTCTGACCTTTGACCTCTTGACCCCAACATTTCATCAGTTCATGTTTACATCATTATACTTACCTGTACCAAGTTTTAATTTAAATCCCTTCCGCTGTTCAAAAGTTATCATATTTTTACCTAACATGACCTCTGACCTTTGGCCTTTGAACTCATGACCCCAAAATCTAATCAATTCATCTTTACCTCATTATACATACCTGCACCGAGTTTAACTAAGATCTCTTCAGCCATTCTCAAGTTATCGCGGTAACGAAAACATATCACGGACAGACAGACGGACGGACGGACGGACGGACAACCTGAAAACATAATGCCCCTGGCGACTTCATCAACGGAGGCATAACATTTTTTATTTTAAAACTACATGAATTTTCAAATTCCTTTTAATCTATGATTAACCCCGCTTTTCGCTTTACACGTGCAGGATGATAACAAACCATATTGAATTTTATCTGTCTTGAGTCCATTCACAATTTATTATTGGTCATTTAATAAATATGTCATACAAGACTCCAGAAATTTAGAGGCCTCTGCAAAAAAAACCGACGACATTCCTTTATCCAGTACATATATGGTTACCAGAAAAATAAAAGAAAAAGCAATTTTTCACCAGCTATGTGCCAGTGTATAAGTGGTGCTTAAAATGTTTAAAAGGGCCAATGTGACCCATATAAAACGTCATAAATCATGTGTTTAACACACACCCCAGAACTAAAAAGGACTGTTAAAAACGGCCCCCTACAGGGTCGATAGTACTGCAGCATATTAGGCACAAGAACATTATTCCATTCTCAACTTCTATGGACTCACGGTGGAGGGGCAACATCCATGTCTTGAACTTTACATGAAAACAAAATGCCATATTGTCTTGCTAGCTTATCATAACGAAACAGACTATGTATTCGACATATATAGAGTACTAGCAGGTGTACCTGGCATTGCCCGGTGATGTTTTAATCTTGATGGCATTTTCAAGAAATTAATTTGTTTTTTTTCCTATTTTTTGGTGGGTGCCTGAAACACTTCCCTACACTCACCAAGGAAAATATTACACACACACAGACACACACACACACACACACATCAGGGATCATTTTATATTACGTTTAACATAGCTACAAAGGCCCAAGTACCATAGAGCAATTAAAAAAAAAAAATTGCTGTGAGTAAAAAATAAATTCACTATTGCTTTGTAATAAATAATCGCTGTGCATCATTGTGCATTGCTCCATCTGCTTCATTCTCGTCCTTTCTTCTATTGATCTGACATACAAGTGTACGTAATGGATAGCTGGGATTTCTGCCCCATTGTTTCGCTTTAGTGCAAAATCAGCATTCACTCACGGTGTGCTCAGCAGTCGTGATAGTTGGAAGACAGGTGAACTGAGGGCGTCGTCCTTATCTGAGGTCATTAGGTCACCAACAGGTGATGCGACGTAAAGGTAGGGAGACCCTGTTAGACCAAATGATCCAAACCGACGTCTGCCATTGTTTAACAACCCGTCAGGCCTTGGAGTTAGCCATCCGGAGGTCAGGGAACAGGTCCGAGGAACCCCATCACCATCATGGTAACTACTGAAACCCGGTGCCATACCATTTGGTATCTAAGGAGTGGAATTCGAGCATGGGACGTGATCAGCGCACATCAACATGATAGAGAGCGTTGCTTAGGGAGGAAATTGTAGTTAAATAATTTTGCAGCAACGTTGGATCAAGGCAAGCAAATCGCCCTGGTGGGTTTAATTATTGAGGAAACTGGTTATGTGAATGACATTGTGGGAGCAGGAGCAGAAGGGGGCGCAATGGAAACAACCACAGAGCTCAACGACTCCCATCCCATCCCCCAGAAAACATGGTGCAGGATAGTGTATCGGCAATGCTATCACACTCAGACAATGATTAGATGATGCTGTTCATGAGACAAATTAGATGGTATTCATAGAATACTTACTCTGCGCAGTCAACTTATTGCGAGCCAACTCTTCTGTTTTTGAACATTTTTTTTCTTTGATCCAATATGGCTACCAGACCACGTGAGCGATGACGTCATAGATTTATATTCTCTAATATAATTGCTGCATAGATCACGCTCAATACATTTCAAACTGATCAGACTAAGCGTTGTCCCTGTTGAATGATGACGTCATAATTATGGGACCAATGACGTCATCGTTAACAACACCTATTTTCCATATGGAGTTCTTTACAATGAGCCATGTTTCAATTTTTTCCATGCAGCGGTTTTGGAGATAAAGAGGTGCAACGTTTTTCAGTTTTTCCAAAATGGCGCCTGTACCACATGACCTATGACGTCATGATTATCATTAAAATATTCTACATGAGGAAGCTCTCCTATGGTGAAAATTTTGTGTCCATCAAACCAACAGTTGCTGAATTTTTTTTTAATAATGATTGGATAAGTGTTGTACTTGTCGAATTATGACGTCATAACGAAGGCACCGATGACATCTCATTGACATATCTTATTCCCCATGGGGAGAACTTGACAATGAGCCAGGTCTCAATTTTTTCCAGGGAGTGGTTTCAGAGATATAGAGGTGCGAAGTTTTTCCAAGATGGGGCCTGTACCACGTGACCTATGATGTCATATAATCATTAAAATATTCTACAGGTGGAGGCCCTCCTATGGTGCAAATTTCGTGTCAATCGGACCATCGGTTGCCGAGAAAATGAATTTTTTAAATGCAGACACGTATGGCACAGACACGTACGGCACACGGCACACGTAGGCAACTGAATGCTTAACCCTGATTTTCGCTTCGCGAGCGCAGGGTAATAATGACAAAGATGGAGTTAGGGCAGGGAGCAATGGGCAGCAGAAAGGAAGCGATGGGCAACAAAATGGAGGCGAAGGGCAAAAAGATGGACGAGGGAATGGTGTTTAAGGCTGACTCAAAAGCGATGGGCAATGCCATGAAGGCAATGGATGATAGGCTGGATGTGATTGGCAATGAGGTGAGATTGAGGATCGAGGCTGTGCAGGATGAGACGAACGGAGTGAGGGGTGTGTGGTTGGTGTCCGAAAAGAGATGGAGGTGGGTGAGGCAAGAATGACGGAGATAAATGGACTTCAACGGGAGGTAAAATAATTTAAGGAATGGCAGGAACAATTAAAATAGAGGTCGCAACTAATATTGATGCAATCAAAGAACTGTTGACAGCTCAAAAAGAGACGAAGGGTGAGAGAAAAAGGCACATGACAGCATGCCAGGAGTTTGCTAAAAGGGAACATGAAAGACTCGGAGCATGAAACAAAAAGTTCTGTAGTCTTGACGAGACAAAATTGAACTCTTTGGCATGAATGCAATGTCTAGCTGTAACCGAGCACAGCTCATCACCCACCTCTAACACAATCCCGACTGTGAAGCATGATGGTGGCAGCATCATGTTATGGGGATGCTTTTCAGGACTGTGAGATTTGGGAGACTTTCAGTGCTAGCAAGGACTGAGGAGACTTGTTGGGACAGAGGGAACAATGAATGGAGTCAAATACAGGAAAACTCTTGAGGAGAACCTGCTTCAGAATGCAAAAGACAATAGACTGTGGCGAAGATTTATGTTCCAACAGGACCATGACCCCAAGTATAGAGCTAAAGCAACACTGGAATGGCTTCAGAACAAGAACATGAAAGTCCTTGATTGGCCCAGCCAAAGTCCAGACTTGAATCCCATTGAGAATCTGTGGAAAGACTGGAAGATTGCTGTTCACCGACGCGACCCATCTAACTTGATAGAGCTTGAGCAAATCTGCAAGGAAGAATGGGAGAACCCCCCAAATTCAGATATGCAAAGTGAATACAAGCATACCCAAGAAGACTCGAAACTGTAATCACTGCCAAAGATGCTTCTACGAAGTATTGACTCAGGAGGTCGAATACTTATGTAAATAAATTAGATATTTCTGCATCTAACTTTTTATTAAATTGTAAAAAAAACAAAAAAAAAACTAGAGCTTCCAGGGAAGCAGAACTCAACTGAACTGACTGGACAACTTTAAAGTAGATCAGTTGTCTGTACTAGATTTGACTTGAATGAAAAGCCAACAACCTTGTGTAATAATTTTAAGGTCCTTGTATCCTTATACTTGTCCTTGTTTTACAATTGATACAATGTTAGACTTTGCAACAATGTTGCAGAAATATAGTTGTGTAGGCGGCCATTTTGTGACAGATCTGGTTGACATGCGATAGCAACCTACCTTGTGTGGGAAGAGTCTCACACACCAAGTTTGATCAAAATCCATAAATATTTGTGGACGTTAAAGTCTTAATGTCGTTTCGGAGCTGAAAACAATATGGCGGCCTATGGCGGCCATTTTGTGACGGATCAGGTTGGAATGCAATAGCAACCTACCTTGTGTGGTAAGGGTTAAACATTCTAAGTTTGATCAAAATCTGTTAATATTTGTGGACGCTAGAGTGTTAACGTCGTTTTCATGACCAAAAACAAAATGGTCGCCTAAGTCCACCATTTTTCAACAGATCGGGCTGAAATGTAATACCCACCTGGTCCTTGGGGTAAGGATGCTGTATGTCAAGTTTGATCAGAATTGGTTGATATTTGTGGACGCTGGAGTGTTAACGTCGAAAAGTTAACGGACGACAGACGACAGACGGCGACGACGACAGACGACGGACGCCGGAGGGTTCAGCATGTGATGAACTCAACTGGACAGTAGTCCAGTTGAGTTAAAAAATGTTCCCATTTTAACATTATGGGTATCGTGTGTAGATCAGTGACCAACAAATCTCAATCTAATCCATTTTACATTCAGGCTGTAACACAATAACCTTCAGGTTAGAGGGTTGGTTTACATTGGGTTAATGGGAACAGAAAGGGTCACCGGTAGAGGTGGGGAACGACACGAGGTGGATGTGCAAATATACATTTTTGTATTTACAAATAGCATAAATGAGGCTCGTGGAAGATTTCAGCAACATCAGGTGCAATGTCAACATAACCGTTATATATTTTGAAAACCTCTCGCAGAATTCCACCAGAATCGACAAAAGGTGGAATTTGTATAAAGAAACCCAAGCAGCAGCACTTCAGAGAAATCACAATTCAAAACCAAAGCTCAATGGCAAATCAGATTCCTTTTGCAGAGCGATGCAATAAAAAAGCAATGTGAAACGACTTTCTCTTCAGAGCTGTCTGCAAGTCCTCACAGGTGGCATGGTTTTCTTAATAATGATCTTGTACCTTTTAATCCCCCCCCCCCAGAGAGGATTCGAGACGGTTCCTGAAAATACCACCGACATGTTCTCACTGATTGGCTGGAAAATGGCTGCCATGTAGTCTTACTTACACCTCTCCTTGACCCCTCATCGACTTCCTTCACACAAACTAATTATCCCTCCTTTGCTTTACCTTGGACCTCCCTACTTTCACAGGTTGAATGACCTTACAACTCTGATCAACTCGTTAGGTTGTTTCTCTGAATGTTGATTTTACTGCCTGTGCTTTTCCATGGTAAAAGTGACCAATAAAATCACCTGAATGTCCTCAGGGCAGAACACTGCGTGTACAGGGCAGTGATGTAGCATCACGGGATGACGTCATGCTGCTTCACAGATCGAGCACTGCATACCCCTAGGTGGATTAACAGACTCACACATGAGAGAGAGAGAGACCACATTCTCAACCAATTATCCAGGAAATCAGCAAACAAAACATTGTCTCCCATGGAAAGACTTATCTGGCTATCTTTCTGTGTCTTTACAAAACGGTGTTTATTTCACCTTCTACTAATCCATCGTGCAAAAAAAAACAGTTCTGGAAACGCATTGGGTTGTAATCACACACCTGCACCCCAACGGCTGAGTGTGTGCAGCAGGCTTCTAATTGGTGCATCATTTCTGGGAGCCCGGTCATGAAAGGTCTTCCCCGTTGGACACGAAGGCAGTTTGAGCCAAACGCTTGATCTTATTGAAAATTAGATATAGGCCTACTGCGCTCTTTCGGGCTAAACGATGTAATAATAAAGTTAACAGTGTGTGTGGGGTTGGAGAGAAATATTCAACAACCTTTTGGAAAAAGAAAAAAAAACCTTATCACTTTAAAGAAGGAAATCTATGAATATTTTGTGAGCAATATCTGGAATTTATGATATACAAGGAAATGGCATTGAAATGCCTTAGCAACCTCTATCTTCCTTGAAAGATTGCAGAAACCAGCTTACCATTACTGAAGTGGGTTATCTTAAATGAAATCTTAGATCCATTACCTGCTTCTCCTTCTTCCAACCCAAATACTGAATACTTTTCTTACCAATGAGGGGCAATAGCAATCATAAGAGCACGACCTGAAGATGGATAAACTATTTTGTCCTCAGGCTCAAGATGTATGTTTTCTTTCTTTTTGACTTTGGGAAGCTTTGCATGTCCATGTAATTTGGTCTCCGAGTAAAAGCGAACGCGCTTAGCTTTGTCCTAACATTTGATTAAAAAGAGAACGAGAAGATGATGGCGCGCCATCGCAAATCCCCACGATTCCTACCTAAAGCAAGTTGAAAGATGGCAGAAAGTTCCACTAGCAATGACCCAATATCAAATCGAGTCAAAAAACACGTTTCCATTTTGATCCCTGTGGCACAAAGTCCCCAGCCCCTGGGACATGGACCAGGGGTCAAATTAAAAAAGCCCTTCCATATTTTATGCATCCCCCAATGTTGATTTAATGTAGAAAGTTTCATTAAAACGTCTTTTCAAATGTGCCGTAATTGCAGGTTTTGTAAATGACCTTTTGACCTCGCCACAGGGGGTGGGGCCAAAAATGTTACTGCTCTTGCATCTTCTTTCCATATGGTGATCACAACTCCCAAGTGTGTTGAATTTCTTCCCAACCGTTTAAGAGGAGATAGTGTGACGGACAGACGGACAGACAGATAGACGGAGTCGATTACAATATCTACACATTTTTTTCAAGAAGTGTTTGGATTAATATGGCAAAAGATATTTATCAACAGAGAAGTTGGAAGTGTTCCTTACAAGACCACGTATTTTGGCCTTCGTACCAGGATTCACAAGTTTCATGATGGACCATGAATTCTGGCCTTTGGGCCAAAATGCATCTGTTGTTTTGAGAAGCTTTTCATGGCTTTACATAGAGGGGCGGCATAGCGAACCAATTGTGCATTTTTGATAAAACCACCAACTTTGGCCCACAGGTAGATAAATCCATTACGAAAAAAATCTGGATATTGGGGTATGCACTTCCATGAAACCAGTTCACAGCAGGTCTGGGATGCCTCAGGTAGTGATGTCCAGTGTGGTTGGTACAATTCTTCTTCTGTTTTGGTCCAGTCCCAGCCGGTCGGTGGAGGTAGCTCTATTGATGATTGCTCTCCAGATTGACACATGACCTCTCTGAAGGAAACCGCAACTATCGGGGATGTCTCTTTGCGGTAGTTGTACTCTCCAACGCAAGTCGGAAGCCAAATCTTCCCCATTCTTCCCTGCTGCCCGGAATCGCTAAGGCAGAAGTGGTCATGGTCAGAGTACCAATGGACCGGCCCTTTCCTTCTAGTCTCTGTCTCCCACTCTCTCTCTAACTCAGTCGTAGCCCTGACTTCCTGAAGGAGGTGGTACACCATCCTGGATGTGGGGGATCTCTGGGTCGCTCCTGCGAGGCTGATCGGCTGTCTCCGCGCTGCAAGATTGTTCGAGAGCACTGTCTGGGGCTATACAACAACAACAACAACAACAATACAGGAAACCATTCACCCCACATTGTTTAAACATGTGCTTTAGAGGTCCACGTTGAAACCATCCACATCCATTTCAAAACCTCTTCCCTACCTTCTCCCCTATATTTTGAAGTCCACATGTGTAAATACTTGTTGGTGGTGTTCTCCAGTGAAGACACCTCTGTCCTTGATTACATATGAAAGAATATGAGTTGTGGAATGGGTGGTGCGGAGCATGACCACTGAGCTACTGCAATATATTTTGGAGATGGTATACATTGCTGCTGCAGAATGCCAGAGATACAGAGGAGACCGTTTTCTTACAATGATACGAATCATATTTCTCCTGGATGGAGTCCATCTTGATGAATACTGTTTCTGCTGTTTTTTATCTTGACGTGAATATTTTTAACACACTCCAGACCTGATCCTCAAGATTGGATTGTGGAGAGCATTCAAGATTCAGAAAGGGAGCTATTAACTCACAGTCCGTACCCCATGTACAGATATAATGAACCTCTGGTCACCGGTGACCCAAATATCATTAACTTTGGAGTGGATGACCTCAGAAGGCAAAAAATACATTAAAATAACATCTGAAAATATTAACTGATGTTGAATGAATGAATATATACTTGTTTTCCGTGCTCAACACCACGATGTAATTTCAACCACACCTCTGCATCAACACAACATTGAGTGCCGCAGAGATGGTACCATTGAGAAGGAATCCACAGATGCAAGAACTTAAGTGTTGGGGTGTGGGAAAGAGGGGCTGTAAAAATCTTTGTTGGGTAGAGGCTCCAAATTAATCAATCTTTAAATTCCAACAGAAAATGTTACCCACAATTCCATATCACACATAATAATTAATACTTAAAGAACATGCACATCTATGTTACTAAAGACCCATTTTATAATAAAGCAACAGCTTGGCTCAGAAACACACCATAGACAATATTGTCGCACCAGTGGCTCACCAATGCGATATGCCTCAGCGCTTGGATATTTGATCCAGTGGAACAGCCAAAAGGTGGTAAGCTAAACCGTTCAAATACGAATTATCCTGTGCTCGGGCTCTCCTTACGATTCCCCAAAATTATTCACAACTAAGCCAAATTCGGTGGAGAAATGCACTCGCAAGGTGAAATACAAACAACAACAACAACAACAATAGGCATTTAAGGCAATTTTCCCTGCTAGAGCGGGGGTTAGCCTTGCGGGCCCCATGACAATCTTCTCCATTTTGCCCTATGTGGTGAAATCAGAGGTGAAAAATGGGTAGAAAAAAAAAAAAAAGGTTTATTTTCAATAAAATGAGAGATATAGGGATAAGATGTGTATGGTATTGTCGTGTGGACAGCTCTCAGTTAAGGCAGAGCGTCCACGGATGGAATCGAGCTTAATGAGGCATTTCCAATTGATGGCGGATCATACACGAGAAGGAGGTTTGGGGGAAACTAACGCGGCTTACCTTCACGGCCCCGACGATGTCTTCTCCCTGTGGAAATTAACTCAAGCGAGAACTGAATTCAATGTACAAAAATAAACGATTTATTATACGGATGCCGATAATACAAAATAAAACGTGCCGGTATAATCCCTCTAACTGGAGCGCTCCGATTACAGACACACACATGTACAGATGGGGAGGATATATGAAAAATAAACGTTGTGTATTTCTGCGTGGTGCGTCTTATCTGTCTGCAGTGTGTGTCCTCGTCAAGGATGGTCTAGGATCAAGCGTGTTCGTCCGACGCAGCACTGGTGTTGGCGGGAACTGCCTGGTCGTTGGCGCGGAGCGGCCCACGGTGCGCCCACGCGATCGCTCGCCAGCGCTCCAACCGCAAGATTTGCTTGTCGTTTGTATGTGAACGGAGGGGAAGAGAATCGGCGCTGGTCTCTCCACCAACTTTCAAACTCCTCGTTCCTCTACCAAAGTCCAAAGCAAGAGAAGGTCCAGCGCAGAGGGACAGTCCAGCACAAGAGGGAAAAGTTAAGAGCTAAGCAGAGGTGAAGACAGGCAGAGACAAAGAGAGAAAATGTCCGCCTCTCCAAGTCTCTTGTCCGGGCCGCTCTGACTTTATCCAGGCCTCTTACCAATTTTATGAGTCCCCTCCCACCAGTCGTGCGATCCGCCCACCAAACCCTCGGTGTCAATCTTTCACAAGGTGGGCGTGGCCTCAGCCAGCCTGCTCTATGTCTGATGACCATGGTGTACCACTGCGTGGCCGCTTGCTGTCGGTATTTTCGGTCAGTCATTGTGGAGGCGGGGGAATTAATTAATGTGTTGCACTAATGGATCTAGCTAATGTATGTGATGTCATACGCGACACAGGTATGTTCACAGGTCTGACACACAGGGGAATCTTATCCTTATTCCCTCGAACTATTTATCACCGGATCATCCTCGTACGATCACAGGTACACACTTGATCCGACAAACCGGGCTAACAGAACTTATTACATCGAGATTCTCTATCACGACAGACGAAGCATGATACCTATACAGATCTACCTAAATCTATGTATGTCCTACCCATCGACATAACAGTATGTTGGGAATGGAACATACCAAGCGATATGACAGACACATATAGGGAGAGGGATGGGGGTATGCAAGCTTTTCTACATGATAAATAAAAACATAATCCTCCCAAGCTATGGCACTGCACACCACACTCTTACCAAAAAGGGGAAAGCAGTTGAGGACTTTCCAATTGCATGACGGCAGTCGGTGGAATAGGAGCATGATCAATGGGGCAAAGGCGTTGCTGCACGAGTCATGTTCTGGCTCTGGGAACACAGCACGAAAGCGCTCTCCTCCTCTTTGGTCCAATGCCGAGACGAAGAGAGACAGAAAACGAAGAAGATGAGAGCACAAGCAACAGAGTGGGTGTATGCGCTCATCAATTTTTACTACCCTGGGACCGCCCACTGTTGGTCCCCATTGGTTGCTGCTCGGGATGGGGGAAACGCTCTGCGACAGTGTCTGTACGGCCCCTTCCCCCACATCCAGAACCTTCTCATAGCCTTTGAAGGCTGCCTATTACATGGTTTAGTGTCATCGGCAGGATTCAGCATACCTGCTCCTCTTCTCGCCTCGCCACTAGGGCTTGCTCACAATGGCTAAACAGTCCATAATTGGTCATTTGAGTTACAAAGCACTTCCGTTGCATATTTTTATGGGCACAAATCCTCATCTGGCCACACCCGCAAACAAAAGGTTTCTACACATAGCCTTTCAAAAAGGTCAGCGACATTTATTTTTTTTCCGTTTCCGGTCCGGTCGTGAGAGGACGCTGGCGTCACTTGCTCGCCGCTTCTCTGACTGGACCATTGTCGTATCTTGCTTTCCTGGTGGTCGTGGCGGATTTTTGGCCATTGAGTCTGCCTTCTGCACAGTCCCGGCTCTGCTCTGCTGCTCCTGGCTTCACCTGCTCGGCTCCTTCGCTGTTTCCTCGGGCTCACTCTCGTGGGTTGTGCCCATTGTTTGCAGCGGCGGTGGTGGCGGTTTGCCGCCGTGATCTTGATTAGCGGCGGCGGTCGTTTGCCGCTGCATTTGCCGCTTTGCCTCCTCAACCTTGGCCTCGTGCTCGTCTCTTCGCTCCTGTCTGCCCTCTGCATGGTCCCGGCTCTGCTCCTGGCTTCACCTGCTCGGCTCCTTCGCTGTTTCCTCGGGCCCACTCCCGTCGGTTGTGACGATTGTTTCGCCTCCTCACCCTTGGCCTCGTGCTCGTCCCTTCGCTCCTGCTGGCATGGCTCTGCGGTACTCCGCCGCAAGGCTTCTCCTGCTTAAAACCCGCTCCACCCCATCATGCATCTCTGCAATCAAATCGAATGGACTCCTGCGTCGACCCAGGTACATTCACCGTGGCTCCAGTCGTAAGTTTGTTTATTTACAATCAGGTCACTCCATCCCCATCCTCTGGTCAGCTCAGCGCACTCCCACTCATCGTCCCAACACACCTGGTCACAACAACGCACAAAATCGCACCTCCTGTCTGCGAACCCTGGCCAAATCACCTGGATTCATACCCGCCGTACAAAACAACATCAAGCTCACCCTGTTCAATACCCGGTCCCTCAACAACAAATGCCTCATCCTGAACGACTACATCCTGGAAAATAAACTGGACTTTCTCTGTCTCACTGAGACCTGGCAACAACCACTGGACTACTACACGCTCAACCTCACCACACCCAATGGATATTCTTACATCAATAAACCATGCTCGGAGGGCCGAGGTGGTGGAATTGCCGTTATTCACCGACAAGACATCAAGACCAACCTCATCTCCATCTCATCTGCTCCATCATTTGAACACCTGGCTTTTAAACTCTCTGGTCACACACAGTCAGTCATGGCTGTTGTCTACCGCCCTCCCAAACCACACCCATCATTCCTGTCTGACTTCTCCTACTTTCTGACCCAGCTATGTTCCCTCTCCCCCTCAATCCTCCTCCTTGGTGATTTCAATATCCACATGGACTCCACTGACTCCACGCTAACCACTGACTTCACTGATTTACTCACCTGCTTTAACCTCACTCAACATGTCAACTTTCCTACCCATAACCGTGGTCACATTTTGGACCTTGTCTGCTCTACTGGACTAATTTTGCACCATCTCTCTGCTCCGACCTCACTCTCTCTGACCACCTAGCCATCACTCTGACCATCAACATCCCCACCCCAGCACCAAGGCATTATCGCACTATCAACTTCCGTAAGCTAAACGCTCTTTCACCTACCTCATTCTCATCGACCCTCTCTGAAAAAATGTCCACTTCTCCCTTCGTTGACCTCCACACCCCTTCTGACCTCACTGACTACTACAACCACACTCTCTCCTCCTGCCTTGACCAACTTGTGCCTATAAAAACCAAAACGGTTTCTTTCACCCATTCTGCTCCCTGGTTTACCCCTGAACTCCGCCTGATGAAAACTCGTGCTCGCCAACTTGAAAGACTCCGCAATAAAACAGGTCTCACAGTTCACTCCTAGGCCTACAAGGACCACATACAACACTATAAAGATGCCCTCTCCCGCGCCCGCTCCGCCTACTACTCTCAAATTATCCACTCTGGCTCCGGAAACCCAAAAGCACTCTTCTCTACAATAAACAAACTCTTCAGCCCCCTGAACACCACCACCCAGTCATTCACAATAGACAACTGCAACTCCTTCCTTTCATTCTTCCAACGCAAAATTGAAAACAGCTACAACAGCTTGACCACCGCCGCACCCGCTCCCCCTCAAACCACCTGCCCCCCCTTATCCTGCCATCCCCTGTCTCAATTCTCCCCAGTCTCCCCTACTGACCTCTCTGAACTCCTCATCGGAATGAAAACTGCCACCTGCACTCTTGACCCCATCCCCTCCAGCTTTGTCAAGGCCTCCCTTCCTGCTCTCTCTCCACTTATCATTGCAACATTAAACTCCTCCCTGTCTACAGGCATCGTCCCACCATCCCTCAAAATTGCTGCTGTTACCCCCATTCTGAAAAAACCTGGACTAAACCCTGACACCCTAAATAACTTCAGACCCATCTCCAACCTACCCTTTCTGTCAAAGGTTTTGGAAAGCGCTGTAGCCACTCAACTCAAACATCACCTCTCTGCCAATAACCTGTATGAAACATTCCAATCCGGATTCCGCTCCAACCACAGTACTGAAACTGCTCTCCTCAAAATCACCAACGACCTTCTCCTCTCCTCTGACGCTGGCAACCTCAACATTCTCATCCTCCTCGACCTCAGCGCCGCCTTTGACACCATCGATCACACCATCCTCCTCACCCGACTTGAAACCACCTTTAACATTACCGGCACTGCCCTCTCTTGGATTAAATCATACCTCTCTGACAGACGTCAGTTCATCTCCATCAATAACTGCAAATCCCCCACTGCTCCCCTCCCCCAAGGTGTCCCCCAAGGTTCAGTTCTTGGCCCCCTCCTCTTCATCCTTTACCTGTCCCCCCTTGGTCACTTAATCCGCCGTCATGGTCTCCAATTCCACTGCTTCGCCGATGACATCCAGCTTTTCATCTCCACCAAGTCCATCTCCACCGCCACCCACTCTATCCTGACAAACTGCATCACTGAAATAAAATCCTGGCTTCAAATCAACTTCCTCAAACTTAACTGTGATAAATCTGAAATAATCATCATTGGCCCAAAAACGCTCACCAAGTCCACCCATAACTTTGCCCTCAACATCGACGGTTTCCCAGTATCCACCTCCCCTCACATCCGGAATCTTGGCATCATCTTTGACCAAACCCTCTCCTTCGACAAATACACTAAACAGATCACAAAGACAGCCTTCTTTCACCTGAAAAACATCGCCCGTCTCCGTCCATCCCTCTCCTCCGTGGCTGCAGAAACCCTCATCCACGCCTTCATCACTTCCCGTCTGGACTACTGCAATAGCCTCCTTTATGGTTCACCCTCAACAATCACCAATAAACTCCAATACATTCAGAACTCCGCTGCCCGTCTACTCACCCATTCCCGGACCCGTGACCACATCACCCCCGTCCTTTACAAGCTTCACTGGCTCCCCATCTCCCAGAGAATCCAGTACAAAATCCTCCTCTTGACCTACAAAGCCCTCCATAACCTGGCCCCATCTTACCTGGCTGACCTCCTCTCCAGACACACTCCCACCCGCAACCTCCGCTCTGCTGGTACCAACCTCCTGACCCCCCCCCCCCATCCGGACCAAATTTAGATCCTGGGGGGACAGGGCCTTCTCCATCGCTGCTCCCACCCTCTGGAACTCGCTACCTCACACCATCAGAGACTCCTCCTCACTCACCACATTCAAAACATCACTCAAGACCCACCTGTTCAACACTGCATTCAACATTTAACCCACAGCATCTAACATTCTAACCCCTGACTATCTCCTCTCCTTCTCCCTCCTTTGTGCTTTGAATATTTCCCTATTGATTCTTCTTTTTTTGCAATTGTTTTTATGTTTTGCTATGCATTATGT
The DNA here is from genome assembly GCF_964187855.1 of Myxine glutinosa. NCBI lineage: Eukaryota > Metazoa > Chordata > Myxini > Myxiniformes > Myxinidae > Myxine > Myxine glutinosa. The sequence goes on along the minus strand of NC_136264.1, from coordinate 37,204,570 downwards.
TTTGCACTCTGTCAAAGCGTCTTTGGGCTTCCTGAAAAGCGCTATATAAAATAAATGCATTATTATTATTATTATTATTACACATACAATGTTATCCCTAGCTACACTGTCTATAAATTACATACACTGCCTCATCAGCCTCCTCCATCCCCTAACTATGGAACCCCCCCCCCTCCCTCCTCCTCCCCCTTCCACAAAACAATTTTAAATATTCTATCTTCATCCAATGAAGAAGCTCCGAGAAAAGTGAAGTTTCCGAAAGTCTAATCTGAGTTAGTTCAAAGTTCAGTCTTGTAGCATCTATTGATGATACAACTAATTTACCTCATCACACACATGGGACTAACAGTGAAAGGGAAATTAAGCATAACAATGTTTGGTAAATGTATATGAGCGAAGCTTCCTGGTGGACATAGGTGAATAAATATGGAGATGAACCTCAAAAAAATTGTGGCACATGAATTAATTGCAGCAATCATGCCATCAAACAAAGATATCGCAATACTAGAGAGTTCATAGAAGAGTTTACCATGTGCAGTTTGAAGAAGAGGACATGGGAAGGGTATTTTCAACTCTTGTTTTGTGTTTCTGAGCACGATCTATATTAGTTTTAGTTGTGAACTTTGAAGAATAAGGACGATGGCAACCGAACGAAGCCGATAGGTTAAATGGAACAGTACAGAGCTGAACCTTCTGCCAACTCCATGCTTCGAGTGTGCCGCAGATTTGATTGGTCGAGAATGTGCAATAATTTGTTCAAGTACTGCTAAGTCGAAGGTGTTTGGAAATGCAAACAAGGAGATTTGTGTTCTACATTGTTCAAGTATCGACTATATAAGAGAGATGTCTGTCTGTCTGTCTGTCTGTGTCGCCATCTTTCTCAGAGATGGCTTAACCGATCTCCGTCAAACTTTCAGAGGTTCATCAGTGAGTTACTGGGAGTGTTTTAGGCAAAAAAAAAAAAAAAAAAAAATTGAAAAAAAAATAGGTCGTTTTTTTGCAGTTTAAAAAAATAATCGCTCGATAGTGTCTAAGCTTTTTATTAGCCGCGTCGCAGACGCTGCTCATAGAGTGCCCTCTGCTGTTGTTCTTGTTCTTCTTCTTGTTCTTGCAGAGAAGACAAAACCTCAATGCTCCACCCATTCTGGGAACCATACCCATTGTGGGAGAGGCTTCATATAAACAAATATCCACCATTTTATTAACTCGCATAGCTTTGAGGCCTGTTTTGTAGGCCCGTGGTGTCTTGCTCTCTCACACAGTTTTTTTTCAAATCAAATTCGATATATCATTTCATTTTTCACAGTTGCTAACATAGTTTTAGACTCGGTTGAAAAAAAACGGGAAGAAAATCCGATGAAAGTTGCCCTTTATAGAACGAAATGAATTCTCAAAGGCCTGTAACTTCAAGTCCATTGAGATTTATTTTTTTTATCGCGGCATGGTCAGTCATACACCGCCCGAAATAACAGACGGGAAAATGCCGAGATATATATATATTTTTTTAAATCGCGGCATGGTCAGTCATACACCGCCCGAAATAACAGACGGGAAAATGCCGAGATATATTAAAAATTCGTCCATTTGATGACAATCGTCACGATGAAATATTTAATTTATACGTCGTCACAATAATGTGGAGAGAGGAGCATAGCTTCGTTCACGTGTCGCCACACACGGGAAATTGCCGAGATTTTTTTTTTTTTAAATCGCGGCATGGTCAGTCATCCACCGCCTGAAATAACAGATGGGAAAATGCCGAGATATATTAAAAATTCGTCGCCACACACGGGAAATTGCCGAGATATATTTTCACTTTGCACAAAAATAACATCAAGTAATCGAATCAATAGGAATGTCCTGTGCCTATAACATCGACGTTATAGGCACAGCTGCATCTAGGCATTGTGTAACATCGACGCGGCTTTTGTTTTAATTAAAACTTTTTGTACTTGTTTAAATTAATAACAGTTATATACAAGTACACATTCGCATAAATAAATACAAAACAATCACAAGAAATTTGAATACAAATAAATCAAACAATTCCGGAAGTGTACGAAGTTGGTAGTACAACTTCTTCTTCTTCCTGTTTGGCATCATACTTAATGCAGAAACGGGATGCCCCCTTCCTCTCCTGCATTCCCCCCTCCCCCCCCCCCCCCCTCTACCCTAGCTTTGGCTGTGAGCTTTGTGTCGTTGTCATGCTGAAAGGTGAACTTCTGTCCCATTTTCAGCTTTCTTGCAGAGGGCAGAAGGTTTTCCTCTTGGCCTTTTCTGTATTTTGCTCCATCCATTTTCCCTTCTAGTGTAGCAGCATAGCAAACCTGTTGTGCATTTTGTGATACAAGCACCAAATTTGGCACAAATGTACATTAATATGTTGCGAACATTTTCAGATATTGGGCCACTTGAAATTCCGTAATTTTTTTTTCAAATTTTTTCAAATTTCGTAATTTCAAATTTTTCGGGTGACACCGTCACAATTTCGGTCTTCGAGGCCGGCCGATATAGTGGGGCGGCTTAGCCCAAATATTCAAAAGAATTGTGCATTTTGTGATACAAGCACCAAATTTGGCACAAATGTACATTAATATGTTGCGAACATTGTGTGGTCAGCAATGAAGACGAGAGTCTGAATTACATGTATGCAAAAGACCTTGTGAACCAGTGAAGCAAATACACGGGTAAGCATGAATTAAATCTAGGGCATGATATAATTTCCATGATGTTTACCTCTACACTCAATGGTGGAAGGAGGTAATGTTTTGATCCCAGCTTGTCTGTATGTCTGTTTGTCTGTTAGTCCACAAAATTCCAGACAAAGCTTGTAGTAGTGGTAGTTGTAGTGGTAGTGGTGATAACAGAAATTGTTATATAGAACTGAACTTATATTATTATTATATGCAGAAAATAACTTCATTTCTATATGCCCTGCAGTGGACAGGTTAATTGGTTTATGCACTGAAGGGGTCACCCTGGTGTGCACTGCTGTGTTCTGCCTCACTGAGTTGTTCAGGTATGATGTACTCAGCACAAGCTTCCGGTCGGCCCGGAGGTGGGGGTGCGGGGCCTGTCACGGAACGTCAAAACAAACGGCCTGCCGGGGCCGCCCAAAAGTCGGGCGTGAGGGGCGCGTCCACTAATGGAACGCCTCTCGCTTCCCAGATCGAGGGCCACGTGGTCAGGAGAACCTCGTCCCTTCCGGTCACACTTTGCCTATCGGCCGGCCTCGAAGACCGAAATTGTGACGGTGTCACCCGAAAAATTTGAAATTACGAAATTTGAAAAAATTTGAAAAAAAAATTACGGAATTTCAAGTGGCCCAATATCTGAAAATGTTCGCAACATATTAATGTACATTTGTGCCAAATTTGGTGCTTGTATCACAAAATGCACAATTCTTTTGAATATTTGGGCTAAGCCGCCCCACTATTCTATCCTTACGAGCGGCCCAGTTCATGCTGCTGAGAAACATCCCCAAAACATGATGCTGCCACCGCCATGCGTCACGGTAGGGATGGTGATCTTTGGGTGAGGTGCTGTGTTGGGTTTGTGCCAAACATAACGTTTTGCATTTAGGCCAAAGTTTCATCAGACCAAAAAACTTTTGCCACAAGGTTTCAGAATCTCCAGAGTATTTTCGTGCATACCTCAAATGGGACTCAAGGTGGGGTTTTTTGAGTAATGGCTTCCTTCTTGCCAACCTACCGTACAGGTCAGACTTGTGGAGTGCTTGGGATATTGTTGTCAGATGCACACAGTGACCAGTCTTTGCTATAAAGGCCTGTAGCTCCTTCAAAGTTGCCATTTGCCTCTTGGTGGCCTCTCTGATCAGTGTCCTGCTTGCTTGGTCATCCAGGTTGGAGGGACGGCCTGATCTAGGCAGGGTCTTGGTGGCCTCTCTGATCAGTCTCCCGCTTGCTTGGTCATCCAGGTTGGAGGGACGGCCTGATCTAGGCAGGGTCTTGGTGGCCTCTCTTATCAGTGTCCTGCTTGCTTGGTCATCCAGGTTGGAGGGACGGCCTGATCTAGGCAGGGTCTTGGTGGCCTCTCTGATCAGTCTCCCGCTTGCTTGGTCATCCAGGTTGGAGGGACGGCCTGATCTAGGCAGGGTGTTGGTGGCCTCTCTGATCAGTCTCCCGCTTGCTTGGTCATCCAGGTTGGAGGGACGGCCTGATCCAGGCAGGGTCTTGGTGGCCTCTCTGATCAGTGTCCTGCTTGCTTGGTCATCCAGGTTGGAGGGACGGCCTGATCTAGGCAGGGTCTTGGTGGTACCATAAGCCTTCCACTTCTTAATGATTGTTTCGACATATTCAACCAAGATATGCTAGTTTTGTATTTTTAATCAATTTTTATAATTTTGTAGCGTATGTTTTTCACTTGGAAGTTGTGGGTTATGATGTGTAAATAAAGGTGGAAAAATTCTGTTTTAATGTAATTTAATTCCAGGCTATAACGCAACAAAAGGTGAAAATTTTGAAAGGGGGTTTTGACTTTCTATACGCACTGTATATCGGTTTTTAGCCCCATCACTCAATGGTGAAGAATCACTTAAAAAATTATCTGATCCAGATCCGGATCTTCTCCAAAATTTAATGATTTCGTCCTCGTCAGCTCTCCACCAAATTTCGTCTGAATCCGTCCAAACTTTGTGAGCTATCCTGTTCACAACCAAACAAACAGACACAGACATGGGTGCACCTTCGGTAGCGGAGGTAATAAATGGACCCTTAGTAGTACCGTTACTTTGTGACTGTTAAAAATTTAAAAAATAATAATAATAACAATAATAATAATAATAATGACGTCTTGCAATCATTTGAAAGAGTTTTTCTTTGTTGGGTTTTACCTACTGAAGTGATTTTATTGGTTAATCACCCAGCTATAACATGTGCTGTGCACTTGTCAGAGCTCTGAACAACTCCTGCTGGCTATTGGTGAGAAGCATGGCGGAGATTAATATAATTTTAGATGTCACACAGTTTAAAAAAACGTTTTGGTAAATCAGATCATCAGTCTTAAACTTTTGCACAAAATGTAAATGTGAACACGTTCTAAAGTTTTCCACCACTGCACAACACCATACCTTGTACTTGTTTCAGTGATAAATATTAATAATTTTGGAATGATACAGATGATATTAGCATGAACTCTCTGGAAAGGTAACGTGAAATATGTGACGTATTTTCCATGATGGAGGTATATGGTGATAGATAGGCCATTGGTGATAATCACACAGTTCAAATAATTTGCTTTCAAAGCTTCTGGAAACTGATGAAGTCTCATGATGTTGCAATCCTAAAACCCAGCTGGCTCACTAATGCTCTGCAGGAAGATGGCAAATCGCCTGGCCTGTCTTTGCTCGTCCAGGTGTAGTGCCATTCAATACTTTCTGGTTGGCTCTTATCAGGGCAAGGTAGAATTGGCATTCCTCCTTTACCATCTCTCTTTCCTCTTTTTCCTGTTCATTCATTCCCTTGCTTGTGTCCAACCTTGGCCTGCTCTCCTTTATCAGTGTTGCCATTTTACCTTCCGTCTCCTCTCTCTTCCATGAGCCTACATTTTCTACACAATACAATAGTAAATGAAGCAAATAGATTAATGAACAGGATTAAATTAATAAATTGATGCATGTGGGAAAATGACATTCCCAGACCAGGAATCGAACCCAGGTCCTCTGGAAATCCATACCAGTGCTCACATGTGTGGGAAAATTCCATGTTCAGTCAGGGTCACCCAGATGGCAGAGCACTGGTACGGCTTTCCAGAGGACCTGGGTTCGATTCCTGGTCTGGAGCATGTCATTTTCCCACAATATAAATTTAATAGCAAATGGGTGCCAGACTCTAATAGGCAACAACTAATACTTAAAATAATTTAGAATGCTTTTCCAACCACTATAATGATCTGTGTGCTGGAGAGAAAGGATATTGTCTATATTTTTCTCACTTTCAACAAATCAACTCCATTTTTGAAGGAAATGAAAAATCTGCGTCTTCCCCCCCATGGAGATTGGATCATCGCCGTGCTTGTGGGATCAGCAACAAAATCATTTTCTTATTGACTCTTGGTTCTAAATTTTAGAGTAAGCCGAAGTAGGGGTGGAGGATTTAGGAATTCCAATCACACCTTTCCCCCCATCCATCCCCAGGCCTACCTCCTCACTTCTTTATCGGGAACACAGTCGTAGTGCTGACGCTGGCAATAACTTTTTCACGCCTTTTGAGGCCAACTATTTTTGAAAATATAAGATCCACCCCTGAGATCCTAAAATGTAGATTGTCCAAATCACCAGGTAAATACTCCTGTGGAGATAATAATGCAATTCGTAGCATAGTTGTATCTTTACTGCATGAATTACTTTTACTATTTTTTAAGGAAACTTCAATAAAAGGTGCTTATGGAAATATGGACATATCACCAGTTAAATTATGGACATCATCTGCCAAAACCCCATTGTTAATTTGCAATGTTTTCTTACTGAATGTGTGTGTACTAGTACACCCACTCACTATGGGAGCGGCAGGGGGAGTCATGTTATTGTTACGAATTTGGGTACTGATATATGTAGAGCAGAGTAGATCTGAGTAGGTAACATGCTTCGACTGTCGCGATAGGGAATCTACCTGTAATAATTCCATGTTTAGGCGTTTTGTCGGTCAAGGTGTATAACTGTGGATCTAACAGGAGATTCGGGTGATAGGTAGTGTAGGGGTTAATGAGTAGAGCCCTTGTATGTCTCACCTGGTAGTCAAACCTTTGTCCATTTTGGCACTGCACACCACTTAAACATTAGTTAGGACCTTTAGTACAACACTAAATGACGCCCTTTCCCCCTTGATATGACTTAGGAAGAAATCGGGCTAGGACACCGCCGATAATGGCCGCCACCATTTGCACCTCCGAGAGGCCTACCCGCCTCGCATAGCACGTGCTGTGACCAAGGAGTAGGGAACGAGAGTTGGAGTGACGCAGTGGGTGTGCCCCTGGACGAGCCGGTGAGTCGAGGGAGGCTCTGATTGGCAGGACTGTGCGCCAAAGCTGACGTCACCGGCCAGGGATATTAACGGGGGCCGGACACCATTTCGGGCAGTGGAGAGTTCAGATCTGATCCTGAGTTCGTGTGCAGTGCAGGCCAGAGGAGTTGGCATTGTGTTGAGTACAGTCCCGGTGCGATCTCGAGTTGAGAGAGTCCTGGCCCTGGTTGGCTTGAGAGTTGGCTTGTGAGTCCGAGCCCGAGTGGAGTTCGCTTGCTTCGTGCAGCCCTGCGTTGGACCTTTGGTGCACGGACCTCATGGGGGTCGACGAGGAGCCTGGAGTGGGCGCTGGCCCGGGCCTTCGCGGTGCTGGGGCGCTGGAGCAAGGGACCTCGTGGTGTGCAGCGGAGAATGGACGGACAGGACGACAAGACGAGATAAGGCCGCATCCGCGATTACATTTTACACAACGAACGTGTTTCTTTTCTTTAGTTCGCAGCCCCTCGTTTGTATCTGAAGTGTGAGTGGGGACGTCCTGATTAGGATATTAGATTTACCGGCGCGTGCTTTTCCTGTCCTTGCTTTCATTGAATAAACCCTTATATTACTTTTTGTACAAATACCTGAACGCAGTTTACCGGGTGGTTGATTTCACAGTTAAGGCTGCGGGGACTTGCGCCGCTTCCCTCCATTCCGTGCGCTTAAGTGTTTTAGATTTTGGAATCCGCCATTGAGTTTCCGCCTCGGAGTTAAAGCCTTCGTGATCGGCAATCCGCGACCGCCAGATATTAATTTTGGCGGTTGCGCGACATTATTATACTTTTATTATTGCCAATTATTATTACTTTTCCAATATGTTAGATCAGGGCATTGAAAGGATCGGAACATGCATGATATTATAACATGTTATATCAGGTTATTGAAAGGATCAGGACATGCATGATATTATAACATGTTATATCAGGTCATTGAAAGGATCAGAACATGCATGATATTATAACATGTTAGATGAGGTCATTGAAAGGATCAGAATACATGATATTATAACATGTTATATCATGTCATTGAAAGGATCAGAACATACATGATATTATAACATGTTATATCAGGTTATTGAAAGGATCAGGACATGCATGATATTATAACATGTTATATCAGGTTATTGAAAGGATGAGGACATGCATGATATTATAACATGTTAGATCATGTCATTAAAAGGATCCAAATGTGCATGACATTATAACATGTTAGATCAGCTCATTTAAAGGATCAGCACATGCATGACATGATAACATGTTAGATCAGGTCATTGAAAGGATGACAGTGCCTCACCATTCTAAATTCCCAAAAGTAATATTTTCTTCCCTGAACTCCATCCATGGCAACGGCAGGGAGGGTCATGTTATTAACCCTTGGGGTTATATATATATACCTACACTCTACAGCAGTATATCTACGATCAGGAGCGATCGCCGACGTGATAAGATAAGCATGGACTAATGTGCGGATTTCTCCAAATTTATGTCATTCTTTGTCAAACACATTATCGACCATTAAAAAAGGTAATCAAACGTGTTTGTGGTTTACAATATTTTTACCTCATGTAGAACTAGAAGCCGCTGCTCCCACAGAAACGCGATTAGAAGCTATTTATACACGTTATCGACAATGCGACATAACGCATTATATCATAACGTTATGTTCACGTCATGGTTTACGACATGGTTGTAACATAACGCATTACATCATGACGTTATGTTCACGTCATGGTTTACGGCATGTTCACGACACCATGACGAATAAACGGCAGTCCGTTGGCCCGCCATCTTGTTGACTTGTTTGTGTCTGAACAACCAAACGGTACAGGCGTGTTCGTTTGGTGCTGTGGACCCGGATACGTCGGCTATAGTGAACCAGTTCTGTTCTCCTTTGCCGGTGTTTTCGTTTCCTGTGTTTTGCTGTGTTTGCATTTCTTATTATTTACTTATTGCTTTGATTATTGCCTGTTTGTCCTGCATTTTCGTTCGTTTTTCCCTCCCTGCTTTCCCCCATCTTCCTCCTGTTTGGGGGGCGTTGCCCACCAGACAGGGGGGAGTCTTGTGCCCCCCCTTCGTCTCCCGTCCCTCCCTCCCCCCCCCCCCCCCCCACCCCGAGTGTTGTCCTCCGCCCCTCCTAGAACCCCGGCATGGCGAGCAGGCGCCATAATTGTGTCCGGTTTCGGTTGGTTGATGTGGCTTGCAGTGTGCCGGCTGGAGATAAATTCGGTAAAGATGTACTGTTGGGTGTGCTGGGGTTCAAGGCTGTTGACTTTTTCTGCCTGATCTCCCTCGCCCGTGGCTTCGACGTGTCCTTCCAAACAGGGCAGGGACTTGCCGAGTTCTGGCGCCGGTGGGCTACCGCTCGGTCTGCTGGGAAACTGGCAGACTGGGCGGTCGAGGCTCTCTCAGAAACACAGGAGAGAGTCGTGACCGTCCACCTGTACAACGAAGGCGTGAGTGACTATGATGTCAAGGTTTGGCTCAGTCGATACGCGGACATCCGAGGCCCAGTACGGCTCGTCCGGAACAGCCTCGGTATTTGGACCGGTTCTCGGCAGTTCCGGGTAAAGCTGCGGACGAGGCAGGACGGCACGGCCACCCATATCCCTAATGGAATAATGGTTGGGATGGACCGAGGCCAAGTCTTTTACGCGGGACAGCCGAAATTGTGCCGCCGATGCGGTCAACTTGGCCACTTGATTACTGGGTGTACAGCGAGTATCTGCACCCAGTGTGGCGAGTTGGGACATTTGAGGGAGCGCTGCACCCAAGCGGTGCGGTGCAACCTCTGTGGTGCGCCGGGGCACACTTTCCGCTCCTGCCCGCAGAGTTACGCGAGCAAGATGCGTGCTGCTGCGGGCGGGAGTGGGGGTGTTGCCCAAGGGACAGGGGACGGTGTGCCCCCAGGGACAGGAAAAGGGGACGGTGTGCCTCCAGGGACTGGGGGGGGTGTTGCCCAAGGGGTGGGGGAGGGGGTTGCTCAAGGGGTGGGGGAGGGGGTTGCCCAAGGGGTGGGGGAGGGGTTTGCCCCAGGGGCTGGGGAGGGGGTTGCCCAAGGGGCTGGGGAGGGGGTTGCCCAAGGGATGGGGGAAGGGGTTGCCCAAGGGGTGGGGGAGGGGGTTGCCCAAGGGGCTGGGGAGGGGGTTGTCCAAGGGGCTGGGGAGGGGGAGGGGGTTGTCCAAGGGGCTGGGGGGGGGGGTTGTCCAAGGGGCTGGGGAGGGGGTTGTCCAAGGGGCTGGGGAGGGGGTTGTCCAAGGGGCTGGGGAGGGGGTTGTCCAAGGGGCTGGGGAGGGGGTTGTCCAAGGGGCTGGGGAGGGGGTTGCCCAAGGGGTGGGGGAGGGGTTTGCCCAAGGGACAGGGGAGGGTATTGCATCTGGGGTCGGGGGGGGGTGGACTAATGTGTTTGTGTGTGTGTCAGCCCCCCGCCCCGTAGAAAGTAAAGGGAGGGAGGTGGAGGGAAAGGAGAACATGGAGGAGGGAGGGTTAGATCAGGACCTGGATGTGGCTTCGCCGGGTGTCGGGCCCACTGCGGTGGGAGTTGGAGGATGCACGAGAAATGGTGGCTCCAGTGGCGGGGTCAGAAGAAACATCCTCGGTGCCAGAAGAAACATCCTCGGTGCCAGAAGAAACATCCTCGGTGCCAGAAGAAACATCCTCGGTGCCAGAAACCCCGCTGCCGGAGGCTGGAAGTGATGGCTCCTCCTCCGGCTACGAGCAAAGTGACCCGGGACAATGGACCGAGAAGAAGCGTCGGAGGAGGGGCCAGGACAAAGGAAAAGCTCCTCTGGGCAAAGCCCCACAGGGGAAGAACACAAGAACATCAAAGAAGAAAACCCCTGTGGGGCGCAGAGCCCCCCGTGCATCAAGCGACCCATCCAGGCCTGGGGGATCGCCTGCTCGTGGTAGGGGTGGGGCGCAGTCGGGGTTGGCCGCAGCAGGTCTCCGGGGGAGGCCCCAAATGCCGTCTTCCCCTGAACGCTCACGTTCCCGTTCCCCCGTGAGTCGTTCCCCACCCGTTGACCTCACCCCTCCTCCGGGGGCAGCTGTGGCCATGGGCCTCAAGGAGGGTTTGCTCGCGGAGGACTGGTGGCTTTCTTCCCCGGGTGGCGGGCGAGGGGGGGTAATTTATTTGACCCCCGAACAGGAGGACCTCTCCCTGCTACCCGGGGAGAATGTCTGCATAGATGGGGACTGGCTCCCGGGCACCCTCGTGGCTCCCGGCTGCGGGAAGAACCGCAGGGGGAGGAAGAATGGTAGCTCATCGCGTCTTGGCAAGGAGGGAGGAGCTTCATAAGTCCTATGACTCCCCTTTCGTGGTTTGCACTAGTGTTGGTGATTAATACACTAACACCGATGAGCTTTAAACTAACGAGTTTAAATGTACGGGGAGTCCGTACCACGGTCCGGAGGATCGCTATTTTTGAAGAACTGCGCAATTTTGAATGGGATGTCTGCCTGTTGCAGGAATGCCATATTCCGCACGGTGAGTATGGATACCTCCGTGCAAATTGGCGGTACGGAGAGTCGTATTGGTCCGGCAGCTACACTAACAGGGCGGCAGGATTAGGGTTCCTTATTAAGAGCCCGAATGTCGAGGTCCTTAGTTTAGAAGAAATTATCCCGGGGCGATTGGCCGTGCTCAGGGTGGTGGTTTCCTCGACCCCACTGACCTTGGTCAATGTGTACGCCCCAACGACGGTGGGAGAAAGAGTGGAGCTCCTGCGCCAGTTGGGGCCCCTCCTCTCCACCTCTGGCCCCGTGATCGTCGGGGGAGATTTTAATATAAGTTTGGACAGGTTGCCCCTGGAGTCATCGGCGCGGGCCCTTAAAGAGCTTGTTCAGGATTTTAGGTTGAGGGACACGGGTGCGGAAAGGAATGAGGTCACCCGGACCGATGCGGCTGGTACCAGTCGGGCTAGGATTGATTACATTCTTTTGACACCAAATTTTGGCGACCCGGACCTGGTACTTCACGCGGTGGCATTTTCAGATCACTGTCGTTTGTCTCTGGGTATTGAATTAAATGGGGTGCGTCCCCGGGGTTTTGGACTCTGGAAGCTTAACTGTCACCTTTTGCAGGATGACAGTTTAGTGCGTGCCTACGTTCGGAAGTATAGGGAGTGGGAAACGGTCAGGTGCCTCTTCCCTACCTCGGCAGCCTGGTGGGAGGAGGTGAAACGTAGGACCATAGGGTTTTTCCGAACGGCCGGGCGAATGAGGGCCGCGGGGAAACGAGAGCGTTTGAAGCGCATGCAGGCGTACCTCCAGCGCCTGCATAAGAAACTTTGCGAAGGGAGGGACGTGTCAGAGAAAATCCGCCGGGTGAAGGGGAGGATTTTTAGCCTCCTCGAAGCCAGGGCGTGGGCCGTCATCTTCCGGAGCAAGGTGCAGGCATTGGAGTGGAACGAAAGGTGTACCAGATTCTTCTTTCAACGATGTGCCAGGCGGAGGGGCGTTTTGGCCCAGGTTAATGTGGGGGGAGGCCGTGTTTCGGATCCGGACCAAATTACCGAAGCAGTGGAGGACTATTACTCCAGGCTTTTTGAAAAACGACCGGTTGACCAAATCCAGATGGCCGACGTTCTCGGCCATCTGAGGAATCTTTTGAGCCCCGAACAGCGGGAGCGGTTGGAGGAGCCGGTGAGCCTGGAGGAATTGACCTCCGCTGTTAGGGATTTGGCCGCAAATAAAACCCCGGGTGACGACGGCCTGCCCGTGGAGTTTTATCGCCGCCTTTGGCACGTCCTTGGCGAGGACTATCTGCAGGTAGTGAGGGAGCTAGCCACCTCTGCGAGGCTTCCAGATTCGATGCGCCGGGGCGTCGTAAACCTCGTGCACAAGAAGGGTGATCGGGAGGATCTGTCCAACTGGCGCCCGATCACTTTGTTGAATGTCGACTACAAGATACTAACAAAGGTGCTGTCTAAGAGGGTGCACGGTGTCATGGTGGACCTCGTGCACCCGGACCAGACTTGTGCTGTTCCGGGACGCAGAGTGTCCGACAGCCTGGGCCTGGTTTGAGAGGCGATCCAGCTAGCGGAGGAGAGAGGCCTCCCACTGAGCATAGTCAGTTTGGACCAGGAGAAGGCTTTCGACAGAGTGTCACATGAATACATGATGGCCGTTTTGGACCGTTTTGGCTTTGGGCCAAATTTGATGCATTGGGTGGACCTGATGTATAGGGACGTTGAAGCCCGTGTTTTGGTCAACGGACATCTCTCGGGAGCCTTCCCAGTCGCTTCTGGGGTCAGGCAGGGCTGCCCAATGTCACCAGTCCTTTTTGTCCTTTGTATTGAACCGTTTGCTTGTGCACTGCGAGCGGACCCATCCTTCCCTGGGTTGTGGATTCCCGGAACCCATGGGGAGCGCCTAAAGGTGAGTCTGTACATGGACGACGTGTCGGTGTTCGTCACCGATGCAGTCGCCATGTGCAGACTGGTGGGTCTCTGCGAGCGTTTTGGGTTGGCCTCCTCTTCTAAAATCAATCCTCAGAAGAGTGAGGTCATGCACTTTGGTCGGCACAGGACGGGCTCCGGCCCCCCTTGCCCGTACACGGAGCGGAGAGATCGATTAAAGATCCTCGGGGTCTGCTTTGACCCAGGCGGCGTGGCCGCTGAGAACTGGCGAACGGTCATTGGGGGATTGGAATTGGAGGTCGCTTCTTGGCGGTCTCGTCGCCTAACCATGGAGGGGCGAAATTTAGTTATCAAGAATGTTTTGATCGGTAAGTTGTTGTATTTGGCGAGAATCTCCCCACCTCCTCCTGCGGTGGGACGGGCTCTAGAAGGAATAATTTTCACTTTCTTCTGGGGTACCCGAGCAGAGCGCAGGAGTAGGAGGGTCGTGAAGATGAGCCCGTCCTTGGGTGGGAAGGGTGTCCCCTGCCCGGTGTTTGTATGTATGTCTGCGTTTGCGTGTACTCTCATGGAGTTATTCGTGTCTGAGGACCCGGGTCGCCGGCTGGCGCGGGACTTTCTGTTTTTCTTTCTGGGGCCGTCCGTCGCGCGGTTGGAAGGGCGGTCCCTCCCGCTGTCTCGGCCTTTTTCCGGGTCGTGTCCGGGGCATTTCCGGATGTTTGAGGGGTTCGCCCGGGAGCAGGGCCTGTTGACCTGTCGGCCCATCGGGTGGCAGTTGTCGCGGGTCCTGGATCACTTGCGCCCAAGGGAGGTGCTGCGGGAGGTGCGTATCCTTCGCGGAAGGCCTCTCGCAGAACGTACGGCGAGAAAGGTTTGGGAGAACGTTTCGGCTCGCTGTCTCGCCAACAACCAGAAGGACGTCGCGTGGCAAGCCGCCCATGAGTGTCTTCCGGTCCGGGTGTTTCAGTTCCAGAGGGGCCTGAACGTGTCGGTCCAGTGTCCCCGACCCCGATGCACAGGGGACGAAACCGTCAGGCATGTCCTTTGGGACTGCCCTGTCGCCGAGGGGGTCTGGTCGCTTGCGGCTGGCCTCCTCGAATGCTATGTGCCTTGGCTGGTGATGGTCAGACGGGACGTCTTTGCGTTTAGCGGGCTCCTACCACAACCAGTGCCTGTCCGCAAATGGAGGCAGGCCTGGAGAACGGTCTGTATAATCAAGACCGTCTTGTGGCGAGCGAGAACCAGAGGTTTCTATACCAGGGTATGGTTGGATCCTGGGCAGATATGGGGCAGAGCCCAATCCTGCCTCCAAAGGTACAGGCTTGGCGACAGCCTGCGGGCGACGGGGCGGGGTGCTGGCCGCAACGATGCGTCAGGTGTGTCGTAAAGCCCTCCCTGGAGCGGAGAATACGGCCGGGCTTTTCCGTGGTGAAGGGGGGGGTCCCGCGGGAGGTTACTTCCAAATGTGCGGGCGACAGTCATGTGCAGCCGTAGTCCCTGACCGAGCTTGCCGCCCGGGCTTGGAAAGGTTGGGGGTGCTCCGGCAGGTGTGCTTGCGGGCCCTGTCGGGCGGTGATTCTCATTGGGACACTCACGCCTCGTGGGCAGCTCAGGGAGCCGGGGCCTTCCTTGTGGGGCATCTTCCGGGTGGGCCCTCCCGGGCGCGGCCTGGGGAGGGTGGGGGCAGTTGGGTTTCCTTTTGTTTGATCTTGATTTTGCCTTGGTTTGATTTCTATTTTCTTTCATTATTATTTCCAGCGGTGGGTCGAGCCCTCGTGTTTGTGGCTGCATGTTCCCGGCTGCGGTTAGCAGCCGGTTGTTGATTTCGGTATGCAAAGGAAAAAAGGCCCCTTGACCCTTATTGTTTTAAGGTGTCCCTTCTTTGGTTGTTTTCGGGGGGGGTGGGAGGGGGGATAGGGTCTTCTTTCCTTTCTCCCTCCCCTTTGGTTAGTTAGAGTTAGGTGTCTGCTGCCTGGGGTGGGAGAGGGGTTTTGGGGGTTTGGGCTAGGGATGATGGACTTTGGTTTTTATGATTTATGGTTTATTGAGTGTGATTTGATTTTCATTTTGGTCTTTGAACCTTGTTTCCTTTCGTTTCTTGATCTTTGGTTTGCTTTCTCCCTTTGATTTCCTATTTATTGTTTGATATCTTGTTGCTTGGCTTTTGATTTCTTGGTTTTTGATTTTCCTGGGTTCTTGTGTGGTGGTGATGGTGATGGGTGTATTGATTGATTTTTGAGCGTGTTTTTTTACCTTTTTTTATAATAAAAAAGGCTTCGGCCATAAAAGGTACAGGCGTGTTCGTTTGGTGCTGTGGACCCGGATACGTCGGCTATAGTGAACCAGTTCTGTTCTCCTTTGCCGGTGTTTTCGTTTCCTGTGTTTTGCTGTGTTTGCATTTCTTATTATTTACTTATTGCTTTGATTATTGCCTGTTTGTCCTGCATTTTCGTTCGTTTTTCCCTCCCTGCTTTCCCCCATCTTCCTCCTGTTTGGGGGGCGTTGCCCACCAGACAGGGGGGAGTCTTGTGCCCCCCCTTCGTCTCCCGTCCCTCCCTCCCCCCCCCCCCCACCCCGAGTGTTGTCCTCCGCCCCTCCTAGAACCCCGGCATGGCGAGCAGGCGCCATAATTGTGTCCGGTTTCGGTTGGTTGATGTGGCTTGCAGTGTGCCGGCTGGAGATAAATTCGGTAAAGATGTACTGTTGGGTGTGCTGGGGTTCAAGGCTGTTGACTTTTTCTGCCTGATCTCCCTCGCCCGTGGCTTCGACGTGTCCTTCCAAACAGGGCAGGGACTTGCCGAGTTCTGGCGCCGGTGGGCTACCGCTCGGTCTGCTGGGAAACTGGCAGACTGGGCGGTCGAGGCTCTCTCAGAAACACAGGAGAGAGTCGTGACCGTCCACCTGTACAACGAAGGCGTGAGTGACTATGATGTCAAGGTTTGGCTCAGTCGATACGCGGACATCCGAGGCCCAGTACGGCTCGTCCGGAACAGCCTCGGTATTTGGACCGGTTCTCGGCAGTTCCGGGTAAAGCTGCGGACGAGGCAGGACGGCACGGCCACCCATATCCCTAATGGAATAATGGTTGGGATGGACCGAGTCCAAGTCTTTTACGCGGGACAGCCGAAATTGTGCCGCCGATGCGGTCAACTTGGCCACTTGATTACTGGGTGTACAGCGAGTATCTGCACCCAGTGTGGCGAGTTGGGACATTTGAGGGAGCGCTGCACCCAAGCGGTGCGGTGCAACCTCTGTGGTGCGCCGGGGCACACTTTCCGCTCCTGCCCGCAGAGTTACGCGAGCAAGATGCGTGCTGCTGCGGGCGGGAGTGGGGGTGTTGCCCAAGGGACAGGGGACGGTGTGCCCCCAGGGACAGGAAAAGGGGACGGTGTGCCTCCAGGGACTGGGGGGGGTGTTGCCCAAGGGGTGGGGGAGGGGGTTGCTCAAGGGGTGGGGGAGGGGGTTGCCCAAGGGGTGGGGGAGGGGTTTGCCCCAGGGGCTGGGGAGGGGGTTGCCCAAGGGGCTGGGGAGGGGGTTGCCCAAGGGATGGGGGAAGGGGTTGCCCAAGGGGTGGGGGAGGGGGTTGCCCAAGGGGCTGGGGAGGGGGTTGTCCAAGGGGCTGGTCAGGGGGAGGGGGTTGTCCAAGGGGCTGGGGGGGGGGTTGTCCAAGGGGCTGGGGAGGGGGTTGTCCAAGGGGCTGGGGAGGGGGTTGTCCAAGGGGCTGGGGAGGGGGTTGTCCAAGGGGCTGGGGAGGGGGTTGTCCAAGGGGCTGGGGAGGGGGTTGCCCAAGGGGTGGGGGAGGGGTTTGCCCAAGGGACAGGGGAGGGTATTGCATCTGGGGTCGGGGGGGGGTGGACTAATGTGTTTGTGTGTGTGTCAGCCCCCCGCCCCGTAGAAAGTAAAGGGAGGGAGGTGGAGGGAAAGGAGAACATGGAGGAGGGAGGGTTAGATCAGGACCTGGATGTGGCTTCGCCGGGTGTCGGGCCCACTGCGGTGGGAGTTGGAGGATGCACGAGAAATGGTGGCTCCAGTGGCGGGGTCAGAAGAAACATCCTCGGTGCCAGAAGAAACATCCTCGGTGCCAGAAGAAACATCCTCGGTGCCAGAAGAAACATCCTCGGTGCCAGAAACCCCGCTGCCGGAGGCTGGAAGTGATGGCTCCTCCTCCGGCTACGAGCAAAGTGACCCGGGACAATGGACCGAGAAGAAGCGTCGGAGGAGGGGCCAGGACAAAGGAAAAGCTCCTCTGGGCAAAGCCCCACAGGGGAAGAACACAAGAACATCAAAGAAGAAAACCCCTGTGGGGCGCAGAGCCCCCCGTGCATCAAGCGACCCATCCAGGCCTGGGGGATCGCCTGCTCGTGGTAGGGGTGGGGCTCAGTCGGGGTTGGCCGCAGCAGGTCTCCGGGGGAGGCCCCAAATGCCGTCTTCCCCTGAACGCTCACGTTCCCGTTCCCCCGTGAGTCGTTCCCCACCCGTTGACCTCACCCCTCCTCCGGGGGCAGCTGTGGCCATGGGCCTCAAGGAGGGTTTGCTCGCGGAGGACTGGTGGCTTTCTTCCCCGGGTGGCGGGCGAGGGGGGGTAATTTATTTGACCCCCGAGCAGGAGGACCTCTCCCTGCTACCCGGGGAGAATGTCTGCATAGATGGGGACTGGCTCCCGGGCACCCTCGTGGCTCCCGGCTGCGGGAAGAACCGCAGGGGGAGGAAGAATGGTAGCTCATCGCGTCTTGGCAAGGAGGGAGGAGCTTCATAAGTCCTATGACTCCCCTTTCGTGGTTTGCACTAGTGTTGGTGATTAATACACTAACACCTATGAGCTTTAAACTAACGAGTTTAAATGTACGGGGAGTCCGTACCACGGTCCGGAGGATCGCTATTTTTGAAGAACTGCGCAATTTTGAATGGGATGTCTGCCTGTTGCAGGAATGCCATATTCCGCACGGTGAGTATGGATACCTCCGTGCAAATTGGCGGTACGGAGAGTCGTATTGGTCCGGCAGCTACACTAACAGGGCGGCAGGATTAGGGTTCCTTATTAAGAGCCCGAATGTCGAGGTCCTTAGTTTAGAAGAAATTATCCCGGGGCGATTGGCCGTGCTCAGGGTGGTGGTTTCCTCGACCCCACTGACCTTGGTCAATGTGTACGCTCCAACGACGGTGGGAGAAAGAGTGGAGCTCCTGCGCCAGTTGGGGCCCCTCCTCTCCACCTCTGGCCCCGTGATCGTCGGGGGAGATTTTAATATAAGTTTGGACAGGTTGCCCCTGGAGTCATCGGCGCGGGCCCTTAAAGGGCTTGTTCAGGATTTTAGGTTGAGGGACACGGGTGCGGAAAGGAATGAGGTCACCCGGACCGATGCGGCTGGTACCAGTCGGGCTAGGATTGATTACATTCATTTGACACCAAATTTTGGCGACCCGGACCTGGTACTTCACGCGGTGGCATTTTCAGATCACTGTCGTTTGTCTCTGGGTATTGAATTAAATGGGGTGCGTCCCCGGTGTTTTGGACTCTGGAAGCTTAACTGTCACCTTTTGCAGGATGACAGTTTAGTGCGTGCCTACGTTCGGAAGTATAGGGAGTGGGAAACGGTCAGGTGCCTCTTCCCTACCTCGGCAGCCTGGTGGGAGGAGGTGAAACGTAGGACCATCGGGTTTTTCCGAACGGCCGGGCGAATGAGGGCCGAGGGGAAACGAGAGCGTTTGAAGCGCATGCAGGCGTACCTCCAGCGCCTGCATAAGAAACTTTGCGAAGGGAGGGACGTGTCGGAGAAAATCCGCCGGGTGAAGGGGAGGATTTTTAGCCTCCTCGAAGCCAGGGCGAGGGCCGTCATCTTCCGGAGCAAGGTGCAGGCATTGGAGTGGAACGAAAGGTGTACCAGATTCTTCTTCCAACGATGTGCCAGGCGGAGGGGCGGTTTGGCCCAGGTTAATGTGGGGGGAGGCCGTGTTTCGGATCCGGACCAAATTACTGAAGCAGTGGAGGACTATTACTCCAGGCTTTTTGAAAAACGACCGGTTGACCTAATCCAGATGGCCGACGTTCTCGGCCATCTGAGGAATCTTTTGAGCCCCGAACAGCGGGAGCGGTTGGAGGAACCGGTGAGCCTGGAGGAATTGACCTCCGCTGTTAGGGATTTGGCCGCGAATAAAACCCCGGGTGACGACGGCCTGCCCGTGGAGTTTTATCGCCGCTTTTGGCACGTCCTTGGCGAGGACTATCTGCAGGTAGTGAGGGAGCTAGCCACCTCTGCGAGGCTTCCAGATTCGATGCGCCGGGGCGTCGTAAACCTCGTGCACAAGAAGGGTGATCGGGAGGATCTGTCCAACTGGCGCCCGATCACTTTGTTGAATGTCGACTACAAGATACTAACAAAGGTGCTGTCTAAGAGGGTGCACGGTGTCATGGTGGACCTCGTGCACCCGGACCAGACTTGTGCTGTTCCGGGACGCAGAGTGTCCGACAGCCTGGGCCTGGTTCGAGAGGCGATCCAGCTAGCGGAGGAGAGAGGCCTCCCACTGAGCATAGTCAGTTTGGACCAGGAGAAGGCTTTCGACAGAGTGTCACATGAATACATGATGGCCGTTTTGGACCGTTTTGGCTTTGGGCCAAATTTGATGCATTGGGTGGACCTGATGTATAGGGACGTTGAAGCCCGTGTTTTGGTCAACGGACACCTCTCGGGAGCCTTCCCAGTCGCTTCTGGGGTCAGGCAGGGCTGCCCAATGTCACCAGTCCTTTTTGTCCTTTGTATTGAACCGTTTGCTTGTGCACTGCGAGCGGACCCATCCTTCCCTGGGTTGTGGATTCCCGGAACCCATGGGGAGCGCCTAAAGGTGAGTCTGTACATGGACGACGTGTCGGTGTTCTTCACCGATGCAGTCGCCATGTGCAGACTGGTGGGTCTCTGCGAGCGTTTTGGGGTGGCCTCCTCTTCTAAAATCAATCCCCAGAAGAGTGAGGTCATGCACTTTGGTCGGCACAGGACGGGCTCCGGCCCCCCTTGCCCGTACACGGAGCGGAGAGATCGATTAAAGATCCTCGGGGTCTGCTTTGACCCAGGCGGCGTGGCCGCTGAGAACTGGCGAACGGTCATTGGGGGATGGGAATTGGAGGTCGCTTCTTGGCGGTCTCGTCGCCTAACCATGGAGGGGCGAAATTTAGTTATCAAGAATGTTTTGATCGGTAAGTTGTTGTATTTGGCGAGAATCTCCCCACCTCCTCCTGCGGTGGGACGGGCTCTAGAGGGAATAATTTTCACTTTCTTCTGGGGTACCCGAGCAGAGCGCAGGAGTAGGAGGGTTGTGAAGATGAGCCCGTCCTTGGGTGGGAAGGGTGTCCCCTGCCCGGTGTTTGTATATATGTCTGTGTTTGCGTGTACTCTCATGGAGTTATTCGTGTCTGAGGACCCGGGTCGCCGGCTGGCGCGGGACTTTCTGTTTTTCTTTCTGGGGCCGTCCGTCGCGCGGTTGGAAGGGCGGTCCCTCCCGCTGTCTCGGCCTTTTTCCGGGTCGTGTCCGGGGCATTTCCGGATGTTTGAGGGGTTCGCCCGGGAGCAGGGCCTGTTGACCTGTCGGCCCATCGGTTGGCAGTTGTCGCGGGTCCTGGATCACTTGCGCCCAAGGGAGGTGCTGCGGGAGGTGCGTATCCTTCGCGGAAGGCCTCTCGCAGAACGTACGGCGAGAAAGGTTTGGGAGAACGTTTCGGCTCGCTGTCTCGCCAACGACCAGAAGGACGTCGCGTGGCAAGCCGCCCATGAGTGTCTTCCGGTCCGGGTGTTTCAGTTCCAGAGGGGCCTGAACGTGTCGGTCCAGTGTCCCCGACCCCGATGCACAGGGGACGAAACCGTCAGGCATGTCCTTTGGGACTGCCCTGTCGCCGAGGGGGTCTGGTCGCTTGCGGCTGGCCTCCTCGAATGCTATGTGCCTTGGCTGGTGATGGTCAGACGGGACGTCTTTGCGTTTAGCGGGCTCCTACCACAACCAGTGCCTGTCCGCAAATGGAGGCAGGCCTGGAGAACGGTCTGTATAATCAAGACCGTCTTGTGGCGAGCGAGAACCAGAGGTTTCTATACCAGGGTATGGTTGGATCCTGGGCAGATATGGGGCAGAGCCCAATCCTGCCTCCAAAGGTACAGGCTTGGCGACAGCCTGCGGGCGACGGGGCGGGGTGCTGGCCGCAACGATGCGTCAGGTGTGTCGTAAAGCCCTCCCTGGAGCGGAGAATACGGCCGGGCTTTTCCGTGGTGAAGGGGGGGGTCCCGCGGGAGGTTACTTCCAAATGTGCGGGCGACAGTCATGTGCAGCCGTAGTCCCTGACCGAGCTTGCCGCCCGGGCTTGGAAAGGTTGGGGGTGCTCCGGCAGGTGTGCTTGCGGGCCCTGTCGGGCGGTGATTCTCATTGGGACACTCACGCCTCGTGGGCAGCTCAGGGAGCCGGGGCCTTCCTTGTGGGGCATCTTCCGGGTGGGCCCTCCCGGGCGCGGCCTGGGGAGGGTGGGGGCAGTTGGGTTTCCTTTTGTTTGATCTTGATTTTGCCTTGGTTTGATTTTTATTTTCTTTCATTATTATTTCCAGCGGTGGGTCGAGCCCTCAACGTGTTTGTGGCTGCATGTTCCCGGCTGCGGTTAGCAGCCGGTTGTTGATTTCGGTATGCAAAGGAAAAAAGGCCCCTTGACCCTTATTGTTTTAAGGTGTCCCTTCTTTGGTTGTTTTCGGGGGGGTGGGAGGGGGGATAGGGTCTTCTTTCCTTTCTCCCTCCCCTTTGGTTAGTTAGAGTTAGGTGTCTGCTGCCTGGGGTGGGAGAGGGGTTTTGGGGGTTTGGGATAGGGATGATGGACTTTGGTTTTTATGATTTATGGTTTATTGAATTTGATTTGATTTTCATTTTGGTCTTTGAACCTTGTTTTCTTGTGTTTGCTTGATCTTTTGGTTTGCTTTCTCTCTTTATTTATTGTTTGATATCTGGTTTCCTGGCTTTTGATTTCTTGGTTTTTGATTTTTCTGGGTTCTTGTGTGGTGGTGATGGTGATGGGTTTATTAATGGTTTGATTTTTCTGGGTTCTTGTGTGGTGGTGATGGTGATGGTTTTATTGATTGTCTTTTGAGCGTGTTTTTTTTACCTTTTTTTATAATAAAAAAGGCCTCGGCCATAAAAGTTACATGGTGTCAGAAGTGGTTTTCATCGACGTTCCACGCCGAAAATGAAGCGAACGAGTGATGAAAATATCATTCTTATATCTACGTAGACAAGAAAGTCATTTGTGCATTATTGGTCCTCCTTTTGCTCGTTGAAGTTCGCATGCGCCCCGCGAATCCTACAAACACGGGATCCGGCTGCGTCAACCGTCCACGTCGTTGTCAACGCAAGTGAGTTGCACTATTTTGTCGCCATGGCGGATGCTTCAGAAAAGCCACGTATGAACTGGCAAGCGTCAGATCTTGAAAAGGAGTTCAGACGTTTTAAACAACATTGTGTGTTTACGTTCAACGGACCGTTATCCACGGCCACGGAAATTGTCAAAGTAAACTATCTCATGACATACATAGGCGACAAAGGCAGAGAAATTTACAACACATTCACATGGACTCCTGCAACCGAAGGTGTGCCTGCAGAAAATGAAACCTTAACTGGAGTACTTGACAAGTACACTGCATACGTGGCTCCCAAGAAAAATGAAATCAGAGCAACAGTAAACTTCAACAGGCGTAAACAGCTGCCCGGTGAACGCTTTGACAACTTTGTAACTGACCTGCGGCTGCTGGTGACAGACTGTGGATATGGCGTCAACACGGACCGCATGCTGCGGGATGCCATTGTCCTGCGATCCGCTAATCCAGCGGTGACTGAACGTTGCCTTCAGGAAGGAGACGAGCTCACACTGAACAAGGCCACCAGCATCGGTCAGAACTACGAGACCTCACAGGAGAGCTTGCGAGTTATTGCTGCGGACGAAGACAGTAAGGTGTATGCCATTAACAAACAGCAGCCACCCCGTCACAAGACACCCACCAGAAAACAGTGGACAGACAACCAAAACTGCTGGTACTACGGATACTCGTCATCACACTACAAGTGTCCCGCCAGGGAGGCCCCCTGCAAATTCTGTAAGAAGGTAGGCCATTTCGCCCGTGTGTGTAGACAGAAGTTGAAAGAGCAGTCAAGATCTGCTGCGCATGCTGTTGATTGTGACTACGAGTCTGATGACACGACCCTGACGCACAGTGTCAACAACATTCATGGAACAAATGCAGCAACAGAATGGTGGACTGATGTCAAGATTGGAACAAAGGTCGTGAAGACACAGATTGACACAGGTGCAACAGTATCCATAATGCCGCTTGAGCTGTTTCACAGTCTAAAGACCCACATGTCATTGTCTGCCACCGATAGCAAGTTAAAGAGTTATTCGGAGCATGACCTTGCTGTTGAGGGATGCATCACATTGCCTGTGACGCACAAACAAAACACTGTTGACGTCAAGTTTTATGTCGTCAGAGTAAAGCAACGACCACTTCTCTCCGGCCAAGCCAGCACAGCACTCGGGTTGATTGAGAGAATTCACAAGGTCAGTGACCTTAGTGATTATCCTGATATTCTCCACACAACAGGTGTACTGCCAGGCAAGTATTCTCTGAAAATCGACCCCACTGTGCCCCCTGCTGTCCATGGACCACGTCGGCAACCAAAAGCTCTGTACGACAAGGTTAAAGCCAAGCTAATAGAAATGCAAAAAGATGGGCACATTGCTCGTGTCACTGAACCGACAGACTGGGTGAGCTCCATGGTCACCGTAGTTAAGAAAGACAAAATCAGAATCTGCATTGACCCAAAAGACCTAAACAAGGCAATTAGGAGAGAACACTATTACATTCCAACAGTTGAAGAAGTGGTTGCATCAATGATACCAGGTTCAAAGTATTTCTCTGTACTTGACGCCAAATCCGGATTCTTACAGATCCCGCTCACATATGAGTCCAGTCTTCTCACCACCTTCAACACCCCAATTGGCCGTTTCCGTTGGCTGAGGCTCCCTTTCGGGGTCCGATCCGCTCCTGAAATCTACCAGCGTATCATGGACAACATGCTGGAGGGCATCGAAGGCGCTCGTGCCATAATGGACGACATTTTGGTGGCGGGTAGGACCCCAGAGGAACATGACTCCATCATGCGACAAGTTGTCAACAGAGCTACAGCTTTCAACCTCAAACTCAACTTTGACAAATGTCATGTGAAACAATCATCCGTGAAATATGCAGGGCATATTTTGACAGGGAGTGGTCTGAAACCTGATGATGACAAAGTGAGGGTCGTGAAAGCAATGCCAGAGCCCAAGAACAAAGAAGATGTCCGAAGAATACTTGGCTTCATCCAGTATTTGGCAAAATTTCTACCAGAATTAAGTACAGTGGATGCACCACTTCGTGCCCTATTGCCCAAAGATGTCCTCTTCCATTGGGACAAACCTCAAGCCGAGAGCTTTGAAAAGATGAAACAGTTGTGCTGCAATGCACCGGTGCTGGCCTATTACGACGCCAAGAAAGGCTGTACCATTCAATGTGATGCCAGCAGTTACGCTCTCAGACGAGTGCTTCTGCAAGATGACCACCCTGTAGCATATACATCCCGTGCGCTCACACCGACTGAGCAGAGATACTCGCAATTGGAGAAGGAAATGTTGGCCATTGTACATGCCTGCAAGAAGTTCCATTACTACATATTTGGGACATCAAACATCACCGTCGAGTCCGACCACAAGCCGTTGCAGTCAATTCACACCAAGCCCCTACTAGCAGCACCTATGAGGCTACAATCAATGCTCCTGAAGTTGCAGCCGTATGACTTGACAATCACGTACAAACCAGGGAAGGACATTCCACTGGGCGACACCCTGAGCCGTGCTAACCTCCCAGATACTACACCAGAGATGGACATTGAGCTAATCAATATGGTAGACTTCATATCAGTGGTGCCGTCTCGCTACGCGCAGTTCCAGCAGAGAACTGCTGAAGAGTTGAATGAACTGCACACCATGGTTCTGAAAGGATGGCCAGACACCAAAGCTGAAACACCTCCCAGCATCCGTGCATACTGGCAGTACCGTGACGAGCTGTCGGCGATGGATGGAATTGTTTACAAAGGCATGAGAATCGTTGTACCCACAACAATGCGGCCAGACATGATGCGACAAATACATGGCTCACACATGGGAATCAGCAAATGCAAACAGAGAGCCCGAGAAGCTCTGTTCTGGCCAGGCATGACTGCACAAATTGAAGACGTCGTCAGTGATTGCCCACAGTGCAGTTTGTACCAAAGTCAGCAGCACGCAGAAACTCTGATGCCCCTGAAAACACCTCTGTTACCTTGGATTGAGGTGGCTGCTGATATCTTCGAATATGAAGGGAATCAATACTTACTCACAACCGACTGTTTCTCCAAATTCATCGAGGTGGATGCTCTGACAAACCTCAGCATAGCAGTCACTGTCAACGCCCTCAAATCACAAATGTGTCGACACGGCATCGCAGAGACACTCAGAACAGATAACGGACCTCAGTTCAGCTCGCAATAATTTTCCCAGTTTTGTGCTGACTATCACATCAATCACCAGACGTCTTCGCCCCGATACCCTCAGTCAAATGGTGCAGCTGAGAGAGCCATACAGACGGTAAAGCGACTCTGGTCTAAGTGCAGTGATAAACATCTGGCCCTCCTTGACTACAGGACCACGCTGCTGGAAAGTTGCAACATGTCACCTGCCACGCTTTGCATGTCTCGCAGACCCCGCAACCTGCTGCCAACCTCTCATGAGTTGTTGCGTCCAATTACTCTGAACTGTGATGAGGTCAGGAAGAAGCTCGATCAGAGCAAGGAGAAGCAACGGGTCCACCACGACAAACATGTCCAAAGAGACCTGCCCGCCCTCCTCCCAGGAGACCCAGTAAGGATGACTCCACTCCCAGGTACAAACAACTGGCTGCCTGCAACAGTTGTAGCCCATCACAGTGTGCCCAGATCATATATCGTTGAAAGTAATGGCAGGAAGTATCGCCGAAACAGGAAACACCTCCGCCTCTCAACATACGGTGCTCATCAGCCAAGCTCCACAGCACTGACGTATGCAACCCGGCAACCGACCAGACCGACCCCACACTGTGCTACTGCTCCAGCTGGTCTGCCAGCTCCCAGCTCAGCTCAGACCACACAGCACTGCCCGTGCAGCAGCAGCCTGCACTCTACAGCCCGTACAGGGCAACCCTCGCCAGTCACACACACGCCATCCTCTCTGCCGCCTGAACAGGGTCAGAATCCTCTCACCACGAAGTCAGGCCGCGGCATCAACAGACCCAAACATCTAGAGGATTATGTGACAAACTGAGGGCAGACTAACCCTTCTTCTAGCACCTTGTAACTCAGGGTAGTCTACCCCTGTTTTACTGTTGTGACAGTATGTTCTAAATGTTTACACTTATTTTGTTCATGTTCGTTCATGCATCAGCTACATCTTTTATTACTTGCTGTGCCATGCTTCACTTAATTTTCCGTTTGTTGTTTGTCAAAGGGAGATGCGACATAACGCATTATATCATAACGTTATGTTCACGTCATGGTTTACGACATGGTTGTAACATAACGCATTACATCATGACGTTATGTTCACGTCATGGTTTACGGCATGTTCACGACACCATGACGAATAAACGGCAGTCCGTTGGCCCGCCATCTTGTTGACTTGTTTGTGTCTGAATAACCAAACGTTACAGTTATCACTGCAGGAAAAACGCCTTGGGGAAGTGGGACATTATGATTATTAGTATTAATATTGTTTTGTAATAACATTAATAATATGAGATTATCATCAATTTTGTTATTAAAAGCGTCTTTGGAAAAACGCCACAATAAATCTTATTATTTGGAGAAACGCCACGATAAAGCTAATATAACATTGATATACACCTCAACATGCAACCCCATTCAGGGCAATGGTGGAAAAACCCGCTCGGGGGAGAAAATCCCCTTGGGTAGGGGGGCAAATGAATGCGCTACAACCTTCATTGTGTAACCCTTAGTCCTCCTGTCAAGTTTGGTTGAGTTTGGATAAGTAACGATGGCATGTATCATCAGACAGACAGACAGACATATGGCGTATTTTAGTATGATGATGAGCCACGCCAGCCACCCCTTCATGAAAGAGCAATATTGCTAAATAAAAATGGAATAAAAACACTGCAACACACTACTCCACCTCCACTCTCCCTCATCTTCACCATTTCTGCATTGAACATGGACATAGTGTGGCGGACACGAAAGCTCACTGGCATGAGGGCATCATTCCGCGCACCAAGTGGGCGGCGGCCACGCCCGAGGGGTAGGCGTGGCCGCGGGATATACACCGGGCGCGCAGCCCGGAGCGCTCCAGTGCTACAGTTGAGCTCTTATAATAAAGACTCTTAAACTTACCGCGTTGTCCGCTTCCTCCTTGTTATACAAGTAAGCGCGCGTAGCACCGCGCTTCATTGGTGACCCTCCGACGTTGGATCAGCCGTCGCTGACCGACCGAATACGCCATCGCAATGGCAAACAACACGGTTACGATCAAACTCCCCGAGTTCTGGGAGGCGCAAGCTGAAGTATGGTTCCTGCAGGCAGAAGCCCAGTTCCGACTTCGAGGCATCACGGTGGACGAGACCATGTACTGCCATATGGTCGCCTCCCTCGGGCCCGGCACGGCCGCCCGCGTCGTGTCGGTCCTGAGGAACCCACCGGCCGACGGCAGGTACGAGGCGATCAAGCGTCTCCTCCTCGCCACGTTCCGCCTCACGGTGGACGCACGGGCCGACCGCCTCCTGGACCTCCCCGAGCTCGGCGACACGCGACCGTCAGTCCGCATGGACCATATGCTGTCGCTGATGGGCGACGAAACCCCGAACGCTCTATTCCGGGCGTTATTTCGACGCCAGCTGCCGGCACGAGTACGCCTCGCGTTGGCCTGTTCCGTGACGACGGAACCCCGAGCTCTCGCTGCCGAGGCCGACAAGTTCTTTGCGGCTTTGGACACGCAGGCGAGTTTTGGCGCGGCCGTCGCGCATCCCGAGGCTGACCCTGATGCTGATGCACCACACCTCGTGGATCCCGAGGCTGATGCACGCCGCGTGGCCGCCGCCACGCCACGCCCACCACCACCGTGAAAACCGCGGCCTCCGCCTTCACCGCAAACCTGGTGCCATTTCCATGCCAGGCCACAAGGCGAGGAATTGTTGCCCGCCGTGCTCCTTCGGGCAAGTCGGGAAACTACAAAGCCGGCGCTCGGTAGCGGCCCTGAGCGTCGGCCATTCCGGCAGCCTTCTTTTTATAACGGACACCTTGTCCGGGCGCCGTTTCCTATGCGACACGGGGGCACAGGTGAGCGTTATCCCTGCCTCTACGTCCGACAAGCACACCGCGGGCCGGGGCCCCGCGTTGCTTGCCGCGAACGGAACACCCATACGCACATTCGGGAAGCGCTGCCTCTCCCTGCGGTTCGGAAGGCAACGCTTCACGTGGACGTTCGTAACCGCTAGTGTCCCCATGGCACTGCTCGGTGCGGACTTCCTCTGTGCACACGGGTTGTTGGTAGATGTGAAGAACAGACGTCTCGTCCAGGCTGAAACGTTCAGCTCGCTTGCTTGCGCACTGAGCAGCTCGTTGAGCGGCTCACCGAGCGGCTTGCTGAGCGGTTCGGTCCCGGCGAGATTAGTTTGTACGTTTCCGGCAGCGGACGAATTCACCCGCCTCCTCGCCAGCTTCCCGGCCCTTACGCGGCCCACCTTCTCGGCGGGGGCCGTAAAGCACGGGGTGGAACACCACATCCCCACCGCCGGGCCACCGGTCTACGCCCGGGCACGCCGCCCCGAGCCGACGAAGCTCGCGGTAGCTAAAGCGGCGTTCGCTACGCTGGAGCGCCTCGGCATTGTGCGGCGCTCCGAGAGTGCTTGGGCGTCGCCGCTCCACATCGTGCCCAAGCCCGGCGGGGGATGGCGACCGTGCGGGGACTACCGGCGCCTCAACGACGCCACCACCCCCGACCGCTACCCTGTCCCCCACATCCAGGACTTCTCCGCCCAGTTGGCGGGCATGTCCTTCTTTTCGAAGGTGGACCTCAGAAGCGGCTACCATCAGGTCCCCGTCAGGCCGGAGGACATCCCGAAGACGGCTGTCATCACGCCATTCGGACTTTTCGAATTTCTTCGGATGCCCTTCGGTTTGAAAAATGCGGCTCAGGCGTTCCAGCGACTAATGGACAGTGTCTTGCGCGACTTGGATTTCGTCTCCGTGTACCTGGACGACATCCTCGTCGCCAGCGCGTCCCGCGAAGAACACTGACACCATCTCCGCACGCTCTTCGAACGTCTCGGCCAGCATGGCCTCATCGTGAACCCCGCCAAGTGCCGGTTCGGCGTCGCCGACATCGACTTTTTGGGGCACCGTGTCACCAGGCACGGGGCCGTCCCCCTACCGGCCAAGGTGGAGGCGGTGAAGGGGTTTCCGCACCCCCGCACGATCAAGGGGCTCCAGGAGTTCCTGGGCATGGTAAACTTTTACCATCGGTTCCTGCTGCGCATCTCCCAGCTCCTGCGCCCCTTGCACGAGGCCCTCCGAGGGAAGCCGGGCAAAGGTGACGTCATTTGGACCGAGCAGATGGACGCGGCGTTCGTGGTCGCGAAGCTCGCCTTGGCTGACGCCACCATGCTCGCACACCCGGCGCCCGATGCACCGATCGCCCTCACCACCGACGCCTCAGACTACGCGGTGGGCGCGGTGCACGAGCAGTGGGTGCGTGGTGCCTGGCAACCGCTGGCATTCTTCAGCCGGCAGCTTCGCCCGCCCGAACGCCGTTATAGTACCTTCGACCGCGAGTTGCTCAGGCTTCACCTGGCGGTGAGGCACTTCCGCCATCTGCTCGAGGGCCGTGCGTTCACGGCCTTCGTCGACCACAAGCCACTGGTCTTCGCGATGGGCAAGGTCGCCGAGCCGTGGTCGGCCCGGCAGCAGCGTCACCTCTCGGCCGTGTCCAAGTACACGACGGACATCCGGCACGTTGCGGGGAAGGACAACCCGGTGGCGGATTGCCTTTCCCGGTCCGTCGCCCATGCAGTCCACCTTGGCATCGACTATGCCCGGATGGCGGCGGACCAGGCCGCCGACCCCGGCGTCCAGGCCTTGCGGACCGCCGTCACTGGCCTCCGCATCACCGAGGTGCCGTTCAACGGCGCAGGCACGGCCCTCTTATGCGACGTCTCCCTCGGGCGGCCTCGCCCCATCGTGCCCGCGGGCTGGCAATGCCAGGTTTTTGACGCCATCCACGGCCTGTCCCACCCGGGCACGAAGGCCTCCCAGAGGTTGGTCGCCGACAAGTTTGTCTGGCATGGCCTCCCGAAGGCCGTCCGCGGCTGGACCAGGACGTGCCTCGCGTGCCAGCGCGCGAAGGTGCACCGGCACACCCAGGCCCCATTGGCCCCGTTCACGGTGCCGGAACGTAGGTTCGACCACGTGCACGTGGACCTGGTGGGACCTCTGCCCCCCTCGCGGGGTTTCACCCATGTCCTGACAATGGTGGACCGCACCACCCGGTGGCCGGAGGCCGTGTCTTTGGCAGCGACGACGGCGGCGGACGTCGCACAGGCGTTCATCGCCACCTGGGTCGCCCGGTTCGGCGCCCCCTTGGACATCTCGTCCGACCGCGGCCCCCAGTTCACCTCGGAGCTCTGGGGGGCTGTCGCGTGGGGGCTCGGGGTCCAGCTGCACCGAACCACGGCCTATCACCCCCAGGCCAACAGCCTGTGTGAGCGGTTCCACCGCTCGTTGAAGGCCGCGCCCCGGGCCACCCTCCGCGACGGCGGCTGGGTCGACAGGCTCCCCTGGGTCCTGCTGGGCCTCCGGACGGCGCCCAAGGACGACCTGCGCGCATCCGTGGCGGAGTTGGTCTTTGGACAACCGCTGCGGGTGCCGGACGAGTTCCTCCCCGACCCCACGGCACCATGGTCCGTGGCGCAGGAGCGCTCCGCGCTGCAGGAGACAGCCCGGAGTTTCGCCCCGGTGCCGATGGCGCACCACGGGCACCCGCCTACGCACGTCGCCCCGGAGCTTCGCACCGCGGAGTACGTCTTCATCCGGCACGACGCCCACCGGACACCACTGCGGCCCCCGTACGACGGGCCTTTCCGCGTGCTGGAGACCGGGGTGAAACATTTCACCTTGGACATCGGCGGTACTCCCGACCGCGTCTCGGTGGATCGCCTCAAGCCGGCCCACCTCGACGTGGACCACCCCTGCGGGCGGACCCCCGGCACCGCCCAGGCCCGCCGGCACGCCGCCCCCCGGTCCTGCACCCATCCCGGGTGCAGACGGAGGCATCCCAGCTGGCATCCCTGCACCCCGGACGCCGCCGGTCGCAAGAGGGCGCTTCGGCCGGGTCATCCGTTTGCCCCGCAAACTGGCCCTCCAGGTGCGCGGGATTTCTGGGGGGGGGGGGGGGGGGGGCGCGTGTGACGGACACGAAAGCTCACTGGCGTGAGGGCATCATTCCACGCACCAAGTTGGCGGCGGCCACGCCCGAGGGGTAGGCGTGGCCGCGGGATATACACCGGGCGCGCAGCCCGGAGCGCTCCAGTGCTGCAGTTGAGCTCTTTTAATAAAGACTCTTAAACTTACCGCGTTGTCCGCTTCCTCCTTGTTATACAAGTAAGCGCGCATAGCACCGCGCTTCAATAGCACATATTTTCGAGTGAGTGAGAGTCTGCATGAAGAAGAGCATTTATTTTGCATCTTCAAATGCATGTGGATGCCGAAGCAGTTTTTAGGCTATTGAGCACAATCCTGGACGGGTTGCCACTCCGACGCAGGATACTCGAATGGCTCATTCATCTCAGTAAGCTGGTACTCATTTTGCCAACCTCGGAAGGATGACAGGCTTTGTCAACCCACCTGGTGTTAGTTCAATGGATGACAGGGGCTTCAACTAAGGACCCTGAGATCTCAAGCGAGCTACCTTGACCATTAATCCAACACCAGGCCAAGTCTGCATAAACATTGAGTTACGCAATTGGTTCACTTTGTCTGTCTGTCTGTCTGTCTGTCTGTCTACAAAAGTGAGTTTATGATTGAGAAACAAATGACTTTCAATTGGTAGGATGCTGATTTCAATTCAATGTTCTATTTTGAATACAAATTGGAGCATGAATTGGAAAACGAACCTGTAGTTTACGAAGCTGGTGCGTTGGCTCTGAATTTTGCAAATTGTATGGAATCTCGTCCCAAGTGTGCTTGTGCAAAGAGGAGTAAGGGAATTTTTTTTTACTCTGCCTACCTGTTTGGCAGGGAATCAAAATTGAAAACAAGTACAGATACATTCAGAACACACCTCCCCCATGCCAAAGAGATAGATATCCTCCAGCTCGATATTGCTGGGGTGCCTTCGGCGCCGGACGATACCGCCGTGCAGCACACAGAGACGGTATTGGGAAGGATAGATGTACAATAATTGATTAATTGTGTAATTAAAAATCAATAGATAATCGTAAAAATAATTTCTTAATCAATTGGCTAATAGCATACCAAAAGCACCAGTGATTCACCCGAAGCTGTAACTTTAAAAAAATTAATCAAAACAATGAATCAAAAATTAAATAATTGATTAATCAATAAATAACAAATCGATTAACTGATAAATAAATAAATCAAAAATATCCTTTATAGCCACATCACTTGATCACTGTCGTGTCCAAATATCAGCTTCCTAGCTCAAAACGTGCCTGAGATATTTCCAAGATGAGAAAGAAAATAAATAAGTGATTAATAATGAAAATAAATACATAACAATGGTAAAATAATTAAATTATTAATCAATTGGCTACGAGAATATCTAAACCACCACCGTTTCATCCAAATCTGTAATTAAAAAAAAAGATTTACACCGTAGAACACTGTGTTCTAACACTGTAGAACACAAATCACCTTTTTGGCACTTTCAAAAACCTGTTTAGCAGGACTTGGACAAAATATTGTTACATTTGTAGGGGGTAGGCAGTTATTACCTTGGAACCAGTTGGAGTGCATAGGTCGTGTGCTCTGACTGTCATGAAGAAGAAGAAACCTTGATATATCATAAGTAGGAAATTTGTGTAGACCGGATGTCATGTAAGTGTATCTTCGTCCCCATGAGAGGGGTGGGGTTTGTAAATTAGCGAGGGATTATGGGTAATTAATCCCCTGTTTGTAATTGCCTCTGTAGTATTTTCCTGTGTTCCTTATGACACTGCACTACATGCATCTAGCCAGAAATCGCCCATTAAACATACTAAATTAAAAACCAACCAGAAACCAGGCATCAAGCACTATCGCTGATAACACCGACTTGGTGAGCGCACAGGCATGGGCAAGGCCATGCGCCACGTCCCAAAGGGCAGTGATTAGACCGGAATTTGATTGGCACAAAAACTGGTAAGATGGGATGGGACTATGGGATTGGTGAAGCAGGCACGGATGATGTCAGAGCCGTGAGTACAAAACAATTGGAGCGGCGGACATTTGGTGTCCTGGGGTCCGGATTTTGTTGGTGAATGGTCGCCGAAAAGCTCTCTCACAGCATCGACATTTTATCTCTCTCAGCATCAACATTTTATCTCTCAGCATCGGCATTTTATCTCTCTCAGCATCGGCATTTTATCTCTCTCAGCATCGACATTTTATCTCTCTCAACATCGACATTTTATCTCTCTCAGCATCGACATTTTATCTCTCTCAGCATCGACAGTTTATCTCTCTCTCAGCATCGACATCCTCTTGGCCCTTCTCGTTTTGGATCCCATAGCGAAGGGTCGCACTTTGCTCTCTTGCGCAAGGAGGATTCATCGTGGGCGGTCGTGTTCCGACATCTTGCTAGTGGTAGTGAGGAGGCGGAACTGCGGACGGAGAGCTGCGGTTTCCATGCAGAGATCGGGAGGACAAGCATACCTGGAGGTTCGAGCTGCACGCAAAGGCCTTTCGCTTCGCACACGGAGCCAGTTGTGAGTGGGCCACGTGGGAGACCTACTTCGCGCCAACGAGCATGTTTTGCGCGCAAGGACGTAGAGGCCTCAGACGATCTTTGACGATTCCTGAAGAGATACACCAGCCGATTTGAGCTAATTGCCCACTAAATCACACCTATTTAATTTTCAGATATATTTACCTTTGTCTGTATTCGGGTCTGTATGGGAGCGTTCCAATTAGGAATTTAGTTTATCGTGCATTTTCTTTGTTACCGGCATTTCTTTCATTAAACCTGTTTATTTGTACATTTTAATTCCGTCTCGGTTTGAGTTAATCGTCACAGGTGTGAAGACGTCAGTTGGAGGCCGTCCAGGTAAGTTCATCATCCCCCTTCCCCTTGCGTGTAAAGAATACCATCATTTTTGGATTGAATGCTTCGGAGTATAAATCTCGTTCGGCAATCCGTTTCCTTGGAGGATTTTAATCACAGGGAACACGACAATATTATGGCATTTTTCGTAATCTCGACCAATCAAACTCGCCACTCGTTGACTCTGCCCATGTCTTTTTCTCAAGATTGCATGGGGTAAGATGTTCCTTGAACTCTCTTGTTCATCATGTACTTTGTTCATTAAGACATTTTCGCTTTGGGAGTTTAAATTTTCCCTGATTATTTTAAGGTATGGACTCAAGATTACTTCAAATGAGGAAGATTTATTGAGACAGGAATTTTGTTATTGTACTTGAACAAAAAACTACAATAAAATTTTATTCTATCAGTAATGGACTTCTGATTAGATAACTTCGAGACAAACAATTATATTTGATAAGTGATAACAAGAAGTGAGAACTTTGCTATCCAATTGAGCTATCCTGTCAGTTACTGTTAATATGCATCATAATTACCTCTGCCAACAAAGGTCGATGGAGGTTATGTTTTCACCTGTCTGTTTGTCTATCTGTCTGTCTGTTTTTTAGCAGGATATCTCAAAAAGGTGTGGACGGATTCGGACGAAACTTGGTGGACAGGTTGGGTGTGTCACAAGGACAAATTGATTACATTTTGGTGAAGTCCGGATGCAGACCCCGCCTATCAGTGGGGTGCAAAACGTTAAATGTTCAGCTTCGCGGAGGTATGTGCCCTACCGAGTGCTGTTCTAGTTATTACTGTAATGATAAATTAAAATACGATAATATTAGTAATCATCCTCATCAGATTTGAAGTTTTGCGATTATTATTATCATTATTGTTATTTTTTCCAGAGAAATTGTAAATTGATGGGAATTTTTTTGGGGAAAATCTTCCAAAGGGAAGAAAAACTAAGCAGAATAGTCATTTAATTGTAACAGTCTTTCCGATGCAAGGATTAAACTGGGCTCATTAAAATCACTATACAGATGGCGGACCACATGCTAGCAGAAAGGGCCATGTGCATTGCCTTTCCTGCAATATCATATGCAGTTTAAGATGCTCCTGGCCATTTGCAAGTAGTAATTGCAATATCTTAAAAATAAGAATGGGGTTGCATAATTCCTGCAGCATTTAAGGTTGGTCCTTTAAAAACATCAGAATATCCTATAAAACTGAATTTACTTAATTTGAACATTATGTTTTAAAATGCACCACCACAAATGTTCCTGCTAACTGCAGTACCGTTAGACATTGAGGAAATTCCTCAGGTACAGATATTGTAATTTTGCCAAGGAAGCTTGGGAGATCAACTCTCATGAAAATCTAGAGGTAATTTGGCACCTTCTGGTACAGGACCTCAGATATTAACGTTTGCTAGAGTGAGTGTTATTGGCCTGGTTTGAAGGTAGTCGATCAGCACAACTGAAGCACCACTCAAATGTCTTGCTGAACTCCAAGGTGGTGTTTGCGGCCCCATTCTGCCAGACGTGCAAACAAATGGCATTCATTGCCTTAGCTCATGGCCTAATGTAAAGCATACAACAAATTAAAATTGTTGCAGAGAACAACTCGGAAACAACCCAGAATTAGATATAGATTCCAGGGTGTCAGAAAGATCATGATTCAATGGCAATGAAATATCAACCCAAGCAACAAAAGCCTCATGTCTCAATTCCGCAGATAATTTGTTTGGCCACTTAAACAGCTATACGACAACTATCGGGGATGCCTCTTCGTGGTGGTTGTACCCCCCAACACGAGTCAGTGGGCAAATCTTCCCCATTGTTCCCTGCTGCCCAGATTTGTCAGCGCAGTGCGGTCACGGTCAGAGTGCCGATCTGTCCCTATGGACGGGCCCTTCTTGTCTGTCTCTCTTTGTTCCTCTCTCTCCCTCTAACTCTGTCGTGGCCCAGACTTCGTGAAGGTGGGGGTACACCATCCTGGATGTGGGGGATTTCTGGGTCGCTCCTGCGAGATCCCAGCTAACACAACACCGTTGGGCCAACGTTGGCATTTGGTCAATTGGTCGCAAGCGCATTGTTAACGTCGGAGTAACGTTGCCTATTGGTTGTAATCGCGACGTCTATTTTTCCAACGTTGGCCTGACGATGCCTATTCGTTGCAATTGCGACTTATATTTTCCAACGTTGGCCCAACGGTGTTGTGTTAGCTGGGATCGATCAGCTGTCTCTGTGCCACGGGCTTGTTTTTGAGAACTTTCCAGGGCTATGCAACAACAACAACAACAACAACAACAACAGCAGCAGCAGCTATACATTACATTTCACCTGCAGCAACTTTCTTCGCTGGAAGAAGTTTACCGATAGCTCCTGAACCTTTTGTCGAAATAATTTTGGAGATGAGTATTGTGGAGCTAATCCCATGTAGGACATTGTGGTATAAACATAGTTTCCTCTTGTGCAAAGATGTATTTCAGAATGTAATACAGTATAAGTACAAAACAATGGGACCTTATATATGAGTCAGTTCCTCATTGATATATTAATTGAGGGTACTGAAGGACAACTTTTGGGATTGTTTTTTATTCCCTTCTCTTTGTGAAGGACTTACTTAGATCGAGCTGCTTTCTTTGTAGTTAATCTATGAATTCACTTGCACAATGGGAGTTTAAGGCATACATTTGGTTCAGTTCAGTCGTTCACGATACGATCTCACAGTCCCAAGTGATTTAAGCTTCTGACCTGTCCTTAGCAACCTTCACACTTAACTTAATTGCCATGCCAGTGCAGCCCAGATTGGTGAGATTTTCAGCAGACGCACAAAAAGGTGCTCCAAGCATTGCACGGGTCATTAATTAGTGATTGGGAAGACTTCCTAATTTAGGAAGAAATCACTTCATTGTGCTCTAAATTTCAGCAGGAGAGCTTTGTAGATATATGCGGTTGTCTTGGAGCTATCTGTTCTTTAATTTTGTTCTTATAGTGGAACTGAGTCTTACCAAAGCTGCCATCTTGTGTCGAGGCCAGCAGGATGGCACTCAAATATGGTCTCCTTCATCAATTGATGAGGACATTATGCCAGGTGTGCAATCTGTAATTTTTGTTATTAACGATCCCACGGTGTCCTTCAGAAAATTAGGCCTTTGGGACAGTACCATGGCCAAATTATAATTTTTAAATATAGAGGCTGACTTAAGTGTTGACCAGGATCATTTGACATTTATAATCACTTTTCCATTTCGATTAATAGTCATTCTTCAAAAGATCAGATTAAAAATATGGTTTATTACAAAGGCAGCGCACCAAAAATTAGATTCATATACCAACAAGACTTAGAGGAGGCTATTTCCATCATCACACTTGCA
Organism: Myxine glutinosa; assembly: GCF_964187855.1. Lineage (NCBI taxonomy): Eukaryota > Metazoa > Chordata > Myxini > Myxiniformes > Myxinidae > Myxine > Myxine glutinosa. The sequence continues at coordinate 37,166,447 of NC_136264.1, read as the reverse complement.
TTTCAACCATATGTCATAATTTAATTATTTAACTTGTAAGGATACTAAACTCTTACTTAAAAAATTGAGGACAATATCTGAAAAATGATATTTTTTTTCACTTAAGGTCCAATTTTGACATAGGTACTATATAATGAGTAAATACAGCTTCATGAATTTCTTACTCATTTCTGCAGTGGCAGCCACGGGTTGTCTTTGTGATTCTCTGATTGGTTGTCAAATACTTATTCATGTGCACCACATGAGTTTCAGAGGCAATCAAGGACACACAATGTCAAGACATGGCTGCCTCCACTAAAAATACTGGGAAATTTAGCAAGTTGCATCTACTGCTTAATAGTGCCAATGACTATGTTTTTCAAACATATTGTGGTTCGTGTCTCCTGCTTTCAAACAGCCCGATCTATGACCATCCGTTTTGGTGCCGGTGATTTTCCGCATCCCAACCATGAAGCATGGTGGTGGGAGTATCATGATTTGGGCTGCTTTGCTGCCTCAGGACCCGGACGGCTTGCCATCATTGATGGAACCATGAATTCTGGATTGTACCAGCACAAAATCTGTATTGTACCAGCAAATTATGCGGGAGAATGTTCGGGCTTGCATCCGTGAGCTGAAGCTTAACAGAAAGTGGGTCATGCAGGAGGACAACGATCCCAAACACACAAGTGAATCCACAACAGAATGGCTGAAGCAGAGGCGATTTTGCATTTTGGAATGGCCAAGTTAAAATTCAGACCTTAACCCAATTGAAATGTTGTAGCAGAACCTGGAGTGAGCAGTTCATGCAATGAAGCCCATTATATCTGAGTTGAAGCAGTTCTGCAAGGAGGACTGGGCCACAATTCCTCCAATCCGATGTGCAGGACTGATCAAGACTTACAGGTATAACGTTTGGTCGAAGTTATTGCTGCTCAAGGAGATGCCACCAGCTACTGAATGCAAATGTTCACCAACTTTTTCCGACGAATAAATTTAATGCTGGATCATTTTGATCAATAAATAAATGACAAAGTAGATATTTTCTGTGTGCTATTCGTATAATCAGGCTCTCTTTATATATTATTCGGATTTAGACGATGATTTAATTGCATTTAGCTCACATTTATGCAAAAATAAATAAAATTCTAAAGGGTTCACAAACTTTTTCTCATCACTATAGTTTCACGAGGCGGGTGTCGATAATGGACTGTGTGAGCCATGCAGAAACCTGTGGGAGAGGGGGGACAAAGTACGGAAAGAGCACAGAGTGCAAGACCAGAAAGGAGTTGGTAGAAGACAGAGAACTGACCTGTCTGCGATGGTGAAGCGATAGGCCCATGGACTCAGCTTCATCACAGGAGATTCCAATGATCTTGAAAGGTTTGGTTTCCACAGCATCAAGCAGAAGAAGATGTGAAGCAGGGGAGGCAGGCCAGAGGGGAGGGTAGTACTCCATCAAAGCTGCGGATGATGCCTTGTAGGAGGATAGGAGTTCAGGTGGGACAAGGAAGGATTTTGTACCTACCAGTTGGCGGTTGTCTTTGGAGGCCAACATTGAAATGTGGTTTGCCAAAGAAAGATCGTGGCTGTTAATGAAAAACAGGAGTGTGAACGACTGACTCAGCTTGTGATTTTTTTCAAGGTTTGAAGAGATGGCAGAACCTGGAGCGCAGCCCGCCTATCGGAAGGATGAGGGATGTCACAGCAAGCAGAGAGTTGAGTCACCAGAAAATAGATAGAGGATTTTTTTGAGAGAAAGATCATTGATGAAGATCAGGAATAGGACTGGACCCAGGATACTGCCTTGGAGCACTCCAGCCTTGCCAGGGAGAAGAGATGAAAGGATATGTTGGCTACAAGAGTAGAGGAAATGTGTAAGCCATGTGTGGAGTTGACATTGGTGCCATAGGGCATACGCAGAGAGTTTGGAGACCAAGGTGGGATGCTAGACTGTATCAAAAGCATGAGATATGTCAAGAGAGATGGCCCTGATCTCATGTCTGACATTTAGGGCCTCCATCTATTGTTGGTGAGTATAAGCAACATTTACAAGGTAGAGTGACCTGGTTTGAAATCAAATTGGTAACCTGAGATGAGGTTGTTGGAGAAAAATAAGGATGCAATATCAACTGTGATGATGGATTACATGACCTTGATGATGATTGAAGTAAGCTCATAAGTCTGTTGTTGAGCGGATTAGTTTTTGCACCTTTTTATGGGGTTAATGATGGAAATGGGTTTAATCCGTTGTCGGATTTCCAAGCAGGGTGAAAAATAGGACCCGTGGGTCCTGAAGCTCACCTGGATCAGGAGCAAGCCACTCAAACCCCACGCAAACCCCATGAGATCCTGATATTTAAATGGCATGAACATACTTTGGTACATCATGGGCGATGAAGGTTGTGATCAAGTTCATTGAAATTGTGTGTGCAGTTTCGGAGAAGAGAGCAAATACGTATTTTGGGGGTCAAAGAACCTTCTCCACCTTCTCGGGTGCAAAAGACACAGAGCTCAGGAGCAGTTGGGTATGACAGGGAAGGATGGGTACCGAGAGCGAGGAGTTGGGGACACAACATTTGGAAGCAAACAAAGAAACGAGGCATTCGGCCTTCTCCCGAGCGGAGTCGGCTGGTGTCATTTTAAGTGAGGGATGTAAGGGGCGCACACACCAGAGGCAAACTAAACAAGGCGACAGCAGATTTTAGAGGAGACAAAGCAATTACAAAGCAATTCCCTCCATTGGACATCCTTTAGTCACAATATTTTGTCACAGATTTCAATCAGAACTTCTGAAAGCAGAACCAACATAACAGGATATTTAAGTGTCATGGTTATTGAAAAATGAGCTACTGTGAAAAAAATTTCAAAATGCAATAATAAATAAATGTGCACGATTCTTGAAGAATGCCAATACTATTGATCTTAAATGTAACAAATTACTTGAATGTAGTTACTCGGTTGAATTTACATCTATATCTATGCTTTGTTTATTATATCCCTACTATTATTCGTATTTTTCAGTTTGAAATGGGTTTAAATGGGCCCACAGAAGGAAGATATGTTCATTTTCCTACACAAATCAGGTTATTAATTTTGCTTTTCATGCAAAGCATATACAACTTGTATCTGTGTATCACTGTATCACAACTTCCATTACATTTCCCATTTACATTTGCAGGAGTGAAACGTCGTCGATATGAATGACATGCTATACTTGAACGAACTGAAAGTAGCAGATGTAAACTATCTACACTAATTGTCAAACTGACAATCTCCCATCCTATATTTGCACTGAAGTATTGGTAGGAAATATAAAAACAAAGCAAACAAGTACAGACACATTATAGTACACCACCCCCAGGCCAATGCAGCACATAGAGACGGTATTGGGAGGGAGAGGTGTACAATAATTGATTGATTAATTTCGAAATTAAAATCAACAAATAATGATCGGAAAATAATTTCTTAATCAATTGGCTAATAGCATACCACAACCACTAGTGTTTCATCCGAAGCTGTAACTCTTTGAAAATTAATTAAATCATTTGATTAAAAATTAAATTATGAATTGATTTATCAATTAATGAATCGATTAATTGATTAATCAATAAATCAAAAATAACCCTTATAACCACATCACTTGGTCACTGCCATGTCCAAATATCAGCTTCCAAGCTCAAAAGGTGCCTGAGATATTGCCCAAATAAGAAAGGATATAAATAAATGATTAATAATGAAAATAAATAAATAACTAGAACGGGCACTCGGTAGAGCGCATACCTTCGCCGCAGCTACTGTTCTGTACTTGGCATGGGAGTGTAGGGAACAGAACAGTGAACAGTTTTGACCTTTTCGTGACCTTGACCTTGACCTTTGACCCGATTGCTCCCAAAATCTAATCAAATGTGTCCCGTATAATAACCAATCATCCCACCAAATTTCATGCAATTCGGTTGAATACTTTTTGAGTTATGCGAATAACATACACACACACAGACATACAAATAAATACACAGCGATCAAAACATAACCTTCCGCTTTTGCGAAGGTAAAGAAAACAAAGGGAACTAGAACGGGCACTCGGTAGAGCGCATACCTTCGCCGCAGCTACTGTTCTGTACTTGGCATGGGAGTGTAGGGAACAGAACAGTGAACAGTTTGGTGCTGATTTCATGCAAATCGGATAAGAATTGACCGAGTTATGACAAAAAACGCACATTTTGCAAGGTCGTGACCCCCCTGACCTTTGACCCGATTGCTCCCAAAATCTAATCAAATGTGTCCCGTATAATAACCAATCATCCCACCAAATTTCATGCAATTCGGTTGAATACTTTTTGAGTTATGCGAATAACATACACACACACACACACACACACACACAGACATACAAATAAATACACAGCGATCAAAACATAACCTTCCGCTTTTGCGAAGGTAACTAGAACGGGCACTCGGTAGAGCGCATACCTTCGCCGCAGCTACTGTTCTGTACTTGGCATGGGAGTGTAGGGAACAGAACAGTGAACAGTTTGGTGCTGATTTCATGCAAATCGGATAAGAATTGACCGAGTTATGACAAAAAACGCACATTTTGCAAGGTCGTGACCCCCCTGACCTTTGACCCCCAACCGCTAACAAGGGTAATGTCTTCACTGGGTCATGTCGTATATCACAAGATCGGGCATTGAATTCTGAACATTTTGGCATTAGTTGCATGCCAATTGGATAAAAATTGACCGCGCTATGGTAAAAATACGATTTTGACCTTTTCGTGACCTTGACCTTGACCTTTGACCCGATTGCTCCCAAAATCTAATCAAATGTGTCCCGTATAATAACCAATCATCCCACCAAATTTCATGCAATTCGGTTGAATACTTTTTGAGTTATGCGAATAACATACACACACACACACACACACAGACATACAAATAAATACACAGCGATCAAAACATAACCTTCCGCTTTTGCGAAGGTAATGAAAACTGAGTATTCTCTTTCAGTGCGCATTATCGCCGGGCCCCCTTCGGTGCCCGACAATGACGTCATACAGCATCTGGAGAAGGAATAGGAAAGAAGTGATGTGCAAAAACTTGTTTGATAAGACGTTGTTGTACAACAACTATTTTTGCATCTCCAATATGTAGATGAGTAGTTAAGAAAATAGACTAGCAGGATTTATTTTTTTTGGATACAAGATCGAGGCTCGTGTAAGAGGTAACATTAATGACAAAAAAAAAACGGACACACAAAACATAAGATAAAGGGAGCGGGAGACAAGATGGGGAGAGAGGGGGAAGCACACAAGTACAACATTTGAGAGCAGGGACATTGGGAGATCTGTGGGAGGGAGAGGGCTTGGGGGGAGGAGGCATGGGAAGGGGGTGGGGGGGGGGGGTGGGAGAGGTTAAAAAAAACAAAAACACATGGACACAACTAGGACTTCCAGGAAAGAAGTCGGTATTTCAGAAAAGTGGATCTGGGGTCAATTAACGGGGGTAGAAAAGATCAAGGTTTTGGATGGGGGAAGATAAGAGCTGGTGGTGAACAGCTGTTTTAAAAACCTGGAGGGGAGGAGCGGGATTGAAGAGAGTGAGGGAGTTTATTCCAGAGGTGGGAGAAAAGAGGAATGAAAAAGTGAAGGTGAGCAGAGAGTCTTGAGGTACACACACTCGCCTCAAAGCTGTCTAGCCTGGGTCTGAATCCCGACCGAGCTAAAAATTGTCTTCCCTGTGTTTCACAGACAGGGTGATTCATCAATGCAGTGCATTTATTAAATGGTGGGTCGTGACCTCCAAGGGGGACGTGAGGAGGTTCCCATGGGGGGTCGTGATTTGTCTGCACTAAATGTATTTTTTTGAACCCTGTTGGGGTTAACGGGGTCGCGGCGACCAAATACCAGGACATGTAAGTCGTCTGGTACATCCCGGCTGAGAAACTGCATCAATGTGTGTGCCATCCCTCGGGTGGATGTTAAATTGGACGTCCCGTCTGCCGACATTAGTTGGTGGATGTTGACAATCAAACAATGTCCTTTGCGAAGAGTAGGCAAGCTATCACTGGCACCATGAAGAAATTCCAAATTCCTGCAGTTGCATTCCTAGTGTCTTGTGTCAGAATGTCAACCCATCCAGGTTGTAACCCAAGTGAGCTAGCCAATGAAACCGCCTCAGCGCTGAATGCGCAGGAAGGAAAAGAAGCAGAAAAGAATTATGTAGGAAAATAATTATGTAATTATGTCGTCACACAAAATTTATTTCCCAAGAAATGTTGTAACTTATTTAATCCTCGTAAATTGTATTTAGCGATATTCATTCCCACAAGTAATACTAATAGCATCGGTCTTGGCAGGAAGTGAACAGGAAGACAGGAAGGACTGGCTTTGCAACCACATACTTGTATCCTAGCACATATTGTTTCCAATATACAACCTTATAGTTCGAGATAAAAACGAGTAGGAGTAATAATTATTTGGTACTAGTATAAAAGACCGTCAAAAATGATGGGTTGGAACAGTTTATTCGACATTACAGCCTCATGAGCGTGCTGAAGTCTGAAGCCTCGGCCTAGTGTCAGGTGTGCTTTTCTCTTCTTTATTTATTAGCTATCATATGGATATTGGATATAAATGAACACTCGTTTTACTCTGAGCATTGTACATCACGTGCAGCGAATTTCACGTCACTGGACCTTGTATTTATTGTTATTGAAAAAAAGAAACGCTTCTCTACACCGCCCTTGAGGCTCAGTTTGCGAGCCACCGTCTACATTTCTAAAAGAAGAGACAAAGTTACTCTTATGGAAAATGTTTTTCAGGTTTGTTTTATCCTCAAAAATAGACCACCCTCCACCCCCTTTCCCACACCTCCTCCCCCCAAGCCCTCTCCCTCCCACAGATCTCCCAATGTCCCTGTTCTCTGCTGCTGTACTTGTGTCCTTCCCTCTTCCTCCCCATCTTGTCTCCCAATCCCTTTATTATATGTTTTATTTGCCCATTTGTTTTTCGTGTTTAATGTGTTAGCTCTTACACGAGCCTCGATCTTTTATACAAAAATAAAATACAAAAGGACGATTGTCACATATCAACACTGTCCACCATATTTAGTTCAAATCTGTCCATAACGTTTTGTGATATCCTGCTCCAAGACAGACACAGACAGATAGAGGTGGAAACATAACCTCCGTCCACCTTCGGTGGTGGAGGTAGTAAGGTGCAAAAGCCTTCCCCTTAAAGACCTACTGTATTAGATACCTTCAAATAATCACCAAGGTCATGGACTCCATCATCACAGTACCATAAAGTCCTCTTTTCTCCATTTATCTCATTTCAGATCATCAATTTGGAATCAGACCTGGTCATTCTAACTTGGACATGCTACTTCTACTTTCCCATTAATGGATGGAGGTCCTTAATGTCAGATATGAGATCAGGGCAGTCTCTGTGGACATACCTCGAGGTTTTGACGCAGTCTGGCAACCCGCCTTGCTCTACAAACTCTCGACCAATGGATGCAAGGACAACTCCACACGTGGGTTATTGACTTCCTCTGCTCTAATAGCCAACGTGTGGAATTCAAGAGAATCCTTTCACCTCTCCCTATAAAAGCTGGAATGCCCCATGGCAGGGTTTTCGGCTCAGTCCTATTCCTAATGTTCATCAATGGCCACTTTGACTCTTTGGAGAATCCTCTTTATCTATTCGCTGATGACTCCACCCTCTGCCCTGGCATCCCTCATCCTTCAGACAGGCAGGTAGCAGCCTCTTCCTTCTCCACAGACCTTGAAAAAAAAATCACGAGCTTGTCAAACACTTGGACTATGTCTTGCAATCCTGACATGTCCTACACTCTCAGTATCTCTCTTCGAAAGATCGTCTGGAAAACTATATCTACTTTCTTAACAATCCTCTTGAGGAAGTTCAGTCATTCAAACTTTAGGGTCTCATCATCAGCCATGATCTCCCTTGGGCAAACCACATTTCAAAGTTGGCCTCCAAAGCCGGCCACTGACTGGGCATCCTCCGTCGTACAAAGTCTTTCCTTGGCACATCTGAACTCCTATGTACCGACAAGGCCAACATCGGCATCTTCATGGAATGCTGCTCCCCCTGCCTGGCTGGCGCCATTACCTCATCTTGATCAGCTTGACGTTGTGGAAACCAAGGCGGTCAAAATCATTGTAATCTCCCATGATGAAGGTGAGTCTATGGGCCTATATCACTTCACCATCACCCACAGGTGTATGGTTGCCCTATCTTGTACCGCCTCCTTTGTGATCTTGCATCCTGTGCTCTTTCCGTGCTTTGTTACCCCAGGTTTCTGCAGGGTGAATGTGGTTCACAATCAAACCCCTTCTGATGAAACACCAAAAACCCAGGATCACTGCTCATTTACACTCATTCCCCTCTTTTTCTATCTTGTGGATCCACCTTCTACCCATATTTGCACCTCTCCTACTCCAAGCCATCTCCTTCAAAATTTCCATTTTTTTGTTCTTCGGGGGGGGGGGGGGGGGGGGGGAGGAGGGGGGGAGTGGAAAGGAAGAAGAAGCATCAGAAAGAAAAGAAAGGTCACAGACTGCAAAATATCCATCTTGTGCACCACATGCATCCGCATTCTTACTCACATCCCTTGTTTGTCCATCTCCGTTTATTTTGTCCTTTGGCCCCGCTGTTGGAGTTTCCCCCCTCTTTCTTCTATTCCTTTTGTATTGTTGCATCTTGATTCATTCAATTTTTTATCTACTCCTCCAGCCTTGACTCTGGACCCAATATAAAGTTCGGTTTAGAAACTCCTATCAGAAAAGGTGAGGCAGATGCCCCGTACCTAATCCGGCATACCTCCTCCACTTCCAGCATTCCTGTTCAGTACACTGAATGCGGATATTCAGTACACTCAGGGGTTAAAAGCCACAGTTTTTTTAAAAGTTTTTTTTGTATACAAGATCGAGGCTCGTGAAATAGCGAACATTAATCACACAGAAAGACAAACCGACACATAAAACATATAACATCGGGAGCGGTAGACAAGATGGGGAGAGAGGGGGAAGGACACAAACACAACATTTGAGAGCAGGGACCGAGAGACATTGAGAGATCTGTGGGAGGGAGAGGGCTTTGGGGGGAGGCATGGGAAGGGGGGTGGGAGAGGTATAAAACATATGGACACTGCCAGGACTTCCAGGAAAGAAGTTGGAATTTCAAACAAGGTGGATCTGGGGTGAATTAGTGGGGGGGGATAGAAAAGATCAAGGTTTTGGATGGGGGAAGATAAGAGATGGTGGTGAACAGCTGTTTTAAAGACCTGGAGGGAGGAGTGGGATTGAAGGGAGTGTGGGAGTTTGTTCCAGAGGCGGGAGAAAAGTGGAATGAAATAGCAGAGAGCCGAGATTTCGGCAGTTTAACCATCAGAGGGTGGCTGGCAGATCTTGTGCGACCTGTAGGAATATTTGAGGGACAGAGCACAGAGAGAGCTGGGGGGTGCAAGGCCGGAGAGGAGTCGGTAGAAGACAGAAAGACCACCTACCTGCCTGCGGTGAGTGAGTGAAAGGCCCTCGGAGTTAGCTTCATCGCGGAGATTCTAATGATTCTGAAAGCTTTGGTTTCAACAGCGTGAAGCCGAGATAGGTGTGTGTTTCTTACAATGGAAAAGGAAAGGATCTGTTCTATTATAAAAGTTGTATTATTGCTCCTGATGTATTGTGATGACATAATCATAAATTTGATGAATCAGGAAAAATCAAAAAGTCAACGCATCATGAATCAAATATGATTAAAAAACTGGCCGCAGCAGGCTGTTCCAGAATATAAATGTGTGATGGATATGGAGGACTGTGTCGATGAACACAGAAGACTTTAATGGTGATATTATAAAGAAACAGAAGTCGTTATGGACTGGTAGCATGCCCGAATATGAATTGTAATAGCAGCGTGGTTCCAGTAATGGCTGAGCCCACGTATGTCATTCTAAAAAAGAGACGTAAAGGCGGCTCTCACTAATGCCTGCGAGCAATAAAGATTCCTTGCTGCGCAAATTTCAACATTCCTCTTATGAGATGAGGGTTCGGTTGAAAACGTTTCCTTATTTCAAAATTGTTCTATATTTCCCGTGAGCACTCGTCACCAGAGCCAACCAACTAATTATCCTTGTATATAACCTCAGAAAATAATTTTATTGAAAATGACGGGAATGTTTTCATCACGTCGTCATTGGGAAGGGAGAGTACTCAAACAACAACACCAAATACAACTATAAAGCATCTGAAAAGGCAAAGCCCGTCCGCTTCTGCTTGTATTCACACGTCTTCTTCTTCTCTTCCGAATGCTCAAAATAACGAAAACCGTTTTTAAATGTACAAAATGAAAATTTATGATTTTATACAGCCTTGACCTTTGAGCTTTAGATCTAAAAAAAAAAATAATCAGCTTCTACCTTTTGATTGGTGAACCAATTCAGTAACCCGATATGCAAATTATTTTAGTTTCAGGTCAATTGGGTGAACATTGGTGATTTTATGCAATCTTGACCTTTGACCCTTTGATCTACAAAAACATTAAGTTTCTCGCTTTAGATTGGTGAACCAATTCAGTGACCCAATATGCAAATTCTAATAAAAATTCAGGTCAATCGGATGAAAATTGATGATTTTATGTGATGCTGACCTTTGACCTTTTGACCAAATTATTAATTCGTCTTCTTCATATTCTCATAATAAAGCTTTGTTGAAAATTTGATGACAAAACTCAAATGGTAAATTGAAATTTCAGGTCAATTGGATGAAAATTGATGATCTTATATGATGCTGAGTGCTGACCTTTTGACAAAGTCATAAATTTGGCTTCTTCATATCTTATTATAATAGAGAAAACGTATATGGTTATGTCGTTATGTTTATATGCGACGAAAACGTTTTCTTCTTCTTCTTCAAGTAAAATTAACACCCTCTTAATGAACCCTCTTAATTGCGTTAAGACTGCTGAGACCCCTCAGACCTTTGACGACCCTTTAATTCCCCCCAAGACCCTTCAAACCACCAAGACCCATGAAGACCCAAAATACCCTGAAGACCCAAAATACCCTGAAGACCCCAAAGACCCAAAACACCCCAAAGACCCAAAATACCCTTCATGGCCCTGAGGCTCAAAAAGACCCTGAATACCCAAAAACCCAAAAGACCCCGAAGACCCAAAATACTCCAAAGACCCAAAACACCCTGAAGACCCAAAACACCCTGAAGACCCAAAACACCACGAAGACCCAAAACACCCCAAAGACCCAAAACACCTCAAATAACCAAAACACCCTAAAGACTCTTAAAGACCCAGATGAAACAAAAGACCCTTAAGACCCAAAAGCCTCTGAAGACACTGAAGACTAAAAAGACCCTGAAGACCCAAAACACCTCAAATACCCAAAATACCCTTAAAGGCCCAGAGGATCCAAAAGACCCTGAAGACCCAAATGGCCCTGAAGACCCAAAACACCATGAAGACCCAAAAGACACCGAAATGGTCAAAGATGCCGACTCCTCTGAAACGACGTATGGTGAGGTGCGCGCAGCGCACCAAATCACGCTAGTTATGAGAATAAAGCTTTCTTGAAAATTTGATGACAATATTCAAATGGTAAATTGTAGACATATACACACAAACACACACACACACACACACACACGCGCACACATACCGACACACACACACACACACGCACCGACACACACACACACACGCACCGACACACACACACACACACACACACACACACACACACACACACACACACACACACACACACACACACACACATACACACAGACTGTGTCCTCCAAAGCCAGAAGTGGTTGAAAAAACCCCGTGTCCTGTTGTGCAGGGGACAGGCTAATTAATTGGGTTGTTACTTTCGCCATTGAAGGTGGAAGGAGGTTATGTTTTCACCCCTGTCAGTCTGTCTGTCTGTGAACAGGATATCTCAAGACGTTGAAGACGGATTCGGTCGACATTTAGTGCGCAGGTTGGTTATGTGGCACCGAGTAAATGATTCGATTTTGGGGAAGATCCGGAACCAGATATTATAATTTTTAAAGTGATTCTTCACCTTTGGGAGATAGAGGGTTAAAAGTCATATATAGCATAATATCTCAATACGTTATAGACGGATGCGGACGAAACTTGGTGGATAAGTCGGGTGTGTGACAAGGACAAATCGATTCGATTTTGGTCAAGATCCAAATCCGGATCCGGATACAAGAATTTCTCAAAATTTTTAGTGATTCTTCACCATTGGGTGAAAGGCCAAAAATGATATATCAGAATATTTCAAAATGTTGTGGACGGATTATCACAAAACTTGGTGGATGTGTTGGTTAGGCAACAATAGCCAAATTGCTGTTTAGATTTTTTGTGCAGGTCCTGATGCGGATCCGGCATATCAGTCGGACACAAAACGTAAATTGTTCAGCCTGGTGGAGGTAGGCTACGTGCTTTACCAAGTGATGTTCTACTTTATAATGTGATGGATTTATTAAACATTAATGAGGAGAGTTAACTAAAAAAAATACAAATGAACGAAGTATGACCAGAATCCAATAGGTTGTGTAACGTTCGTGGATAACGCTCTATTAAGATGAATTCATGTTCAATCATTTTACAGTAACCATCAGCATTAGTGGTTAGGGTGCCGGCTTAGTGGGTAGGGTGCCGGCTTAGTGGGTAGGGTGCCGGCTTAGTGGGTAGGGGTGCCGGCTTAGTGGGTAGGGTGCCGGCTTAGTGGGTAGGGTGCCGGCTTCTAGTGGGTAGGGTGCCGGCTTAGTGGGTAGGGTGCCGGCTTAGTGGGTAGGGTGCCGGCTTAGTGGGCAGGGGTGCCGGCTTAGTGGGTAGGGTGCCGGCTTAATGGGTAGGGTGCCGGCTTAGTGGGTAGGGTGCCGGCTTAGTGGGTAGGGTGCCGGCTTAGTGGGTAGGGGTGCCGGCTTAGTGGGCAGGGTGCCGGCTTAGTGGGCAGGGGTGCCGGGCTTAGTGGTTAGGGGTTAGGGTTAGTGGGTAGGGTGCCGGCTTAGTGGGTAGGGTGCGGCTTAAGTGGGTAGGGTGCCGGCTTAGTGGGTAGGGTGCCGCTTAGTGGGTAGTGGTGCCGGCCTTAGTGGGTAGGTGGTGCCGGGCTTAGTGGGTAGGGGTGCCGGCTTAGTGGGCAGGGGTGCTGGCTTAGTGGGTAGGGTGCCGGCTTAGTGGGTAGGGTGCCGGCTTAGCGGTTAGGATGCCGGCTTAGCGGTTAGGGTGCCGGCTTTACCGGTTCGGGTGCCGGCTTAGTGTTTAGGGTGTCGGCTTATTGTTTAGGGTGTCGGCTTATTGGTTAGGGTGCCGGCTTAGTGGTTAGGGTGCCGGCTTAGTGGTTAGGGTGCCGGCTTAGTGGTTAGGGTGCCGGCTTCTGGTTAGAGGGCCGGCTTAGTGGTTAGGGTGCCGGCTTAGTGGTTAGGGTGCCCAGCTTCTGGTTAGGGTGGCCGGCTTAGTGGTTAGGGTGCCGGCTTCTGGTTAGAGGGCCGGCTTAGTGGTTAGGGTGCTGGCTTAGTGGTTAGGGTGCCAGCTTCTGGTTAGGGTGCCGGCTTAGTGGTTAGGGTGCTGGCTTAGTGGTTAGGGTACCGGTTTAGTGGTTAGGGTGCCGGCTTAGTGCTTAGGGTGCCGGCTTAGGATCCTGGGTTCAAATCCCGATCAATCGCTGAATTAACGCCAGTGGGGTTTACTCAGCCTGTCATCCTTCTGATTGTCGGCAAATTGAGCACCAGTTATCTGGTAATTCCCTGTGTGTCGCAAGAGGTGAATAACAGGGCTGGCGGCAGGAAGGGCATCCGGCCATAAAACATTGCTTAAACAAGAGAAAAGTGATCACAGTGTGGTCACCAGCTGCGACGTGTAGAATCATGAGGATATCCGTTGCAATATGTTCTTACCTCATACCAACGCACGTCCGAGTGTATGCGCATGTGCTATTCAAAATGGCTCCCCAACAACAAGAACAACAACGCGGTCCTCTCATAGAGCTGCTCGTCGCAGCTAAAAAAGGGGACCACGGTGCCCAAAAAAGGCCAACCCCTGCTCTGCGGGGAACAGTGGCCTCTAAAGGTGGTTCTTTTATTTCTATTTCATCATCATCAGCAGTTTATTTGAAGGAAGACGATAAAAAAATATCCTCACACAATATACAATATGTACAGAGAAGCATTGCAGAAGCTAACTATACTAATTATGCATTGTCATCATATTTTCTCCGAAATGTACCTTATTGGGCGAATATGAATTCTACAGCAAGACAATTATCTCAAGCAAGGAGAAACTGATGCTGATGCCCTGAATGCCTGAATGCCTGAATGCCAAGCCTGAATGCCTGAATGCCTGAATGCTCGAATGCCTGAATGCCAAGCCTGAATGCCTGAATGCCTGAATGCCTGAATGCCTGAATGCCAAGCCTGAATGCCTGAATGCCTGAATGCCCGAATGCCTGAATGCCTGAATGCCAAGCCTGAATGCCTGAATGCCCGAATGCCTGAATGCCAAGCCTGAATGCTAAGCCTGAATACCAAGCCTGAATGCCTGAACGCCAAGCCTGAATGCCTGAATGCTAAGCCTGAATGCCTGAATGCCTGAATACCAAGCCTGAATGCCTGAATGCCTGAATGCCAAGCCTGAATGCCTGAATGCCTGAATGCCCGAATGCCTGAATGCCAAGCCTGAATGCCAATCCTGAATGCTAAGCCTGAATGCCAAGCCTGAATGCCTGAATACCAAGCCTGAATGCCTGAACGCCAAGCCTGAATGCCTGAATGCCTGAATGCCAAGCCTGAATGCCTGAATGCCAAGCCTGAAAGCCTGAATGCCTGAATGCCAAGCCTGAATGCCTGAATGCCTGAATGCCAAGCCTGAATGCCTGAATGCCAAGCCCGAATGCCTGAATGCCAAGCCTGAATGCCTGAATGCCAAGCCTGAATGCCTGAATGCCAAGCCTGAATGCCTGAATGCCTGAATGCCTGAATGCCAAGCCTGAATGCCTGAATGCCTGAATGCCAAGCCTGAATGCCTGAATGCCAAGCCTGAATGACCGAATGCCTGAATGCCTGAATGCCTGAATGCCAAGCCTGAATGCCTGAATGCCTGAATGCCTGAATGCCAAGCCTGAATGCCTGAATGCCAAGCCCGAATGCCTGAATGCCAAGCCTGAATGCCTGAATGCCAAGCCTGAATGCCTGAATGCCAAGCCTGAATGCCTGAATGCCTGAATGCCAAGCCTGAATGCCTGAATGCCTGAATGCCAAGCCTGAATGCCTGAATGCCAAGCCTGAATGACCGAATGCCTGAATGCCTGAATGCCTGAATGCCAAGCCTGGATGCCTGAATGCCTGAATGCCAAGCTGATACCCTGAATGGGTTTCTCTAATCTCCCCTTCCTGTTCAGGCTGGAGTTCACCCAAGGCAGTGTTCTGGGCCCTGTGCTTTTTCTGGTCTTCATCAATGATCTCTCCGATTCTCTGGAAAATCCTCTCTATCTCTTTGCTGATGACTCCACTCTGCCGCTCCATTCCTCATCCCTCAGATCGGCAGTCTGCAGCCTCCTCACTCTCTGCAGACCTGGACAAAATCACAGACTGGTCAAACAAGTGGAACATGTCTTTCAATCCTGACAAATCTCACACTCTTACGATGTCTCTCCGAAAAGACCGACTGGACAACCCTCCCATCCACTTTCTGAATAATCGTCTCCAAGAAGTTCTGTCACTCAAGCTTTTGGGTCTCACTATCTGCCATGATCTTTCCTGGGAAAACCACATTTCAAATCTGGCCTCCAAAGCCAGTCGCCGACTGGGCATCCACAGTCGTGCGAAGTCCTTCCTTGGCACACCTGAGCTACTCACCACATACAAGGCTTTCATCCGCAGCTCAATGGAATACTGCTCTCCCCTCTGGGCTGGTGCTCCTGCCTCACACCTAGCTCGTCTTCACGCTGTTGAAACCAAAGCGTTCAGAATCATTGGAATCTCCCGCGATGAAGCTAACTCGAAGGGCCTTTCACTCACTCACCGCAGGCAGGTTGGTGGTCTTTCCGTCTTCTACCGACTCCTCTCTGGCCTTGCACCCCCAGCTCTCTCTGGGCTCTGTCCCCCAAATATTCCTACAGGTCGCACAAGATCTGCCTGCAACCCTCTTATGGTTAAGCTGCCAAAATCAAGACTCTCTGCTCACCTTCACTCCTTCATTCCTCTTTTCTCCCACCTCTGGAACAAACTCCCTCACTCTCTTCAATCCCACTCCTCCCTCCAGGTCTTTAAAACAGCTGTTCACCACCATCTCTTATCTTCCCCAATCTAAAACCTTGATCTTTTCTACCCCCGCTAATTTCACCCCAATTCCACTTTTTTGAAATACCAACTTCTTTCCTGGAAGTCCTTGGTGTCCTTGTGTTTCTACTTCTCCCACCTCCCCCCCCCCCCCTTCCCACGCCTCCTCTCCCCAAGCCCTCTCTCTCCCACACATCTCCCGATGTCCCTGCTCTCAAATGTTGTGTTTATGTGCTTCCCCTTCTCTCCCCATCTTGTCCACCGCTCCCCTTTTTATATACTTTGTTTGTCTGTTTGATTTGTTTGTGTGATAAATGTTAGCTCTTTCACGAGCCTCGATGCTGTATACAAAAAAAACAAAAAAACATTTAAATGATGCTATAAATTAAAAGGAGCCAATTAAATATGCATAATTATAAGGGTTTGTCCTCTACAAATAACAGATATGATTACTAATTTGTTTTTATGACATACTCGGCATTTTTACCCACCTCTTCACTGATGTATTTATTCAAAAGACAAAATGTACTTCACAAACATTTTATTTATCCACCCCATTATTTGCCCGTGGCCATGTTCCATCTGTTTTTAACTCAGCGAACAAAACTTTCACCAAAATCTTCCTCTTCCTCTTCTTCTTATTTTAGCTCAAGTCTCTCACGAACCGGCTGGCCAAGCCTGACGTTTGACTAAGGTTAAGGCAGTAACTTGTAATTTGGCCAGGGTGCCGGCGATAGCTCGCCTACTCTTCGCAAATTGACAGTGTGGGATCTTTAAGGTCCACCAACTAATGTCAGCCCAGTTTAAATAGAGAAAATTGTGGTCTTCCCCCTACCTGAATCCCCTTCCCCAGATATGCTATCCTGACAAAAACCATACTTGGGGTACCTTTTGGTAACATACAAACTTTGTTTCGATTAGATTCATTACTTTTTTAGTTTTTGTAGCATATATAAACAAACAAGTAAACAATCTAGAGAGTTCATGGACCACATTAGTCCACGCATGTGTGCTGTCTTGGGAAACAAGGACATAACATGGGTGGGATCTACGAGCAGATAATTATTTGATTGGTCATGATGATGTAAAATGCCGTAATATTTTGTCCAAGTCCCACTAGAAATGGAAGGGTTTTGAAAGTGCCAAAAAGGTGATTTGTGTTCGACACTGTTCAAGTATGTATATAATTACTGTATATTGAAATAACAAAGATTTAAATGGTTCTGCCAATCTTTTTTCAGAAACCATCTCTTTTACACCACCTTATTTAACCCTTAAAATATCCCTATACCCTTATTAAACCCATGAGACTCCAGGTTTCCCAGATGTTTTTACATGTTGAAGGCTCCAGTCACGGACTATATAGTCCTCATCGAGGCCAGGCCTTAGATAAAAGAACTGCATTGGTAGAAATGTGAAGAAAGAGAGAATAGTTTGGTTTTTCGAGAAAGTAAATTTCTGCTTTTTGAAAATGGGAACGTTGTAAGCGTTTGGAAATACATGGGAAGGTAAAGAGCTCCATAGTTTGGCAGTGGAGGGAAAGAAACAAACATCATAACAGGTGGAACATGATCACAATAATCATGTGATGTCGTGGCTTGTCGAGTATTCCGTGGTCTCGCTAATGGTGGAGATACACAAGCAGCAAGTTCTTGGAAGCAGAAACTGAAGTAATATCTGTAGAAAAGAGAAACAGAGCCAACTTTGCGATGTAATTTGAGCGGTTCGAGTTTTGAGGTCAGATTGGGGGAGTTGATAAGTCGAATTACTTTGGATTCAGTTCTGTCCAGTAAGTATGTGGAGCTACAACCTCCTCAGGTGTGAGAGCAGTACTCTGTACAAGGACGAATCAATCCTTTATATAGTTGAAGAAATTGTTGAGAGGAGAAGAATCTTCAACATCTGAACAGGACTCTCAGTTTCTTTGAGGCAAACTTAGCTATTTGTGTAAAGTGTGGATTCCAGGATAAATATGATGTTGGGGTAATACCTAGTAGGTTTACTGTATCACATGGTGTACTTGTGGAGCTTTCAAAGGAGATTGGAGAGTTGAGAGGAGTTTTAGAAAGAGAGATGGGAAGAAATTGAGTTTGATAAGCATTAAACTTAACTTGGTCATACTTACCCCACTGGGAAATCTTGCCCAGAACCAAATTTAAGAGTTGGCTGTGATGAAACAAGATGTACGAGTAGATTGAGTGAGGGAATATGAGGCAGATGGTAAAAACATGGAGAAATGTAATGTTGAGTCATCAGCATATGAGTGGTGTCAAAGGCTTTTGAGATACCAAGGCCCACAACAAAGGATTCCCAAATGTCTCTGAGAAGTGGCCCAGACATTAGTAATTTAAGAAAGGATATCACCGGTAGATCCTGTCTTGCCAAAGCCATATTTATGGTCAGATAGAAGACTGTGAGATTCAAGCTTAAGGAATTGGGAATTGAGGAGGCATTCAAGGACTTTAGAAATAGTAGAAGTCAGAGCAATAGGACGGTAGTT
Organism: Myxine glutinosa; assembly: GCF_964187855.1. NCBI lineage: Eukaryota > Metazoa > Chordata > Myxini > Myxiniformes > Myxinidae > Myxine > Myxine glutinosa. The sequence goes on along the minus strand of NC_136264.1, from coordinate 37,147,648 downwards.
GGAAGGGTTTGAACGGTCATCCTTTTTAAAAATAGGTTGTACTAAGGCATGTTTCCAGGAAAGAGGAAAAGTTTTTGTTTTTAAACAAAAATGAAACAAACGAGCAAGCACCTTAAGGGGCAGAGTTCGAGTGGTATGTCTGAGAAACCCCCTTGTGAAACCACACCTGTCGACCTCAGAACCCATAACAATCAAAATATGAAACCCAATGTCAGTTTGTGTGTTTGTACAGATGTCTGTCCCTCTTCATAAGGGTAGGTTTTAAAGGCCAATCTTTCAAACACGAATGTGTGTTCACTGCGGTCTATTCTTGACGATAAAACAAACTCGAAAACATTTTCCATAAAAGAGTAATTATGTCTTTTCTATTGGAATTGTAGACGGTGGCTTGCAAACCGAGCCTCAAGGTTAGTGTACAGAAGTTTTATTTTTAATAACAAGAAATACAAAGCACATGGAGGTGAAATTCGCTGCACATGATGTGCAACGCACAGAGTAAAATGAGTGTTAATTTTATTCTCTACTATTATATATGTATTTGTATGTATATATATATTGTTACGGAACCCAACATCGGCCTCTGTTCCCCTTAGAGGGGGGATTAATCCCCTCTTCTATAACTGACCGACGTGGTCCCTGACGCTGCCCAGCGACCTCCGGAAAGGCCGGTGCACAGCCCCATTCGTACCGCGGACAGATGTTAATTGCCGAGCGGTTTTAGCAACCGCGGCACGAACTATTAACAGATACTAGACCCGATCCTTGAACGTTGGCCAAATCGTGCCACAGGTATTCAATGAAGGAAATCACTAAGACGACACGGATGTGAAGAAGAAGCAGAACAAAGGTAGGAAGTACGAATATGATTTATTTGTATTGTCAGGGAATTTACTGGGGGACTCACAGGACTCCAAAGACCGGACACAGGTTACAAAAGGTCTCGTTTATTAAACTGTATTCACTTCATCCAATTACCAAAATGATACCGCATAATATAATGGATCAGGTTAACTCTTTTCGCTGGTCCTTCTCTCCATCCGACACTCCCGTTCGGTCAGCGCTTCACGTAGCAAGTACTCGTTCATTCCATCGTTCCGTCGGGCAGGGCTTCTGAGGACAAGTGTACTTTACTCAACGTTTGCTCTCGTTATATCGCCAAACTGGACTTAATCTCCTCTCCGCTAATGTCCCGAGGTCATGCATCGCACCGAGTCCTGGCATCAGCTCGCTCCCCTCCTGCTGTGTAAATGGAAATCACAGCAGGGGGGGGGGGGTGCTCTAGCCTGGGGCCTTGACCAGGTGTTTCAAGAGATTACATTGTTCATACACATAAAATGTATCTGCTTTGTTACCAGGTTAATTAATAAGTTACCAGGGCCAATCAATATGTTACACTGAGTTACACTTCCACAATTCCCTCATCTTTTTGTTTTTGTTTATATTAACCATTAATCTAAACATCAATATAAGTAAACAATCAATCACTACTAGTAAACATCATTACAAGTATAAGTAAATAATCAATCACTTTGGTAATCAAATTCCCTTAGGCATACACCGTCATCCTGCAAGAATCACAAAACATTTCGTTGGTCATTGACTTCTTCCATATCGTTCAATCTATTGCATTTGCATCACAAATATATTTTCAAAACAACACTTCACCATCACCAAGATACAACAATTTCACTTCATTTTCAAGTTTTGTACAGCATCTGCACCATCTGGCAAAAAACGTTTGCCTCCACACAAATGTTGACTTTGTTTGAAAGGAAGGGCTGATCACTTGTGTTTGAATCCAGGTATGAAGCATTTTCTCCTAATATCTTCATAGCTCCTGCACTACTTCGTGTAGGATTTCGCTGTTGTGGTAACATTGCGGAGTCATAGACTGACCCTGCTCTCCTTGTAGCATTCTTGCCACTTTTTGCTGTAAACCATAGTAATTCCTGAACAAGGCCTTCACCCAGTTGTAGTCGACTTGCCTCCTCCCTTATTGTGAGTGGGCAGCAAGTATTGGTGTGACATTGATTGGCCAGCAAGATGTGGAACAGGGATGCCGGATGCATCCACAATGATGTTGGGACCATGGTGTTCAGGTCATTCATGGTCCTTACCAGGAGCAATCCAGCAGAATCGTGCACAGCTGTTGTGACAAGGGCACAGCCGTTTTTTGCAGCTCCATGCTGGTTCCCCGGACGTTGGTGAAGTAATAACATATGTCCCCGCATTTCACAGAGGTTGCAGGTAAAATGTCGTTGTCCTGCAACTTCTGATGTGGTGAATGTTCGAAGTCTTCGAACAAGAGTAAGTGATCGCCTTTCTTTCATATGTTGCAGTGTGATCCAGGCAAATGGTCACATAAATTTCCTTGGTGAAGGTAAGCATTCATCTCCAAGTTACACGGGAGAATGTCTTCATCATTCTTTGAGAAAGAGGGTGTATGCCACGATTAACTTCATTTTTTAGCCACAAATTTTCTTTCTTTCTTCTTCCCAATTCCGTTAGCAATCCCTCCAAAATGTGATCTCGTCTTATCCTTATGCTCAGTCATATCTGAATCTGCTTTCCGCACACACTGAATCAGATAGGGTACATCTTACCATGAAATCAGCATAATCATGTATATCTTCCGACAGTTTCACATTCAACAATTTGTTGTTTTTCCTTAACACAAAAAGTTATATTCATTTATATGCGTCACACAAATAATATTCAATCAGGTATGTATTTTATTACTAAACTAAGAATAGCATTGTATATGATTACAATCACACACGGGAATACCTAATTCCCAACAACAATTTTCCCAAACCAACAAATTAAGCATAATGTATTATTACCATAATTCCTCTCCACTTTTTCTTTTCCCTCTTTTTTTTTTTTTTTTTTTTTCTAACAGTGTGTCACTCGTGGTGATATGAGTTCATTGATATTGTAATTGACACAACTCATAACATTGTCGTTATGCCATTATCTTAATTCTACTGTTTATGTCGCCATAAAAGTCTTCCTTTTCTGGTTCCACATTTCTTTCCTCATTTGTCACTTCATGTGTTATCATCGTGTTGTTGGTTACCTTATTCAAACACACCGTCACTAAGGCTTTCAAGCAAGCCACCACTAAACAATTGCCAATATAACTACTAAACCAACAAACAAGTCTGCTACTCCTTGTATATATTCATATCTATGACATAGTTATATGTCGATGACATTTAACATTATATACCAAACTAACAAGCTTCCTAAAAGGTAAATAAAGAAAATCCCTTAATATGTAACATAATCAGATTATTTGTCTTACCCTGATCCCCCTATCTCCCGGGGTTGAACTCAATCCCCTGATCATGAGTGTAGTTGTGATACATTTTTTTCACTCATGCTGTATTAATATCAGCAGGTAATTGTATGTCATGTAGGCAAATAAATGTCACTATTCCAAGTAGGAATATCACATGTTGAAAATGTAATGTTTATCAATGCAAGGGGTGTTAAAATGTAATTCAAATGACTGTAAATCATGACTATCATTTTTCTACCACTGAATGTTCTGCTGGGCTGCTAGGTGCAGCCTCATTTTCTGTGGGATCGTCCACCTTAGCCCCATGTGCTTGTTTGCAATGAGGCATGAATCCAACTTTCTATTTTGGGTCCATATTTGTTTCTATTCTTATCAATCTCCTATGGTTTATCAATTCGTTCCAAGATACCGCAACCAAAGGTTTTAACCAAAGCTCTACCAAACTATTTCCAATTTGAACAAAAATGCCAGTGAAACAATGATTCGAAGGATTAACTTCAAGGGGTCAATAAATTTATTCTATAGCCAGATCTAATTTTCCCATCCAATAGTTTGCCTTGCCACATGTCATATTATAACACCTTAATAAACCTTCGAAAAAATGTTTCCCATCTCAACAAATTTCCTTTTTTACAAATAGCCATGTGTAACTTACGTATTTAACTACAATTTCCTCTCAATTTGTTTGGCCTAACTGGCCGCAAAAGTGGCTGCCAGCATGCAGTACCGTTTTTATCTACCAAGGAAGTGTTCCACACAAGACCTCTACCAAAATGTTGTTTGTAAAAACAAATCTGGGATTTCTGATTACATGGATGCACACTCTCAGGACATTTTCAGGCTGCTGTTAACAATCCACTACGATGACTTAATTCCTTTACCCACAATCAAATAATTAGTACAAATTGAGGATATTATCCCTATCACATTCTTTTATAGATTCATTATGTTGGATCTAATTTTTTCCAATAATTTTCCACTGCTGTAAGGCGGAACAATAGCTCTCATAAGGCTTAGTAATATCGTACTTAATTTGCCCAGCAGAGAATAATTTATTTACTATCCTTTCTCATCTGTTAACCAGTGACTTTGTTTAAACTCCAGAACTGAAAAACCCACAATAGTTCAAACCAGCAAAATTTTCTTTACTCTTTTCCCGTATCATCTATGCCTAAAACACATCCATACATACAGCACAATTTATATGCTGATAAAATTCAAGTTTATATATATAAAATCCATGAGCAGAGTATTCTGGGAAGTCAGTGTAAGACCTCTCCCAAATTTGGATGATTTTGTACTTCCTCATTTCCTTTTATGAAGCTCATATCCATAAATAGATGTTATTCTCATATACATTCTATCAAAAATGGAATCCCAAAATTACTCACAATTTTACTATTAATTAATGGCTGCTCATAACCCAGCACATCAAATTTTTTTATATTCCATTTCCCTTGACAAAAGAGATAATGTTCATAATCAAATTATATTTCTATTTTATTTTACGGATTCTCTGGATATTCAATCCCATCCACATATCCCAATCCCATCCACATATAACTATCCATTTCCAGACAGGCACACTGTCGGTGTCAACAATCTTGTAAGATTGATACACAAAAACACACACACACATGCATTATGCATATTTGTTTGCGTTGGAACCATTATTTACAGATCAGATGGGTGTCAATTTTATTTCAATTTCATAAAATTTGTCAATCAAATTCAAAATGCTTATAGACAAATAAACCAAAAGTCCATTCTTAGAAAACCCTTATGATGTCAAATTGAAATTACCCTTTCTGCCTTCACAATAATCTATCCAAATTTTGACTACACACCCATTTGCATGTCAGTCGACCATTGACCTATCAATCGTGCGGAACAATAGTCAGAAATTCCCACCTGATCATCATGTGACTCTTGTTACTTGGTTTGCCAACAATTGCAACGCAATTGTTCCAAACTTTGTAAATTTAAAATTGCTGTGCCCAAAATAGAAGATCCAATTTTGGCATTTGATCAATTAATTATTAATTTGTTAACAAGCAAAAAGAAAAATGAATCATTCTTGCTCTGAAAACTTTTCAGACACAAGAATCATTGACAGTTGTTCATGTTTGTCCAGTAATCGAATCTGTTGAGGCCAATCATCATTTGGGATTTGCAGCAATGAAGGCCTAATCATTGTCTGAGGTACCGGTAAGCACTGGTACGCTTGATCTTGGTTTGCCCCATGACCTTGTCTTCCTGTTGACATACGGACATCTTCTTCTCCAATGTCCCATCTTTCCACACTCGAAACACCTGTTTCTGTCGTTGTCTGATCTGTGCGCCTGTGCACTTGTATTGCTGGGCTGCATCTCTACATCCCTGAGTTGCCACTGCAATCTCTCGTTATCTCCTGAAACACGAAAAAATTCTCTGTACCGTCCTTTTTGGGGAGACAACTGGAAATCAGATGGGACAACTGTGACTTTCATTCCTAATTTCGAGGGCAGTTGTGCATTTGTCTCCTCCACTGTATCCTGTATCCTTTTTATTTTAAGTTCTAGTTCCGTTATCCGTTCTTGCTGTTCCCGTTGTCTGGATTCACCATCCCAAAGATGGAATGCAAGCCAGTCTACTGTTAGATTCTGTCTCTTCCTGGCTTTCAATCTTTGTTCCAATCTTTCCAATCGACTTCGCTCAAATGTACCATCTCTTGGAAACTCCTCATCATGTCCCTTTGTCCACAAATACCAATTCTCGACCTGCCTTATAGCTTCGGCACCATAACGGTCGTACATATGATGTGTACAAGTACCTTTTTGTGGAATCTCTGGTTGTCCTTGTGTGTTCTTGCAGGCTCCATTTCCCATTCTGCCTTTTATCAAAGTAGCGTTGGATGTGTTGTAGCTTGTTCCAGGTTCCTCTAAAGCTTCACTCGTACCTCCAGGAAGGATCTCTCCACCTGTTCACACGGTGATTTCCAGAGAATCTCCCTCAGCTGTGGCTTTTGCACAATCCAATCTCACAGATCAGTATTTGCAGATGAGCCGGAGGGTCAGTATGAAGTGGGTGAATCCTCAGGTGTCCGCTCTGTTTGACGGGGAAATCACACAATGGTAACCGCACATATATATCTGTATATAAACTCACCACCTTGCTCAATTTTCCCAGGTTGTCTCCACATTGATAATATCTCGCAAAGATATCAAAGCTTCTTTCTTGAGACCGCATTTTCATCAATCAAACAATCAATATATTCAATTCAATTTATTCAGTTCAATTTATGCAATTAAATTCAATCAATTAGATTCAATCAATTAACAATTCAATCAATTATTCAATTTCAATTAATTCATCAATATTCATCAATAAATCAAATTAATCATTTTGAATGACTCCTTGCATAAGCCCTTTCCCCAATGATGTCAGGACAGGTCCATCCATTGACTGAGATCGACTCATCGGTCGTCACCTCTGGTTCGTACCTCATGTCAATTGATGAATCACCGTCCTGTCCTAGGGTCATATCTGACATATTTCCCCATTTTGCCTGGTCTCCACAAATTTTCTTTGCAACCACTAAAGGCAACTCATCCTTCATTCGTGAGACAGCCAAAATGGATGGCAGATATTAAAGTTCATTGGGAAAAATATCTCATCATTTTTCTTTTAATAGTATCCAAAATCTCTTGGCAATATAAATTTCGTAAAACTCCTGAAATAAGACTGTAAAATTTCTTCAATCATGCTAAATTTTGAAACTCCATCGCTTGTAATACCCAATTTATCCCATAGGGCTTGAAAGTTCTTTCCCAAGTTCATGCAGCATTCTGCATTTGAACCCTATGATATCATTCATAATAATCATCATGATTTTATAGTCATGGTCCTATCATAATCATCTATTTAAAACGAACATTTCCTTTATCACCACAGCTATGTGGTATAATCAACAATAGAATAAAACTGTACATAGCAACAGGCTACCTCATGGCCACTTAGTATACCTATTGACAATAAGTCATAACAATATCGAATAATCACTGAACAATTCAAAAATCGCTTCCCCTGCTCCAGCCGCAGCATCCGTGATATTTGTTTGCTCATTCACTATTCCCGATTCGTCATCAAGGATCTCCATCATCACACAGCGTACTTAATTCCGCATTCTAATGAGAATTCAACAGGATTTTACGACTCAAAGGAAAAGAACGAGCAGACCTTTTGCAGGATGATCGTTACAAAAATCGTTACATATATTAAAGTATTTATGATGTTGACAAATCATATCTTAATTCTTACAAGATTTTGGTTCTTTGAATAAATCACAGCACCGGGAGAACCAGCTCCAAAAATGGATCTTTGTGTTTATTCAGCACCCTAGTAATTGGTTCTTTGTGTACTAATTACACAGCACCCAGGCCCCGCTCATATGGATCTTTGTGCAGCGCTACACAGCACCTGAGCAAAAGGGGTTTCATCTACATTTTCCCTATCTGGTGTACCATCCGTGATATTTGTCTGCTCATTCACTATTCCTGATTCGTCATCAAGGATCTCCATCATCACACAGCGTACTTAATTCCGCTTTTTAATGAGAATTCAACAGGAATTTACGACTCAAAGGAAAAGAACGAGCAGACCTTTTGCAGGACGATAACTGGAATTAGTCGTGAAAATATATCCAAATACACAAAAATACACACCCACACAAATAAACAACATTTATTCCGTTTAACAGAACAAACATTTCCTCTATCATGACATGCATGTCTTCAAAATTATATGCCCAAGGGAAAAAGTAAAATTAATTAAAACTGCGGGCAGTGATGATCCGGGGACCATACCGCTCCATCCTGATTGGACGAGTGCGTGCTAGAGTCGTTAACAACGACAGTCCAGATCCGATTGTTCAAAATTTCAACTCAATCGATCGAAAAATGAACGCAGGGATGCATTTTAAAGGTGCAGTGGCACTAACTGAGTTGCCACGAATATGGCCACGAAATTGCCAATATGGCCATCACAAAATATTTTCCTTAATCAATTGGCTCATAGCATAACCAATCTGCAAGTATTTCATCCGAAGATGTATCTCTCAGGAATTTTAATTAAATAAGTCATTTATAAATCAACGAGTTAATTTATTAAATGATTAATCAATAAATCAATATTTTCCTTGACAGCCACATCACTTGGTCAGTGTCATGTCCAAATATCAGCTTCCTTACTCAAAAGGTGCCTGAGTTAATGTAATGTAATTACTGTAATAAGATTACTGCAATTACTGTAATGATTACTGTAATTACTGTAATTACCGGAACTGTAATTACTGTAATTACCTCAGGTAATTACTGTAATGTAATTACTGTAATGTAATAAGAAATGTAATTAATTAAATAAGTACGGGTTCCAACAACAAGTTCCAACAACAAGTTCCAACAACAAGTTCCAACAGCAAGTTCCAACAACAAGTTCCAACAAGTTCCAACAGCAAGTTCCAACAGCAAGTTCCAACAACAAGTTCCAACAACAAGTTCCAACAAGTTCCAACAGCAAGTTCCAACAACAAGTTCCAACAAGTTCCAACAGCAAGTTCCAACAGCAAGTTCCAACAACAAGTTCCAACAAGTTCCAACAAGTGCCAACAGCAAGTTCCAACAACAAGTTCCAACAACAAGTTCCAACAAGTTCCAACAAGTGCCAACAGCAAGTTCCAACAACAAGTTCCAACAACAAGTTCCAACAAGTTCCAACAGCAAGTTCCAACAGCAAGTTCCAACAACAAGTTCCAACAACAAGTTCCAACAAGTTCCAACAGCAAGTTCCAACAACAAGTTCCAACAAGTTCCAACAGCAAGTTCCAACAACAAGTTCCAACAAGTTCCAACAAGTGCCAACAGCAAGTTCCAACAACAAGTTCCAACAACAAGTTCCAACAACGTGGCAGTAACGACCACAGAACCACCCTCCTATTTGCATGGAATGGTTTGGTCCATTCGCAAAGCCAAAACGAACGACCACAGAACCACCCTCCTATTTACATGCAATGGTTCGGTCCATTCGCAAAGCCAAAACGAACGACCTGCGAGTACGGTGACCATACCTTGGGACCCCCTTGTCCGATTAATTTCAAACC